>NW_019174577.1:2913772-2931388 GCF_002260705.1 Seriola dumerili
GTCGGTGTTGGACTTTAGGGAAGGTGGATATGGCCATTTCCTGCAGGCAGTGTGCACCTGTCTCGATACGAACTCGCAAAAATACTAGAAGGAAAGATTAGTTCATTCATATTGGTTCTACGTTGAACTTCAAACAGAATCTTTCAACACAAAAGAACAAAAAGAAGCCAGTTGATTTCAGCTGTGTTATATTTCATCCAGAACATGAAAGTGACAGCAGATACAGTATGTTCAAAGCCGCTTTCACAGCTGGAGTGTGTCACGTGTGTAAGTAGAGAATTAGATGACATATACAGTAAGTAGAATTATTAATTGGTAAAATCAATAAGTTATCAGTTTAGCTGTAGTCTATAATTATTCCAGTTGTGGACTCCATATTTCTGATGCATAGTAGCGCCAATGTTTTTATCAAAAATAATTTTTTTTTGAAATTCCACTCTTTGGCACAGTGGTGCTTTGAGCTATCGTCAACATGCTAATATCCTCAAAATGACAATGCTATCATGCTGGTTTTAAGCAGGTATAATGTTACTATGTTCACAAACTTGTGGTTAGCATAATATGATAATTAACGTTTGCTAATTATCACTTAACACAAAGCACAGCTGGGGATGACGGGAATGTCAGTTTTGCAGGTCTTTGGTCAAAGCATTGGACAAATAAAAAAAATCTGACCTGATGATGACTCCATATGGAAAGTCAGATAGGCACCAAAGTGATTATATTTCATTCTGAAGGGGGCATGAATCTGTACAGCAAATTTTCTGGTGAACCATCCAAATGTTAAGAGATTTCCCTCAAGAAGCACAATCTCATTGTGGCTCTAAGGGGATCGGCAAAGTCATCCTGATACTAGGAACGTCCAAATTTAATGGCAATCCATCCAGCAGTTGCTGAGATAGTTTCGTCTGGACCAAAGTTGTGGACTGACCAACAGACTGGCATCCACAGAGTCATGTCAATAGTATGGATAAAAATCAGCAAACAAACAAAGGAGGAACAGAGGAAGATACAGAAATAGAAAGAAGGAAGAGGAAGTCAGAGATGCTTTTCTTGCATAATGCAGAAGCTCAGTGACTTTGAGCAGTCCCTCGTGACATTTCATTGTTTACAGCAGCAACACATTTTTCCCCACGTGTGTTGTTCGTATTTATATGTATGTAAAAGATAGTGAGAAAGAGGAGTGAAGCTGGGAGAAAAGTATACATACTTTCCTTTGTGTATCAACAAAGTGATCCCAACTCTCCATTACACACATTAGTCTATGGCTGCTCCTTCAACACAGTGTGTGTTGAGTGAGGTGTATTAAGCATTAGTGTGCCAAGACCATTTGAGCACTCCAGACCCAAGTAGAGCGGGTTCGGACTCTGCACTAGGTAATGGAAACTGGCAGCAACCGGCATGACAAACCCTAAGCCTCACACAGAGCTGAATATGAGTCTGAGTTCTCATTACAGCCCAATTTCTACTTTATTTCTACTACTTTCTATTTTTTTTAGTCAGCCCCTGCAGCTTTGTGTGTTTAGACTGAGTTTGTTTAAGGCAATATGGCTCAGCAGTACCTTATAGAAGTCAATGTAATGTTATTTGCTTTGGATCTATTTGTCTGTCCTCTTGACTTCTTTATCTTGCTATATCTTAGTTCTCAGTGCACAGATCAGCAGGATGTTTTCTTTGTGTAATGAATATATAAAAAGGCAATTTTATGATAATGTTTTGTCTTGGAAAATATAGGCTCAAATTCTTGCTCACTTGTTTTGGTGCTGTTCTGGAATAAAGAGTTTTTGTTTTTTTTAAGTCCCGTGGTGATCGTGTCATTTTTCCTCTTCTGTTTTTCTTTGTTGTCAAAGCATGAATGTAACTTCAGACAGCAGACAGGGGCTCAGTGTCCCACACCACCTTTCAGCTGACCTGCAAACTATCTGTCTGACCATCAGCATTACATTAATACATGGCATATACACTAATCAAGAATCAGGGTTTTAACCAAGCCACTACACCTCATCTCATAAAAATTAAACTAAAAATGATTTCAACCTGAAGTATTTCCCATAAATGTGACCATAACTGACGCTCCAGGTGGTGCATTTGTCGTATTCAGGGACAATCATTTGTAATGATTTGTGTATAAATCATCAACTTGAAGAAGCTGTAGGAGGCTTACACAGCTTGCCTCGATATATGCTGCTCTGCACGAGTCCTTGTTTCCCCCGGATCTCTACAATGGAAGTGATAAATGCCAAGTTAGAATGAGTCATAGAGCCACAATAGCCACATTTATAGCAAATACGTCAGGTTGAAATAAACTGAAATTATCCTTTAAAAAAGGAGAAAAAACTGCTGCTGTGTGCTCTAACACCTTATATCTCATGCATCACTGGCATCTTAAAAGCTGAATTTGACTCTTAAATTGGAATTCTGCGAAAGGTCTCTGTAGAAAAGCATGTTTCAACCTTCAGCCAGTTCTGAAGCTCCTGCACACATGTAACATCCCCTTAACATTTTGCTTTACGTGCAGAAATGTTCACACTTCCCTGCTGTCGCTCAACTTTGAAGTTAATGGAGGTAGAGATAAAGACATCGGATATTGTTTTTACTTCGCGTCGCCCACCGCCTTGATATATCCTGTCATGCATGTCTGCACACAAATAGACACACATGCAGTAAATTATCTACACACAAACTTTTGCACATATGTGTGAATGTCCTTCCCTTTACACACACAAATAAAAGCACTTTATATAGAAATGTATGCACCGTAGAATTAGCAGCACAAACATGTAAACACGCAGACAGGAACAAATACTGCAAGTTTGTGTTACTGCAGGCAAATGTTTACACATAATACCACTTGCCTACATACAGACAGGTACACACAACATTACACTACACACACACACACACACACACACACACACACACACACACACACACACACACACACACACACACACACACACACACACACCATCACACAGAACTTGGCACATTGCCAGGGTCATGTCATGTCAATTAAGTAGAGAAACTAAAAGCTTTCCACCTGGGCTTTACACCCCATCCCACAATATTAACCCTGTCCTGAACTGAGAATAGACACACACATACGCAGAGTTTAATTCGCCCACACTTAGCCTCACATTACGCACCTCAGCTCTGACATTCCTGTTTTCTGTGGCAACTGTATCTGTGACAGGGTAAAATGAACAGAGGAAATGGTATCATCAGGAGCATGTGGGAGGGGGGGTGGGGGCGGGGATGAGGTAGTTGGAGGTGAGGGATGCAGAAGGTAAGGAGGGATGGGGAAAGGAAGTGCAGGAGTCAAAGTGTCTTAGAGAATGGAGAGGAAACACTGAATTTTGCATTCAGTCTTAGGGCCTGGACAATTGAAATCCATCAGTGCGTGAAAAGTTTTCAGCTAACTACCCACAGTGAGGTCTGTGGATTAACCATAGTAATGGTGACATTGTTTGAGGAATATTTCTGTTTATTTTTTCAAATGTAACTTTCCCAAAGCTTTCAGTATCACAAACAAAATTTAGGCAGAGTGTCAGTGGCAGATCCCTCAAACTTTCAGCACTTAAAACAGAACATATCTGCATGGCTAGACACCACTTGTGGAAAGTGGTAAATCTTGTTTTTTTTGTTTTTAAATAATTTGGGTGAAATTACCCTTTAAATAACTTTTTAGGATAGACATTTTTGCAGACATGGAGCAGAGCAACCTTGTCTGGCCAAATGACACCATCTGGCGGGAAGCTGGGACATCATGGTCAGCCAGGGAGACTGTGTGTGTGTGTGTGTGTGTGTGTGTGTGTGTGTGTGTGTGTGTGTGTGTGTGACCTTCTGGTTGTGTCTGCATCACAGAAATTGTATGGGAGAGGTATGTATAAAAGAGTGTGTAAAGAGACATATAAGACATAAAAAAGGTGAGAGTTGTGCTTATGTGCTAAAGATTTTTATTTAATGTGTGTGGGGTTTTTTTTTTTTTTCTGTTTGTGACTTTGATAGAAAGTGACGCTGTGTGCCTAGCCGGATGAGTTTCTGGCAGCAGACATGGGACATGCGACTAAAAACGGTTGTGTAATATGTTCCACACCCATCATTTTGAAAAGGGAAACTATTAACAGATCTTAAAAAGTTGTAAACTCTGGATTTTTCTTTCAGACTGGAAATCATCCTCAAACAATGAGCCTACAAATGAAAAATGACCTACTTATATTTGGATGAATAACTTGTTAGGATAGACATTTTGTAAATGTTACATATTACACATTACTGTATGTGAACACTACTGAGTAACCCTGTAAAAACTTTGCCTTCATTTTATGACACATCGTCCTCAGTGACAGCAGCATTCCCTGGGAGAGTAAATGTCAAAGTGACATTGAGCGAGCATCAAGCCAGTCTGCTCTATGTGTATGTGTTTGTTTGCATGCGTGTGTGTGTGTGTGTGTGTGTGTGTGTGTGTGTGTGTGTGTGTGTGTGTGTGTGTGTGTGTGTGACCTAGTCTGAGTGTCCCTTGGGACTGGAGCTGGCTGGCTGACTGTTCCCAAGCTGTCACCAGACATTGACTCAGAACGCTATACACTCAGCATCAACACACTGATTCACTGAGCCCCATCCATCCATCCATCAAATTCATAAACACATTCTGAGAAGCTCTGAATCCCACACTCATCTGAATGAAATTAATTTCAGCTTCCTCAACTGAATTACGCTAGAAAGCAATATTTTTCAAATCTCTTACTTGTTACAGCCGGAATTGGATTTGTTTTCAGGAAATATTTGCTTATTGAACTCTTGAGGAAGCATTTGGTCCTATTAAGGCGTCAATGATTTCACTGGCAACATTGAGCATTCAGACCACAAGCAGCCACATTGCTGCATTACTGTTCTCTCTGCCTGCATCTGCTAAATGTTTGTTGTAGTTTGTCATGAAGTTGCAGAGTAGGAGTGATATTGTGTAATACACACATACTGACTGGCTTGCATCATTAACAGCTAATATGTCCTAGATTTTCAGCTCTTAGAGCCTTTTTCAGCCTCCTGTTCTGCCTCCTGTTTTTGGGCACTAGTTTGGTGAGCGGCTCTGATGGCCTCAGTGTGCTTCCAATGAAGAGCTTGTAACATTGTCTAAAGGGTTCAGTATTCTTGAAATGAACCAGTTTATACTATGTATCATCCAACCATGTCTGTAAAGTGTTCATAGCTGTTCCAAACGGCCACACACACAACGGACCAACCATAGCCTCTTCATGCTGACCATCATAGGCTGCATCATGCTCAGGGAAGTGCTTGTCAGACTGTCTATAGTATACAATGAATGCCTATGAGGAGAGACTGTCTGAAAGTGTGTGTCCCGATTACTAATTGTACAAATTATTTTTGTCAAAACAACAAAGACCTGTCCTGGAAGAAAGATCAAGAAGGTGATGCAGCCAGGAGGAGGCTAAGACAGCAGCCTTTTTGCATCACCTTCAAACAACCTTGAACCTTTAGACATGGTTAGACAACACACTGTATGAACTAATTTGTCTCAGTTATAGTGAACCCTTTTGACAACCCAACACACACTTGGTATGAACTCCAGAAAACAGATAATATTACATTTTATATTGTAATGAAATGCCAAGCCAACACTGGAGATGAAAGGGCACGCTTTCAGTTAGCTAACCTTAGTTAGCTAAACTGTGATTCAGAAACTCTGAAGGTAAGAAATAAAGTGTATTAAACGAGCTAGATAGTTAGCTACTGCTATTTACATTTACCTAATGGAAATGGTAGAAATGGTACGGGCTACTTCAGGGGTGTTATTTCAAGCATTAATATGGTAAATGTAGTGTAATACAAGAAGGATATATAAACTGTTGTTTTTACCTCTTTCGGGGGGGTCCAAGTCTTAATTAGGGTGCCCCCCAATCTCCCCTATAATTCAAACCCTTACTACAGCAATAAAGAATTTGGTAGAGACAGTGAACTTGCTCTCTTTAAATACTGGGGTGAATTACAGAGGAGGTGCAGCTGGGTGAACAGCTGTGATGAGCAGAATCAAGAGGATGCGACAGATAGTGGGCAGGTGAGGGAAAGGAGAAGAGGACAGAGAAGCTTGTGTTATATCACACTATAGATGTGTGTGATATAGACGAAAAACAACACAAAAATATTTACACAGACTATGATTTGATTTGAATATTTGAATGCCACATTGGCAAGTAGAGATTTAGCACACCAGATCTTCATCCCTTTACACACGGATTTTACTGGCAGTATTCTACATCGAGGATCAGCTAAAAACAACCCAAAGCAGTCTGGATTGCTGCTGTAACAGTGGGTCAACCAACTGAGTATGTTCCAACAGAATAAGACCAGTGAACTAACACACATACGAACCTACAGTACCTGTCAAAGTGAGCTGCCATATAGCCAATCAGACATGGGAAAAAGTTGTCCTTTGACTTTTCAGTGTTAGCAAGTAGAGCAGGGTTCATGTAAACTACATCAATTATTCCAGTTATTAGTAGTCCAGTTATTTATAAGGCATACACTATGTCAATTTATACTGATCAATGTTGATTCTACATCTCAGAGAGAGTGCTTGTCTGCATTCCTAGCGACTGCAGGATTTGCATGGGAATTCATAAACTCAGCTTGATTCAAGATGAAGTGATTTCATGATTTTGGTTTGGATTGTTGATGTGTGATGTGTGTCAATATAACTCATAACACAACCACAGACATCCAAAACACCAGTGTGTCCTTGGAGGATCATATGCTCCACACTAACACTTCAGCATAAATAATGTGGAGTGCTAGAAGGCGGTTGTTACCTTTTAGTAGTTTTCCCCCTATTTCAGAAGAGCAGCAACATATTCATCTTTTGCTTGGTGATGTTTAGCCATACACGATCACCACCACTCTTATCGCCTATATGGATGAAGGAGTAGTCCTTGGTATTTCAAACTACTGTGTTATATGACTTTGTGTAAGTTTAACTGGTCTCTCAGTGTTCACAGATTTGCTGAGCATTTATTTTTTGCACGGTTTCACATCCTTATTTTTTCAATTTGTGATATTGTTAGTCGCCTATTCTTACTACATAGTCTATGTTAAAGTGTTAGCACCGAGCACAGGAGCAAACCGGGGACACGTGTATTAATTTAGTATCAGTAGCAATGGATAAACCATAAAACTGACAAACGGGGCTAATCTCCCCAAAAACTTGGTGTATCCTTTTTAGAAGTGTATTTCAGAGTCTAATCCCAGGCCTCCCGTTCTCCTGAAGATCTGTGTCGGTGTTGTTAAAACTCAGCAGACAGCGCTGTACAAATATAGCTGAGTAACTAGGCCTACTGCAAATAGAACAGAACTGAATTTAATCAAATCAACACAGCATGCTCTATGTTCCAACATTCCCCCTCTGGCAGCACCCCTCCTCCTGCTCCCTCTTCCTCTCTGCCTCTCTGTCTGCTCCCTGTCTGACTCGGTTTCTCTCTCTTGCCTCCTCGCAGAAGGTGAAACGCACATGAACAAACACACATTTAAGCACAAAAACATTACTTTATTACCATTACCCCACCCTTACCCAAAACCTCTGACTCACACTTTGACTTTCTTTGTTTCTGGATATTTCTGATTATATTCTCCCACTCCTCCTGCCTCCTTTTCCTTATCATCTCCTCTCCCTTTGCTCATTAACCACTCTACTGTATGCAGATCTACCCGTCTAATAGCTACACGCAGCTAAACACACACTCTTACACACGTGCAGACACAGACTACACCCTCTCCCTCTTGCAAATATATCACAGTTCCCATCAGCTGGACTAACACATAAAGTAGCATGAGTCATCACGTTAATCATTTTCAGCTTTATCACTGACCAGCTTTCTGCAGGTTGCAATTATGGGATGATAAATGGTGCTTGGTGGTATTGACAGAGTATTGAGACAACAGGGAGCATTAAGCGGGGAACAGAGCAGCAACGGGACGCTGATGGCTGGTCTGCGTCTTCAGTGACACACAAGGATAGTTTATGACAGGCTTGAGGTAGCGTGTAAATGTGTGTGTGTGTGTGTGTGTGTGTGTGTGTGTGTATTTGCTCTACCACCTCAATTACGCAGCAGTCAGTCAGTCAACCATCCAGCCGGCCAGCCAGCCAGCCAGCCGGGTCCAGACGGGGTGAAGCAGCAGGCTGGTAAGCAGAATGAACCGCAGTGGCAGTGCAAACAGACCACAGTCAGACCACATCACAACCACACAGCACCATGCCATTTACAGAGCTGCATATGGCTGTCTGCAGGGAGAGAGAGAAAGGAAGGAGGGAGGGACGGAGGGAAAGGAGTAAAGAGAAAGGAAGGGAGGAAGAGATTGCAGGGTGGAAGGGTAGGAGGACTGGTCGGATGGTAGGGGCGAAGACTGTGAAAAAGGAAGAGAATAAGTGAGGTAGGAAGGGAGGAAAAGTCAGGGAGAAAGGACAAGAGGAAGAGAGTTGGCAAGGGGGATGAAGTGCTGTTGAGAAGGTAAGAACAGACTGTCGAGGGAGAGAAAGGAGGAAAAGACAAGCAGAAACGCAGATTCGAAGGAAGCAGACATTTACACAGACCAAGAGCCCAATTTGAGCACTTCCTAAAAAATGTAGCTTTCCATCTTTATCCCATCTGTCTAAAGCTTGCTATATTTACAACTGACAACTGAGTAATTCAGCTGACAGAGGATTCACTGAGGAGAAACGGTTTATTCTAATAGCCACCCACATGCAGTCCTTAACATTACATTGCACAGGTAACCAGAAAAAGCTGGCTATGCGGGCATACAACCACTATATAAATTCTAGCTTTCTCTTTAAGTCTCACATTGAAACTATGGGTTTCAAAAGTTTATCAAACATGACAGGCTGGAGAGAGTGGTTTAGATTTAGTTTATCATGGATTTAAAAATATGTGGTGCAGGCTTGTGTTTACTTGGGCTGAAGTGAATGCCTGGTTGCCATGGTGATCGATGTCCAATTTAGTATCTGAATGCTGCGTTTTTTATTATTATTATAATAATACTGTATACAGTATGCATTTCCTCAAAATAGCAAATAGCCCAAATACTAATCCATCATCATTCAACATTATTTGTTATTACTTCTCAGACGAGGACATTTAATCTTAATGATAGTTTTGGGCATCACATCTCTCATCTTCAACATTACCAGCACTGACACTGGAACAGTGACACGTGACCATGTGACAGACTTACAAGTTACATCAATACAATGAAACACAGGTTGACAATGTCTCTCTCAAAGCTACGAATATCCCCTGGTAACTCTCACTGAAGCTTTGCAGCTCAAAAATGGTACAGCACTAGTGTTTACACATTTCCTTCCCTGTTGGCTTCATCAAAAGATCAATCTGAAACTTCTTCTAAAAAACTTCAGACCATATCAAACCAAACAGTAATTGTAATAAAGAAAAATCACCAAAAAAAATCCTCAAGATATACATCTCAAGGGTGGTAAATTTTCAAAAAGCAATCTACTGACATTGTTTATTGAATATTTGTGTTTTTAGTGGTTGTGGCTAGTTGACTGTCTATTTGTTCCATACACTAACCCCTGCCACCAGTGCTGCAAGATTTGGCAGTTTTCCACATTTGGGCAGGTAAAAACTGATTTGGACAGGTTGTTACAGTTTGGGTTTGTTGAACCATTACGGTGGTAACTGTAAAACTGTAAGGGAGGTGTGGAGGGAGAGACATGAGGTACAGATACTGTGCGAGGTGAAAGGGGCATGTGTTCTGAAAACTACAGGAAGTTAGTTACTGTAGTGTGGCCCGCTGATTTGGCTGCTTATCAACACGGTCCGTAAGTGCTCAGTGGCAGTGACAGACAGCTCATGGAGGGCAGGCTACTTTAAAATCCTCAGCGCCCGACTGCAGCAGTTTCTGTCAGAAATTAGTCAAATCTGAACACCCTGACATGATGCAGATATTTTTAGATTCAGTGTGTCTTACACCTTCCAATGATATAATTATCTTTGATGTCCATCACAAATAAACGTCCATAGAAACAATGAGACTCTTACTTTTAACAGCAGAAGTTTTCTGAGAATCTGCAGATATGATGATGGCACTTGAACAGTCACCAGAGTTGTTACAATTCATCCTGAAGGTGACATGAATTCCTTTTCCACATTCCAAGACATCTCACTCAAAACCAGAAATGTCAAACAGGTCCTGTTCAGACTTTCCATCAACATACGTCTCAAGTGATCCGATCACAAGTGGACAGCTCTAAGTACATCAGTTCACACCTGGCATTACAGTGCATGTCCACATGCATCTCGAATGACCACCTGTGATTTGATCTCACTTCCCAGCTCTATATGCAAATGTCCATTGCTGTTTATAGCCAGTCTGACTATAATATAGACGGGCTGTTGCTAATGTGTTTGTGAGAGAGTGAGGGAGCGGCAAAATGTCGCTGAGTGAATCAAAGCACTATGCACAGCTCCACAATGAAATAAGGTTTTAGCCATTTGAAATAGTAAAATATTTCATTTTTTATGAAACTGTGGTGGAACTAATTCAACTGTGGCAGAAGATGTCAGTAGAGTAGACGGTCCTTCACTGTGGCCAGGACACATTTATGTTCACACTGCTAAAGGAATGTGGCCACACGTGGCCCAGACCACTTCTGAATGTGGTCTGAGTGATCGGATTTCAAATGCGTCGGTTTTCTTGGATCATCCAAGATGGATGTTAAGGCCAGGTCTGAACAAGGCCAAGGTGGTGCTAAAAGAAAAGTCAGAGAATCACCAAAATGATTCATCCTCTGAGCACCATGAATGTTTGCACAGAATGTCATGGCAATTTATCCAATAGTTGTTGAAATATTTATAAACCCCAGTTGTAGCATGGATAAAAACCAATGTGGACAGAGACAAATGGATTTTCAACTGTTGGGATGTGGGCTAGCGAAACACTGGGTAGAATATCACAGATGACAGCTGAAAACACTTGTATCACCAACGAATCGGCATTCCAGCAATTGAGCAAACCTAACATTTTATAGCCTGACAGCCATGTATTTATGAAGTCATACAAAACACTTTGAATGGTTCCCACAGACCATTGCTGGAAAAAAAAACTCTTTCAGAGAACAGCCCAAATGATAATTCCTTATGTAAAAAGAGGTGTAAAAAATCAAAACATGACTTAATAGCTTCCACTGTATGAGCAGTAGTTCAGACTTGATCCATGTGGAGCGGAGCTGGGATGAACAACAAAAGAAAAAAATAGAAAACCAACAAAATTACAATTCTGAAGTACGTGTTGGCAGCAACACATTTGTGAAGCGCACAGAGGGGCCGAGAGAATCTAACATTAGCATTAATGTGTTTAAGAGACTAACTACAAGCAGACCATTATCTTGTCATTGGCACTCACTGTAATGTTTGCTTTTAGGGGTGAGCACAGATAAACACTGCTAGAAATGGAAAGCAGAGAGCCGGACAAAAGTAAGGGGCAAAAGAACAGTTTAAACAGAATATAAGGCAGAAAACAAAAGCAAGAGGCAGAAACACATAAAACCGAGATGTGGCAGAAGAGAAATTGAAGAAAAAAGTCAAAGTGGAATAGGGAGAAGGGTTTTTTTTAAGGTATATCTGAGAAAAAGAAAAGAAGCAGAGTGGATTTCATGGCACGAGGAGGAAGCCAGGCCACTATTGTAGTGAGATAGCCTGAGGTGTTTTCATACTTGAGCTAGTGCTGATGGATGGAGGTCGTAAGCGGATGAATTAGTGATGAGGATCATGGTGAAAGTGCTTTCCAGAAACAACAGGGCCAACCAGACACAGCCATGGGATATAGGTAGGCCCCGGGTGTGAGGTTGGAGTGATAGACTGGACAGGCCCGGTCATGAACCCATGAACTGTCAACACATATTATACATGGAAACAACACTTCAGTATGATCTCGAGACCTGTCAGTGCGAATATACCAGGTCATTTTTGTCCAATCTGTTTTTTAGCTGCAATTTTTCTCAGTTTTTCCTTTCTCATGTGTTCTTATTCCCCAGTTTATGTTTTTCCTCCAAAGTTTATAGCTTGATATTGCAGATTAGGTGCTACTGGTGCTGGAGAGAACGATTAACCAAGGCTAAGGAGTTAGTTGTAGTAGTAGCTGTAGTAGCATTATAGGTTCAAAACACTTACAAAGGAATAAAAACAAAACTGACAACAGAAGGAGAGAAAACAAGGCAAGGAATATACCAGCAATGCAAAAGGCTATGATACATAAAAGTAAGGTAAAAAAGAATCAATGAAAGATGCTAATGCAAAAATCAATCCTTTAATGACAGTTGTAGAAGTGAATTAAAAATGTACACTGTTTTAGCTGGTTAAAGCTCCTTGATCAGGTTGATGCAAAGTCTAAAGAGCTGCAGTGATCTCTGGTTATTAATCTTCAGTTTGGGGCTGCCAACCTGGCCCATCAACAGCGAGTCCCTTTCAGCCTTGCAGGGCCCCAAAGAAAATAAACCCTTCTCCTAACAGTGCGTGGTCTGGAATAAACCCAGCAGGAATAAAGTTATTGGAGGAAAAATAGAGAGCGAGTGAAAGAAAGGAGTGTGAAGATTGAAAAGGCACAGATACCAATTTAGGAACACTTGTATCTGAAGCATAAAAAATGTAATTGTAGGTTTACAACAAGCGTTAAATAAATATATACTATATATTCTCTAATTGACATGTTTAGAAATGTTAGATAGCAGTAGCAATATGTGATTTTCAGTTGGATCTGGGAGTTACTTTGATATAGCATTTTGGTGTACTTGCTATGTTTCACAAAGCATCTTACAACAGCAGACAGAGAACAGGTGAGAGGAATCTTGTCGCCTTGTTCTTTATAGCAGTAAGGCCTTTTACTCAAAATGCATGTAATTGAATTGTGTTCTGTTGTACTGAGGCTACTGTCAGGGGAGATATGGGTATCGGCCTCCTCTATATTGGATTGTCTCCCCCAATATGATTGTTTAGGTATTGTTTTAAAATGATTACCTTTGAACAATTGAGCACACTGAACAACCGGCATTAAGCCTGTAGTTTATTCTTAATGTTATGAGATTTGTTGTCCAACTTGATTAATCTGTAAATGCAAAGTTTAAAGGCCTGGTCGCACCAGAATTTTGTGCAAATTTTTTCTTTACAAGTATTTTTCCATTCTGAGGCTCTGGTTTTTCTTCTTCTTCTTTGGATTTGGCGGAATAGATGCTACGCTAGCACTGTTGGCAGTCACAAAGTTTTAGTTGGTCTTGTCAATCATGATAATCCCGCCCTCAGCCCCTGTTGTAAGCAGTTCTTTGTTCTAGACCAGCAAAGTGTTGCTGCCGCTCACTTTTCCTGGCCGAGAGCCGGTTCTTTGGCTGTTGAAATGCGAAGAATTGGTATGAGATTAGGCACCGGCTCAGAACTGGCCCTTGAGCTGGTGGAAAAGGGGTAACAGAGACTTGTAGGTTCCCTAAACATGATTTTAAACAATAATATAGCAGCAAACATCTATTTTCTACGTAAAGACATCGTGGAGTAATAGCGCTGTCCCACACTATGTTTACAAAAACAATGAGACCACTCACACAGCGCAGTGCGCAGCATTCAAGTGAGAGCAACCTTACAGAATTTCCTCCACTGAAGAAACCACGTTTTCCTGCAAGAAAAGGCCTCCGACAAAGAAGTAGATAAGACCAGAACACAGGCGGACTGACCATGGGGACTACAGGCCGAAATCTTGGTTGGCCGGTGGACTGTCAAAACATCCATAACGTTTTTAGTTTTTAACGGCTCTGTCAGTGTCTTAACTGGGGCCCTCTCTGTGTGCCTGTCATCCTACTACGAGCTGCTAAAGGGCTCCAGGGCCTCGGACTTGGAACTGGCTTTTCCTCTCCTCAATGCGTAAGGAACTTGATGGGTGCATAATATTATATTTCAGTTTTCATTAGTGACCAGCTAGAGTAGGCATGATAACATTAGCTAACTTGCTGTTACCGGTATTTTGAATTTGTTCGTTAAATGCTGCTATCGCTAGTTAGCTTGCTGCCAGCGTTGCTGTGGAGCAAGAGATGCTGGTGGTCTAGTGTGACATTTAGTGGAACTGACAATCATTTATGGAACCTTTAAGGCAACAAATTAATTATAAGTTTGTCCTTATTATTAAGAATGGATAATTAATTACATGTCACTATATGTACAACAGATATGTGACTATATGTATTGTGACTATAAATACATTTGTTTACCTAGACAAAAATAAAAACTCAGGGTCCACTTACTAACTTGTTTATGAAGCTTTCAACCACATCTCATGGTCTTTCTAAGTTGTCATCATGTACTGTAACCTAAGTAAATAAATCTCCATGACAAGTGAGCAAACTCCATCCGCAGATAAAGATCACAATATGCAGCTGACATCTCAGTATAAATATACAGCCCATGTGGTTGTAGCCTGTACATTAAATCTGTTTGAACGTGAATTGTTTCATAAAAACTGTGAGAAATACAGGTACGAGAAAGACTGCAGATAAGACTGAAAAACAGAGACAGAGAGGGAGTTACAGACAAATGCAAAGGAAGAAGAAAAAAGATGAAAAAGAGAGGAAGACAGAGGATAGAGGAAGAGAAAAAGAAGACCTGGTTTCTCTTCTGGCAGCCAGGAGACGTAGAGGAGGAGGAGGAGGAGGAGGAGCAGTGAGGCAGGCTGCAAATAGAGCTGGAGAGCGAGAGAGAGGAGAGAGAGAGTGAGGACACTTGCTAAATGAATTTGGCTTTCAGCGATGGGGAGTCTACTCCACTGCTGTGTGCCAGTAGTGTGTGTGTGTGTGTGTGTGTGTGTGTGTGTGTGTGTGTGTGTGTGTGTGTGTGTGTGTGTGTGTGTGTTATTGTGAGTGCATATGTTCTTGCAACTTCATATCCTCATATACATACATGTATGACTGCCAGTGTGTTTTCACCCATGAGTGTGTGTTTTCCTGCATGTGTGCATATGCAGCTGTGTGTGTGTGTCTTTGAATGTCTGCGAGTGCATTTGTGTGTATTGTGATACACAAATGATTTTTGCAAGTATGTGTATGAAAAACATTAGTGTGTGTTTATGCATATCTGTTGGACAGGCAACTAAATAACGTTCCCAAACGATGGTGTGTCAGTAAAAGACAAGGCGAGGGCGCGTGTGTGTGTGTGTGTGTGTTGTTGTTGTGTGTGAGTTTTAGGCGTGTTGTCACCAGGATTGGAAGTGACAGGCAGGAAGTATCAGAGGCAGCTGGGTAACAGCCCACTAACCACACAAGGGAGGGCTCTACACTGAACAACATTACCAGTGAGGGTAGAGAGACTATAGAGACAGAGGGAGAGAGGGAGAGAGGAAGAGGAAGAGAGAGAGAGAGAGAGAGAGAGAGAGAGAGAGAGAGAGAGAGAGAGAGGAGGGGGGAAAAAATCACAGAAGAAAATCAAATAGGAAGAAAAAAGAAGACCTGGGATTGCAAAGGAAATTTGTTTTGCTGTTGCTAAACCAAGAAAAATAACTTCAAAGCATCCATACATGGTCTTTTTACAAAACTGTTGGGGTTAAAGGAATAGCAAAGGAAGGGAAGACAAGACTAATAGCTGGTTAAATGTAGATGTAAGGTGTCAAATATCAGCTTTGTAAATGTTTGATGAATAAGACAGACACACGATCGACAAGTTTGTCAGGCCTCAAAGATGCATACAATGTGTTTTGGTGAGAAACAGTAAATGTAAACTGTGTTTGTTTACAAGATGGATGAGAAGATTGACACCACTTTCAAGTCTGAACATTACCAGCAACTAATTAGCGTAGCGTAGCATTAAGAAAGGGAAAAGGGGGGAAAAAAGCCAGTCTCACCACTAAATATGTTATATATTGTTTGTTTAATCTGTACAAAAAACTATACAAAAACTGTTACATGTTAATTAGTGAGCGTTAGAGCTGTCGGTTGTTTTGTTAACTTTGAGAGGCAGGCTAGCTGTCTCCCCATTTCCAGTCTTCATGCTAAGCTAGCTAGCTCTAGCTTTATAATTACTGTGCAGACAGAAGAGTGGTATCGATCTTTTCATCTAACTCTCAGCAAGAAAGCAAAGGATCATATTCCCCACACTGTACTGGAGTGGACCTGGTGTATGGAAGCATTTAGCCTAGCTTAGCATATTTGCTTTAAATGGTTTTAAGGGGTGTCATAATGGAACAATTTGTTATTTCTCCTGAAGTCTTGTCATTGTGAGTTTAGCAAGTTTTGGTACTACCTGTATAGTCACCAAAACTAAAAATCTGCTGTAGAGGTGCTGGTGTATTTTTGAACTTTGAGGAGAGCCAGGTTAGCTGTTCCCTGCTGTTTTCCATTTTTACGGTAAGCTACACTAAACTGGCTAAACATTTTCCTGGCTCCAGCTCCATATTTAAAGCACAAGCATGACAGTGGTATCAATCTTCTCATCTCTCAGTAAGAAAACAAGCAAGTGTATCCCTCAAAATGCCTCAAACTCTTCCTTCACATGCTTTGCTCAAGGGGTCTTAGACAGCAATTGGTAAGAGGGCAGAAAGTGCTGGTAATTCCATCAGCGAAAAAATTTTCTGAATCATTGTCCAGGAAAGAAAGAAAGAAAGAAAGAAAGAAAGAAAGAAAGAAAGAAAGAAAGAAAGAAAGAAACAATCAAACAAACAAACAAAAAAAGACGAATGATGAGGCATTGGTTGAAAGCAAAGTCATTAGGCTGTAAAACAAGAGAGACTCAGACAGAACTGAGCGACAGAGATAGACTGAGTAATAGGGATAAGGCGAGCAAGTGGTTATGAGTCAAACATGAAGATGGGATAGGAGATGAAAGACAAAACTAAAAAGGAGGAGTGAGAGAAACGGGGTGAGTTGATGAAGAGAATAGAAAATGAGCAAGGAGAACGGTGGAAAGGAAACACAGGAGAGAACAGAGAGAGGAGAGGCATAAGGTTAGAGCAAAATTAAAAAAAGATGAAAATATCAGAGAGAGGACGAGAAAGAGAGACAGAGGGAGATGAGGAAGGTCAGTGAAGGAGAGAGGACAGACAGAGTGGGTGAAGAAGAGAGAGAGGGGTTGTTTGTATCTCATATGACTCCATTAAAGTTTGAATAGTTCTCATCTCTCTTTCTGTTTCCTGCTGCTGCAGAAAACCAGCTGCTGCACGCACATGCACGCACACACACACACACACACACACACACGGTATCTGCATGCCCACACACATACATTTAGATACAGTATTTAGACACAGTTTCACACGTGCACACACAAACGTGCAAACTTGTGCACACTTAACACACATGCACATGCCACACAAACACACAAGTGTTTGTTTGTGTGTGTGTGTGTGTGTGTGTGTGCGCAATGGGGAACTGCACAGAGAGAAGACAAGATTAGAAAAGCAGGCCAAGAGACGATTTCCCATGGTGCATCTCTGGAAGCATCTGTATTAGACAGGACTGTGTCAAAACTGACTGCTCCTCCAGCTGAGGCCGAGAGAGAGGGAGAGAGACACACAGACACAGAGAGAGAGAGAGAGAGAGAGAGAGAGAGAGAGAGAGAGAGA
>NW_019174577.1:2931413-3345241 GCF_002260705.1 Seriola dumerili
AGAGAGAGAGAGAGAGAGAGAGAGAGAGAGAGAGAGAGAGCCGGCAAGAATAGGAAGTAAAATTTGTGTATTTGCTTTTTTCCATTCCTGTGAGTGTGCCTGACAGACACACGCAGGGAACGACAGATAACTCTGAAATCAGAAGAGGGAAAAAAACAAGAAAAAAGGGGATGAAGATAAATAGAGGAAGCCTTTGAACAGAGAAAGAGAGAAAATGTATATATGAGTCTCAAAGTGGCAGGAATGAGTGAGACAGAGAGAGAGAAAGAGGAAAGAGAGGAAAAAGATTGTCAGTGATGGATAGGAGAGGTAGATGGATGGATGTAGGGATGGGTGAAGGGATGTGCGGCGGGTTAGAGGATGGAGAGGCGGCAGACGGAGATTGACAGCCTCCTTTCCTGGGGACGGATGAATAAACCAGCGCAGCGGGGGTTGCGGGGTGGGTGGGGGTGGGATGTGGGGGGGTGGAGAGAGAGAAAAGATGGAGAAAAGGAGTGAGGGATGAAGGAGGGGAGGCAATGAGAGATAGAGTACATCTCCGTAATCAAGCCATAAAGGAGAGAGGGAGCGAGGGAGCGATGGGGAAAAGACGAGTGGGCTCTGAATGAGTCAATCATGATTAATCAAGACGCTTCTCGCTCTCTCCCTCTCTCTTTCTGTCTCTCTCTTTCTGCTCACTCATAATCATCATTGCGCGCACGCACGCACGCACGCATGCACACACACACACACAAACACACACACACACACACACACACACACACACACACACACAAAACCTTGTTTCCCACTACAGCCCTCAGTGCTTTGCTATCAGGGCTGTGTACACAGTGTACACTCATTCATGTATTTCTCAGGCCAACAGTTAGTGTTTTTATTAAAGCAGTGGTTCCCAAACTTTTTGACTTTTGATCCTTTAAAATGAAATTCAATCAGACACCTCACATGGAACAGATTATTATGCAATTGCGGAATATGTACAGCATTGCCAACACGGAAGCATCAAGCTCAGCACAGCAGGGAGTGGGGAGTGATGACAATACTCAGAGCCTATGTGTAGATGCTGGGGTGGAGGTGAGGCTTTTGAAGTGCAACTGTATATAAACAGCAGCAGCAAAGGCAGCGAGTGACAGTGTGGCTTTCAGGTGAGTGGTGTGAAGTGCGCGGCAGGAAAAGAGTGAGCAGAGCACTTTGGATTTATGTTGTAGTGAGAAAAACATCATGTGAAGTACCAGACTCAAATTGACTGCCTGATGTAGCTCACAGACTTCGCTTCATTAGTGTCTAACTGTGGCCTCTCATCACAGGATATGTCCTTGGTGTCAAAAAGGAATTGTGAGCAACCAGTGATTTTTTTCTTTTCAGATTTGATTAATTTGTTTTAATTTTTTTTTCCCCATGTTCATTCGTTTACTTCAGTTATTGCAGTTTACACTTAGTAGTACAATATACATGTGATCTGAAATAGTAGCTGAAAAAAGCTGAGAAGGGGTTTGAGGGGTACTCAAAAAAGAGAAAAGAAGAGAGAGAAAGAATAAAAAAACATTTGTTTCAACTTCTAAAGGTGAAGAAGAATGAGCCTGTATTACAGTAATCCCTACTTAATCAATCGATGCTAATTATCAGAGCATAGGATATAAATACTCTTTCAATAAAACATAGATAAAAAATAACACATAAAATATTAGTTTACAATATTGCAACTTTGCATCAGTCCATCTAACTGAAGACATTAATATATTAAAATGAGTCTCAAACATATACTTAAACTTTTTAAGAAGCAAATAAGTAAATTCCAATAACAGCGTACTGTAGTTTTAAGCAAACATTACTCAAACAGGAGTAAACTGTGCTTTTTCTTTTTTTTAGGGACTATTTTTAATGACAGATTAATACACAATTGATGTCCTAGTGAGCATTTACAGCTGCAGGACATTGTGAGTGCAATGATGTGGCTCAATGATGTTATTTAATAGCTTTCGGACAACAGAGGAATAAGCTCTATTAGGCAATAATTATTGTTAGGATCAATTTATTGTCAGTTTTGGGCTTTCCATGGGATTTGTTGAGGATGAGAAAAATATAGAATATGACCAGCATTATCCTTTAAGGTACTGCTAATTAAACAACTTGAGTGTGATTGTGGCACTCCATCTTTTTTCCACAGGCTCTAATGTGCTCAGTATAAAGAAATGGATGAGAGAAAACCTCCCCTCTGCTGTTGCCTCTGTGTCGCTGCTTGTGAGGAGTGTGTGAATCCTCAGACAGAAAGAGAAAAAATAGGGCACTTTCATATTTATTTAAGTGTCAGATCCAGAGCTGTCTGTAGGGAGCGGGAGGAAGGAGGGCTGCAACCACAGGAACTCTGAGGTTTCACAAGCCTTCCTCTTTCTCTTTTCTATCTCTGAAAAGACACACACACACACACACACACACACACACACACACACACACACACACACACACACACACACAGAGTCAGAAATACACACTCATCTGCCTGCATGGACACACAGGGGAAAGGCAAACACAGGAAGGGAGTGAAGGGGAAGGAAAGTGAAAAAGTGAGAAGACAGAGGAGGAAATGAGGAAAAAAAGCAAGGGCCTGCTGTCATTCACTCACTCACTCACTCTCTCTCTCTCTCTCACACACACACACACACACACACACAAAACATCCACTACATGTGCATCTACCTGCCTATCAGTGCACGTCTATTTGTATGAATGAGGAGGAGCTGTGAATCCAACAAACCAAGTTATGTCTCAGAACTACTAGACAGAGCGTCTAAATGAAGATTATACGCAGGTGCCAAACAGGCCGTGATCCACCGTCTCAGAGATGTCACATCAATTGTGCGAACATGTGGCGCAGAATAGATAAATCTCCATCAAGGAGGCAAAAAGAACAGGAAGCTCCCCCTTTCCACAGTGACATACAAACACTGGAGCACATGTGAGAATATCTCAGAGCAATTACCTGCTGCTTTCGCCTCAGAGTCCAGGTGCTGCTAAACGTAAATCAACACTTCCTCCTGGTGGATCTGCTGTGAACTACAGGAACCTTCAGGCAGTGGGAAGGCATCACATCCTCTTTGGATTCATCTGTCAGAGTCGTCCTTCCTGTAGTTATTAGACAGAATCAGTAAACTCATGCATCTGAAAACACTTCTTGAACAATCATTAAGATAGACTTTGATGTTTGGTCTTACGATGAATTTCAGCCTCGCCAAGTTAATCTTATGAACTTAGATTGTCTGGCTTGTACATTTATGTGACAATATTTTAAGTCTAGAAAACATAATTTGGAAATTGTTTAATCCAGATCACAGATGAATCTGCCAACTGTATAGGGATGTTTAGATGCCTGTGTTCCATAATCACCACTGATTCCAAGGATTTCTTTTTTAATCTGTTTTTTGCAGAGGGATGTTGTGTCTTTAGATTGTTTTCTTATGTTCCAGATAGCCTTTGGTTCTAGTCATTTTCAGTAGGCAACAAAATTCAAATGGCATCTTATTTGACATTTTTGTCAAAGCTGCATGTGTTGCTGCATAGTGATGCAATTTTTGGGGGAAGGGAATGTTTTCGTTTATGAAGAATTCTCCTTGTTGAACATCCTAAATTGATATTTAGCTGCCAAAAAGGATTCAATCCATGGTCAGTTTTATTGGAAAATAAAAACCAGCACACACACAAAAGTAGATGTTGTAATAAGGACAATGTGATTTCGGTTTCTTGCATGTTTGGCAGCCACAGAATTACACTCTTACATTAGACAAAGTGGGAAACTGTCTGGAGCCACAAACAGGTATAATGCTAAGGCGTTTTAATACATAAAAACATATTGCTATTCTTTGACTCGACAATAAATTATAAAAATGCCCTAAAACCTTTTCTTTTAAACAATGACAATTCAGAAAACACCACTTGGTGTAGCAGCAAGCTAGGGGAGCAGTTTATAAGAAGGAACAGAGGAAAAAACAAGGTAAACGCTTGCATCTAACGCAATCGATAACATCTGTAATACCAATAACATTCTCTGGGAGAGAAAAAGGCATGAGGGAGGCTCCATTCCTGCGTTAGCCACAAATCACTAACAGTACCCCACTTTGCCAAGTCAAAATCTAAGATGTTAGATTGTTGTTAAGTTTACCTGCTGTTTCTGCTGGCAGCTGCATCACCACCATCACATAACTTCAACAAAAAAATAAAGGCAGGCATGTTTACTGTGATGGATCACACACCCAAACCATGTTTTAGATCTCTGCGAGTTGGATTTTATTGCACTGTAATGAGATGAATTGGAACCAATGCCTGCCTAAAAAAGTAAGACACTAAACACAAGATTTACACTGAAAGACATTCAAAGTGAGGCAAAGAAGAGGAGAAAAATGTATGATTTGATTGACTTTATTTGTAAGGCACCAGAAGTCCTTCCTTACTGCAGAACATTTCATATTATTTATAGTAAATGTTTGTTGTACTTTTTATAGTTTTTTTTGTTTGTTTATTTGTTTAAATGAAGCTATGATTTCAGACACAAAACATTTTTTTTTTGCCAAAGTACACACTTTCAGGTTTTACATTATACACAAAATAAGTATTTAAAAAAAGACCTTTACAAAGCTCAAAACGCTTACAATGCTTCACGCTATGGGGGCAAAAAGTTGGGAAGGTGGGATGTGGCATGGGAGTAAAGGGGATGAGGTGGGTGGGAAGGGGGGTGGGGGTCAGAGACAAGGAAAGGGTTCAAAGGGCAAAAGGTCAACGTACTGCAGTTTCCCCCCTGGTGTCACATCAGTTTTGTAACACAATAGCACAAGAATCATCCAGGACAGACAAGAGAAGATGCAGCCATATACACATAAAGCTTTCTATGTATAACTGTATACAGAGGTGAGCACCTCCTACTACTTTAACAAATACATAGAATTTAATTTGTATGTTTATAACGCCAGCTTTGTAATTCTGGTTCTAGTTCATATCGATTCATATTTAAAAACAAAGAGAAAAAAAACAAACAAACAAACAAAAAACAAGTGCATTGATCACAGAAAATTTGGACTAAACATTCTTTTTTTTAAAAATGTCTCCACTAGAAAGAAATCAATCTCAGTTTCCCTGCAGACATGCACTGATGTGTGTGTTTGTGTGTCGCTTTGTCTACATGCTCTGCATATCACTACAACAAGTACAGTATGTAGCTAGATGGGAGGACGATGTGCTGCGAGCTTAATTCACAAGCAGAATAGCACGTTAGCGTTTGTAGTAAGAACAGCAACGCGATTCATCTCTGTGGTTTATCACTGACTGCCAAACCTGTACAACTGTTTATACACACCTTGTTCACATACATACACAACGATGGGCATCATTGAAGGAGTCACCCCACCAATGTCATCGACAGAGTATCATCTAAACTTTTGGACACATGAAGGGTTTTATTCTGAAATTCCTTTATATTTAATTTTTGTATTTTTTCCTTCCTGAATTTCCACTGCCAATGTATCAAAATTGCACATGAATCAGCATTTTTATGAGCAAATGTCTTATGGTTATTAAAACAATAAAATGTTCTTCATCATTGTGCCAGAAATCATTTTAAGTAGTGTTAAAAGGATTGTTTGAATGAAACTCTTCATATCTATTCACGAAAGGGTGTGTGTTATGATGCACAGGCTGTCTTCAAATCAACAATCACACAAACACAGTTCATCATTAGACTGATAGTGAATCAGACAATCTTTGTGAACAACAGCATCAAGGTAAGAGGTTTGATTACCAGAGGCTACTCTGCTGGAAATATATGCGTTTGCAAAACACCCTAAACATTTGCAAAGAGGGGAACATGCTGAATTTCATCCTTTCTCAACTTGTCATCTCACACAGGTGTTTTCACTTATGCTGCCTAATTAGACCTCTTCCCAGGACTCTGCAGGTGACTACGAACTGTGCCTGATTGACATCTCTCTTACACTTCTCATAGTTTTGTTGTACCTGTTACGCGTTTGTGTCATATCGGAGTTACAGCTTGGGAAACTGTGGAAATCTGAACTCTGACATATCTGACTTTGCCCTTAATAATACAGATGCTTGAAAGCCTAACGAACATGAATGCCTCATGTCAGCCAGAATCCATCGCAAAAAGTAATCAAACCCTAGCCTTTGTAGACTGCAAAGGCCGAACCGAAATGAGACGGTGAGGTCTACGGAGGGTCACCAGCTATGCCCGCCGTTAGTTAGCGTCGCAAAGCGAGGCTCCCTTCGCCTAACAACATTGACAACACAACTTTTTTTTTTTTTTTTTTTTAAACAGAAACTTGAGTTTCTAAGGCCCTTGGTTTTAACCGTTGTACAGTTTAGCTGTTGGACTGAGCTAAATCCAATACTTACATTTGTTGTTGCTGTAATCCTCAGGTTCACTGTTGGCTTTCATTAGCGGTTCGCAATGAATCATGGGATAGATTGGGCCATTTTCCCCAGGAAAAGAAGGACGCATTTCTTGGCGGGATTTGAAGGAGCCTTCGAAATGGGACAGCATAGTCGCGCGGCTGTGACGCAATCGGTCTCTAAATGCAGCCTCTGAAGGATGCTGCCCCTGAATTGGGACACAGCTTTTCTGAACACACTCCCCCATTCACTGTTCCCTACACTATAAACAGTCATTAGGTTACTATAAAGTGAGTAATCTTTTTTTTCTTTTTGCTTTTATTCAAACGTAGCCATTAAAGGAATGAGAGGAAATTATGGAAGAATGAGGGGGAGAATAAAATGCAGCAAAACTCCTCTGCATAAGTCAAGCTGGGGACATTGTAATTACACTGTATGGTGCGTGTTTCAACCGCTGACAGGGTACTATAACGTTGACAGAGTTCTTATACTCAAATAAAATAGCAGAAAGTACATGTAGTGCCAATGTCAGCAAATGAAGAGAGATTATAGACACAGCCAGAGTTTAGTGACATCACATTATTAACCCAACTTCCACCTGACGAGGTCTAATCAGACACAGTAACTGAGTCATTGAAAACACCTGTGTAGGTGTGGAGGGCTGAGGGAGATCAGAGCTGAGGAAGCTTTCGGTGCTTCATCTGTCTGATCTAAATTGATATCAGTTTGTTTGATCATGGAGATTTCCCACTCACTGTTGTACGTAGATGTCCAATCGTCTATATAATGTAGTGGTAGTTCAAGTGTGGTGGTGAATCAAAACGCAAAGTATAAAGTTGAATTTGCAGAGGGACCATGTTTCCGTCTTAATACAGGGACAGAGATGTTCCTTGAGAAAGACCAAGGACTATTCCTCAAAAATCATGGCAGAGACTGGGACTGACCGCATGCAGAGATTAATGTCACCAGTCTGGTCTCTGTATATTAAGTTTGTACACATTCCCCTTGTGACACAGCCTGTACTCTGTCATTGTCATTGTCCTCTCCTTGTTTTGGCTCAGGCCTGAACCCGTCTAGGACGTTTCTTCAAAGACGCACGCTGCCCTCTGCTGTCAAACGCACTACATGCACACTCTCTCCTCTCAAGTCTCTGCTCTAATATTAGTGCACATTAAGGATAAGAAAGGTGGTGGGAGGGTGCACGAGTCAAGTGGCACCTCTGTTGTTTTTGTTGCTACCTCAGCTCTGTTTAACTTCTGATGAAAAATGTCACCTTTCAGTTAAGGTGCTGGGCGGATTTATCTGACATATCTCACAGGGTCAGGCAAGGATCGTAAGTCGGGGGGATTACTTACTAAGGTGGGTTTGTTATCTAGTCTGACAGCTCTCAGCATGAAGTTTGCTCTAAGAAGGTGCTTTTCCTTTCTCCATATAAATTTAGGATTATACACAAAATCTCTAGTTTGTCTGGAGGTGTCTTCTCATTACAACAATTCTGCTCTACAAGCAGCAGTTTTTGGTTAGGATGTGACAGTAGCTGTAGAAAGCAATATTTCTTTCGCTTTAGCTCGGGCATTAGGGCAATATTTAAACATTTCTCTGATCCATAACAATCCACCGTTTAAACTCACAGCCAACTTTTAGCTTGGAATGAACGCATGCAATTTGAACTGGCAAAGAGAAAAAAAACAAAAAAAAACAAAAAAACAAAAAACAAAACAAAACAAAAAAAAAACAACACTACTGATCTCTGTGAGACCTTATCTTAGGAAAAGTTAGTTGTAGGACTCCTGTGTTGTGTGCGACAAGTTTTACAGCTTGCCAAAGAATCCCTTTGTTTAACATTTAGCCTGTTTTGACACCAACAGTATGGTGCGTTCAGTCTCACAGGTCAGTGCTGCCTAAGAACGACCCGCTTAGAACAGAGGCAAGAGGTGGGGGAGAGTGAGAGGAAGAGAGGCATGGAGGAAAAAAAAAAAAAAACAGAAACTAAACAGGAAGAAGAACTGAGAGACAGAGCTACAGGATGGCAGGAAGCAACAGAAATAGAAAGTAGTCCTGATTTTAAAAAAATAAACAGAAAAACAAAGCTTAATCGTATACAAAAAAATAGTGTGTTTGAAGAAATTACACAGGATACATGAGGGAGACACTGTGATGGTGAGAGGAGAGAAGGGGGGATAAAGAAACAATCCAGGTATGGTAAATATGAAGGAATCAGGACTGGTCTGACATGAGGGGCAGGTGCCATATCTCCCCCAATTATGGAAGTTGGTTAGGAATCTGTAGCTGGAGCTGTGGTGATGGTGGTGATGGGATTAAAGCCCATGTTAGCTAAGGTCGGATAGAGGGAGACCAGGGGAGAGGCTGTAGGCCAAGGGGGCTTGGATCTGGGGATTCAGGTCTCTGGATAAAAACAGAGCTGAATGGGAACATCATCTAATCAGACTTGTCTCCGTCCTCCTCACGGTGGCTGTCAACTCCATCACGTGACGCCTTCTCCTCCTTGGCCAGCTGGGCTTGGGAGGCCAGCAGGGAGGAGAGGGAGAAGAGACTGGAGGAGGTGGTGACAGCGGGGAGGGTCGGTTGGCTCAGGCCCAGAGGCAGGGGGGTCATAGGCAAGGCCAGGCCCTGGAGCTGAGACAGCTGGTGAGCCTGGAGCTGCTGCTGCATGGAAGACAACCAGACACAACTTAGACACAGCAGGACGGATACGGCACACAAATCACTGCAAAACACTGACACTGTAGGATATGCAAAATCTGCAATGCACAGACCTAATATATGTCACAACTTGAGTTTAATATATAATGCCTGAGGCGCAGCACTAATAGCTCAAGCACAATAGGACAGATGGATAGCTAAAATACATGCTTGGTAGAAGATGGAAAATCTGAAGCATACATAACTTATTTATAATAGATTAAATTTTAAATATATAATTCCAAGAAAACAACGCAAACACCAAGAAAAAGGTGAAGCATATGCAGAGGGAGGGAGTGATATGGTATTAAAAATGAAAAGATGTCCAGACACACATAATCAAAACATAAAATGACACATATATCAAATACACATAAAAACCTACCATGGGAAACACATGTATTTCATTTTAATATAAAAGACAAATAGTTACTGCCAGGCCTCTGCACTTTAATCACCCCCCACTGTGCTCACACTCAACATGATGACACATCAGTGGGCTGATGTTTATGACAATACTAACTGACTTCTCGTAAACAGCATCTAACTGCCCAAGTTTACTCAGCCTCTGCTTCACATTCACAAGCAGAGCTCCAATGCTACTTGTCCTGCAAGAATATATAAGTATTTATGGTGATATCAGCGGCTATCAAAAGAAGATATTGATAGTAATCAGAAAATGGATAAAATGGTGTGGCTCCCAGTAAGGAAAAAAGGTCCAATCCCAAATACAGGCCTATGCAGACCTGTACCCTGTATCTAAAGCAGCAGACACAAAGGTGAATCACAATGATGGAGTGGCTAGGCTAGCTAACACTAGACCCATAGTAAAATGATAGAGTGGATACCCGATCTAATACTAAATGTCTGGTAAAATGATGGAGTAGCTAAGCTAGCGAGCACAAGGCTGATAATGATAAAGTATGTGTAGCTGACTAACACTACAGCCACAATTTTTTACTGTTCAAATAATTGCACCCATGTAAATGGACAATCCATGCCTCAGGTCAGAGGGTACCACAGTATTGAGTGGAGTATTCTCTGATATTTGAAAAAAAAAAAAGAAAAAGAAATTTAAGCCACAAAGTTTACACGTTAAGATCACATCACTCATCATGCTAAGAACTACGTAGCCTGTAAAAAAAGCCAACTGTGTAATGTCTTCTGTGGGTCTGAAGGAGCTGTGTCACATCAGAGTAACCCTGATGATGTCATCAGGCCAGGCATTCGAGTTCAAAAGACGTGGGCATGTATAGGAAGGTAGAGTCTAATGAAAGATGCTCCTGAGTTGCAGTATGGGAATTTAAACTAGACATGCAAGTATCAGTTGATTAATCGATTAGTCGATCAACAGAAAAAGCAACTATTTTATTGACTGAATAATAGTTTAAGTCATTTTAAAAGAAAAATGTCAGTTGTTCCCCAGTCCCAGTCTGTCATTTGAAGATCTCTGCTTTTCTTAGTCTTATGATGATAAATCCAATATTTTTTATACTTTATATTTTGTAGCTTTTGGAAAACAGGCAATGTGATGACATCACTTTGGACTGCAGGAAATGATTACAGACATTTTTCACAGTTTTCAGGCATTTCAGATACAAAAAAATGAAGCAATAATGGGAATAATTATTTGTCCAAAGTAGGAACTTAAATGTCAGAATAATACAGAGCTGCATCAAGTTTGACAATTTCTTTTTCTGTCATTTGCAAGTCCCTTGTCTTAACAGAAGTAAAACTTTGAGCCATATTAATAAAGATTATTATAATTATCATTACTGGAATACTAAATCACTGTAAAAGTCCTACAGGAGTAGTCCTATAAAAAATTCCTTTGAACTGATCTGGATTAACAAAAACTCATTGAAAACAACAAATAAATGTAATGTTTCACAAAGCTAGTATTTATTAGAGGATTGTTGTTTATTCATTTTCACTCAACACTGACATAAGTTTTGAAAAGGTTTTTTTTTTTATTGCACTGTTTTGAAAAAACTGAAGCCTGTGATGTGAGCGTCACTGATTCTTTCATCACCAATGTCTGTTCTTTGGCATTAACGTGCTATTTAAGTGCATAAATCAGAAAAGTGACGACATATTAAGAAAACCATTGCAATACTTGAGTATATAAATATCAATTTGCCCACACTTAGATTAACCACTACATTAATGATTATAGATAAAGAAGCAGGGTGAGCTTAATTTGTCCAACTCATTTCAAAGCTAATTGTTGAACATTTCACAAACAATTAACAAATAAATAAAGGTCATAAAAGAAAAAAAAAGAATTGATGTTAACAATCAATAATTGTGCTTTTTCAGCCATCACAAGACCTAAGACGGGCTGAGGCTGGAACATCGTACCCTTATGATGGAGTTCATCTCTGGGGGGGTGACCTGCTTGGCCCTCTCTATGGCCGCCAGGACCTGCTGCTGGTGCTGGAGACAGCGGGTGGGGGTGGGGGGTGGGGTGGGGGTGAGTGAATATGAGAGGAAGAAAGTAAGGGAGACAATAAAATTGAAGCAGAAACAAGGGAAGGAGAGTTTGTGGGGAGAGAGGTGGAAAGGTTAGATCAATATCAGTAGTCCCAACAGAGACCCAACAACCCTCTCTGGTGATGCCCCCACCCCGCACCCCCCATCTTTCAGCTATTCATCCACACACACACACACACACACACACACACACACACACACACACACACACACACACACACACAAAAGGCTTCTTGTGTGACACTGGTGAATGTATGGTCGGCTGGTGTGCTGTAATGGGTGGAGGTCAACCCCCTGGTGGGCAGATAAGAGCATGGCTTATCTGAATCACACAACCATTTATTACGCTGACACACACAAACACACACATGTATAAAGGAAAAGAGGAGTGGGATGGAGGAGGCTGCGAGGGGAGGGAGGGACAGAAGAGGGGAGTGGAAGCAGTGGTCAAAAAGGGAGGGGGGAAGGGAAGACAGAAGACTGGGAGGAGGGGGCAGATTGAATGTGGCAGAAAGTCAAGGTGGGGGAGGGAGGAATAAAGCGAAAGTGAGATGGAAGGGAACACAGGAAGCGCGTGATGATGAATGGCGGGAGGAGAGAAGTACAGAGGAGAGAAGAGGAGGGAAGGAAGCTGAGAGAGGGGTCACAGAGGTGGAGAGGTAATGAGGCGGGAATGAGGATGATCTCATTCCAGGATGTAAGGAATAGGGCGAAGGGTCAGGGGGTTAGTGACGTCTTTGTGTCAGTGTGTATGTGTAAGTGTGTGTGTGTGTGTGTGTGTGTGTGTGATTACCTCCTGAGACAGGTAGGGGAGGACTTGTGCGCAGATCCCGTTCAATCTCTTCACTATCTCAGCCTGTGGAGAGAGACTCATTTAGTTCAAGGACAATATGGGCAGTATTTGAATTTTCTGTTACTGTCAACAAATCCCATGAAAAGAACAAAACCAATGATGAGTTAGTCCGTCTCTTAATATTTTTCCCTTCCCTCTCTGTGGCACTTAGCCCTAAGCCTATTGATTCCTTCTTAAGATGTTCACATTATAAATGGGCAAATGTATAGTTTCATTTTTTTTAAGAAGGCTAAATAATTTCCTAAAACAGCTGTGTACATTTCGTTTACATTTACTCATTTGCCAGATGCTTTTATCCAAAGAGACTTGCAAGTGAGGGACAATCCAAATAGTGGATTTGTATTTTCAGATGCTGATGAATACACATTTATTATTCTTGAGAGTATTTAATAAAATACAGTGCCCGTGTTCATCATAATGACAGAAATGTACGTACAAGGGACAGACGAAATAGCACAGGTAGGGTTGAAAACATAAACTGTGCCTGATTGTATGGCTAACATGCTAACAACAGCAGCAACAGCAGTGTTGATTTCGTAAAAAAAAAAACTACGACGAAATATGTTCTGCAACCTTTTTTTACCAAGATGAGACAATGATGAGACAGCATCGACATCGATAGACACTGTGTCAGTTAAAACTTTAAATGAAACTGTTACTATATCAACATGCAATAAAAAAAGACGAAACTAAAATGTCATTTAAAATATAAAAGCGTTACCAAAATGTCTTTTTATTTTTGTTGAATGCAATACTGGTTTGGTCTTCTTGTAGGATTTGTTGACAATAAAAAAAATATAGAATCACATCACTATTCTCATACTTTAAAACCTCATTAAATATAAATTGTCATTCAGCGATTCAAACCACACTCTCATTGGTATGGGAAACATCTGCTATGACCTTCTCAAACTGGGGCACACATATCTTGCATCATACACATGAACACACACACACACACACACACGCACCATCACAGTTGCACATATCAGCCATATCAGAATCCCTTTATCAGTTCATTAATTAAGTTGCTTGTACCTAATACTCTTTCTCAAAACTCTCTCAAAACACACACACACACACACACACACACACACACACACACACACACACACACACACACACACACACAATGTAACAATCATCCAAGCCAGCACGCACACACCCGTTCCTCTTTCTCGTCATGCACACTTCCTATCTTTCTCACATGCAGGTCTATTATCACATTTGGTTGGTAATCATCCAATCCGTCTGAGATATGCAAAGCAGCAGTAATTGTGTTAGAGCCTAATTCGTAGCGCGATGAGGAGAGAGGGGCCCTCCTAACAGTCATTAGGCATGCAGAGCACAGCTCCCCATCAAGCGCTTCACTCCTATCCGCTCATCATTACACATACACACTCCCTGACATCTCTGAAATGTCTCTCTAAAATGTCTCTGCGGGACTCGCTCCATGCTAACTATGACTCTTCCTCTTTTTCAGTGCCCTTTATGCTGTCTATCTCTTTTTTCCCCAACTCTGCGTCTGTCTCTTCTTTTATTCGTGCTCTTTATCATCTTCCTCTCTGCGTCTCTCCCTCAGCTTTTTTTTTTTCTATCTGAATGCTTGTTTCTTTCTTTTGTCATCTCTTTACATTTTTCTTTGCTTCTTTCCAGCCTTCCTCAAGTACTACTGAAGCACACATTCACTGACAAGAGCATTATATGTGTACACAGAAAACATACACAATACAAAACTGGACTGGGAGACCGGACAAAGACATGAAGGATCGGCAGCAGACTGAATTAATTGCTGCTGTAGATGTCTGCCTTTTTTTTTGCCAATTTAAATAAGCTTTATCTTTTGTCACTTGAAAAACGTAGGCTCAAAAGGGAAAACAAACACAGAGACAAAAATGTGTTTGAGTTGATTTAAAATGTGTTTCAAGGAAGCACGGAAGGCAGCCTAAACAAACCTAACATTTCACAAAAATGCCTCGGGGTGTCCTGGTTTTCTCTCTGTATGAGCTTCACTATTTGAGTGTCTCGTGCTACTGCTTCCTGCCAGGAGTACACCAGGACTTGATACTTTTAAATATCTCAGAAAGATCCAAAACCTAAAAATGCACTGTACTTTCACATTTAAAAGCTCCATTTGAATCTACATCAGGCACAATCACAAAACCTTTTACTCAAGTCCTGTTCTTAAAAACTATTTTTAGGCACTTGTACTCGTACATTTTGTATACATTTGTACTTCTACTTACATTTGAGAGAGAAGTATTGTACATTTACCCCCCCTTGTGTTTCTTGTTTGTCCCCAGTTTGTTTCCCTCTGTGTTTGTGTGTGTCTGCTAGGCGCAAGTCCCCACCGGATGAATGATGAATATGTCAGGAGCTGGCTATACTGTATTGTATATATAATGATGTCTGCTTGACAAGACAATGTACGTTGCTTTATACACACAATGAAAGCTCCTCCACTGTAAACTATGCACTCAAAATAAACAGACGGGTGACAAATTGAAGGAAAAACCAGCATAAAGTGTCTTAGGGCTGCCAGATCAGCTTCAATTGATTCTACAAGTCTCTGAACTCCACAGAGATTCGCAACCATAGATGGCATATCATGTCCTCCATCTCCAAACCCTTCTTTAATAACCACTCCCATTGGGATAGAAACTATATATCATAGGATAAAGGTGATCACTCAGAACAACTTTATACTGATTTGCAGTGACCGTTCCCTCTGAGGGACAAGTGGACCCAAACCATGCCAGCAACATGCCCCCCACAGCATAACAGAGCCACCAGATCCCCTCACTGTAGGAGTCAAACGTTCAGGTCTGTACTGTTCTCTTAGTGTATACGTCACACATGCACTCGCCCACTTGTCAAGAATAAGGATGACTCATCTGACCAAATATCTTTTTCCACATCTCTGTAGACCAGTGTCTATGATATTTGCACCACTCAACTCTCACATGTGCATTAATCTTTGTAACGAGGGGTTTATGCGCTGCAACCTTACTATAATGTCCCTCTCTATGTAATTGTCGATGGACTCTTCTTGCTGACACTCTGATCACGTCCTGCATTGACATTCTCAGTGACCTGAGGAAGGGTTCCTCTTCTGTTTGTCCTTACATATCGCACAAATGCAAGAGTATCACCGTCATCAAATGTGTTGAACACAATTCACTGATGTCTTTCCCATAGATCTAACACTCACTAGTGGGCCAGTCTTTGTGACTGAAGCTCCTGTGCCCCAACAATAAACCCTCTTTCAAAGTCACTTAGACCTTTTCCTCTTGCCATAAAATTTATATAAAATCTCAATATAAAATCAGAACCAACCGGGCCTACTCAGCATGTTTATACCTGCCACAGAGGTATGATTGGATGTTAACTGCTTAATTGTACCATACAGTGCACCTGTGTGGAAGCATCTGCATTCGTTATGTTTCTCCACTCATTTATTCAGGTTTCTCTTTTAATTTGTCACCTGTCTATGGATGAATATGTTGTCAGGTAGGACACACATGTACGGGAAGAAAAACATGGTAAAAAGCAGAGCAACAGAAAGACAAAGAGGACCCAGCAATAATACATTTCCATTCAACATATTCCCATTTCAATCCACAACTCAACCTTGCTTCTCCTCACCAAGACAAAACAGAGAGAAACATAGAGCGAGAAGAGACAAGAGAACAGAGAGAGAGGGAGTGAACAGACAGAGTGGAGAGGCATTTTTTGAATTGAGTAGGACAGAGTGATCAAGAGGGAGCAATTGAATGTGTGAGAGTGCAAGAGAGAAAGAAAGAGAGGGAAATAGAGACAGAGGTGGAGAGAGGAGGAGGAGGAGCAGAAGAGGAGGAGGGGGCTAGCTCTGCACAATAGGCCTAGACATGAATGCTCCTCGACACTCGTTTCCACACATCCCCTTCAATTTCTCTCTAATGGAACTAGCGACTCTCCGCACCCACTCACATTGTGCACAAAGAAAGCATGAACACGTGCACACACATGTGCGCGCACACACACACACACACACACACACACAGTCAACAGGAGCACAAATGAACAATAACACACAACAGCTTATGAACATGTGCCAGTAACACACACACACAAATATATAAGCATATGCGCTAATAGAGATGGGCACATTCACTCACACACACAAACACACAGACATATGAAACAACACGTACGCAAACACACAAGCACAATGACTGTGAATTTCATCCCTGTCAGATAAAGGAAAAGGGGGGTGATGAATCACACACATAAGGCCAAGTGTGCATGTGTGTGTGTGTCTCTCTGTGTGTGTGTGTGTGTGTGTGTGTGTGTGTGTGTGTGTGTGTGTGTGTGTGTGTGTGTGTGTGTGTGTGTTTGCCCCGAATGTATCACAGTGCCTGTGCTGTGCCTCCTACCTAAGAGTTTGTGTGGGTGCATATTTGTGAAGGTCTTTAAATCATGGAAGCTGCTACTTCTGTATGTGTGTGTGTGTGTGTGTGTGTGTGTGTGTGTGTGTGTGTGTGTGTGTCCATTTGTCAAAGCACACTCGGTTCTCCCAATATGGCTGTCAGCATGCGCCGTCAATCATAAGACAGTGTGTGTGTTTGTGTGTGTGGACGGGCAGCACCAGACGAGGTCACCGATAAGGGCTGGCCCTTCGGAGGCCCATCGCTCTCTCCCTCCTACAGGCTGAGCATAAATTACTCCCCCAGCTTCAGCCACACAAACTGATGTATGAACATCTACTTCTCACCCCTCCCCTGCCTGTGTGAAGGCTTCCTTTTCTTTTCTGTTTCAAAATGCTTTGCAGGATCCAACATCAGTGCTTTCATTTGATTTGGGAAAATGATAACTGTTTGTTTTTGCATGTAAAAGAGAATACTATTGCAGAAATTAAATGTCTGCCAAATACATATAACCGTTGTATAAATGAAGGTTTGTTGCCAATATCAACATCCACATTGTAACAAATGACTGTGCAGCCAAAACTATAATGGACATTTTTGTGCAAATCCTAAAGACTTTACTTCCTTATACACATTCCCATACTCACCACAGCTGTAATACTGTGTGTGGAGTGGAAAAAAAACTGATCTGGCAACAGCAAAAAGCTAAAGCCCTTGGCGCTTGGATTTTACACACAGCCTCAGGTGACATTATTCAGACGTCCCTGAACACTCTCAGATTGTCTCTGCAATTCACACCTGCCAATCAGTGAGCTGCAGGTGTGTAGTGGGGGAATGGGGTTGGGAATGTACATCTGCACCTGCATCAACAGAGTAACAAAGTGTGAGGAGTTACTTCAGATGTTCAAGGTTCTGGACGTATGTCTTATTCAGCTTTTTTTTTTTTTTTTATCTCATAGATGATGTCAGATGATTGGCAGCTGGAGCGCCTCCAAGGTTTTGATGGCCATGAAACTCTCCCAGTTGAATCACCATTATGAACAACAAGCAACTGTGATAAATGGACTGCAATGAAGGACTGGTAGTCCTTGAGACTTCATCCAATCACAAAGTTTAAAATTATGCTGTCCGCACCACTAATGGCGGGCAAAAGTTAAAAAGCTCTTGGTGGTTTCTCTGTCAAAGGGAACATTTTCTAATACACACCTGGTGCAGACTGGTGCATAAGAGAATGAAGATACGGAAAAGATGTAGTGAATTTCTGTTAACTGTCAGTGGGTGAAAAGGTTTAGTGAAAAACCAGCATTTCAATCACAGACTCTTCTTTGGCTTCTTCATAGCAACAGCACCATGGCCACTGTAGTATTACAATCTATATTGCAGCCATTTGCCCTCAGCAAAAAAATGGCCAAATCATAATCATAATGTGTAGCATAGTGAATAATCCAGGAGACTCCTGTGTTTGTAGAAAACAGTGTTTCTCATACATTGATATATTTGTAGCGGCCCGCCACAATATCGACATTGACCGCCGCATATTGATTTTCTATATTGAAATCTTATTTTATAGTAGAGCTGTGCCAAGCGCATTGATTCGCTCACCCAAAATGTAATCAATCCAAACAAAACATGTGTCAATTTGTTTGACACAACATGAAGCAATGGAGCTGTACATATTGATCAGTTACTTATTTGTCACAAATACATGACAATTAAAATATTTGCAGTGGAGCACCTTATATACAGAATTATCTAAAAATTAAGAAAGCCCTCCTCCTGTCAGCCACTGCCACAAATAGAAACTAATTCTGTGGGAAACACTGGAAAACATGCAAATAATTTACTATTACCTGTAACTCTGATTACTTTGCAATTCTAACAGGTGGAAATTATTTACAGCTTCATCTTGTGAACCAGCCATTTGCGTAAAATGGCTTTAGCCTTGAATATTTAACTGCATAGAAATTGCATACACAATTTTTTGGCATCTGGGATCAGAGAAATATGGAAATAAATACACAAATATAGACTTTCTTTTTACATCATGGAAAGTTTCACAGTCCACACTGGTACAGACTAAAACAATAGACCAGATCAGACCAGACCAGACAACAGACCAATAGCCTTTACCAACTATGGCAACATAAATACATTTAACACACTGACATATGAAGATTGCATAAACATGCATGTCTCCATCAGTTTGAATCCAGTCTGACCATAAGCAAAAAATGCATCCTTCTGTGTTCCAGTTTTTTTTTGACAAGCAATCTGGTCTTCTTGGACATACAACTGTTTTATATGTTATGTAATGGGAACAGAGTAGTTTTTTTCTATAAGGACTTAATGTAAACTCACCTGTTTGTGCATCTCAATATTGAGTCCGTAGGACATCTCATAGTACTGGAAAGTAAGAGTGAACAGGACAAAAAGAAAAATAATGTTATAACAACACAGGCATCAAATTCTTTTAATTGCTCTCAGAAAATCCTCTGCGCAGGAGCTCCATACTAACATTTTATTATGCACCATTTACAGTGTGTGACAAATCATGTGTTGTATAGTTGATTATATGGATTATACTGTAATGGGAAATCGGACTAAAACTCTCTAGTATTTGCTCAGTGTTGTTAATTGAGACAGCAAAATGTGTGTTATGATTCACAATATAAAAAAACATACAGTACACACACACACACACGTATATATATATATATATATGTGTGTATAACATAAAAATTCATAGGTGATAAAAATTAGTGATAATATTTTCCAGGCCTCCCCTGTGGATATGCAGTTCTCGCTGCAAACTAGAACTATAAATCACAAAGCTAAAATCTTGGTAATAAAAACCCAGGCTGAAAATAAACAAAATTATCCTTTAACACAAAGTAAACCCTCAACCCAACATGACACATTTATGACATCTTAATGAATCCCGAGATAGCAGATTTTGATTCGACAAACATATTCCCATTCAGAAACCCGTCTGCATGCACACATACAAACAGATGACACACAAACAGGAAAAGGAACTGAGAGAGAAGACGAGAGACAGTAGAGAAAGAGCCTCTGTTGTGTTCGTGTGTGTGTGTGTGTGTGCGTGTGTGTATGTGTGTTCAGTGTTAATGAGAGGGCCACCCTCTAGGCGTCAACCCTGTTAATCACCCACTCTGTCTGCAGGGGGACTGGCTCTGTCACTGGAAAACAAACAGCACACAGATCTCTCACACATAAATGTGCACGCAAACACGCACTGCTCCCGTCACTCGCTTGCTCTCTCTCACATGCACACGATTGTTGTTTTCTGGTCGATCTCACACTGGGTCTATCTTGTATGCGAGTACACATGTACGCGCGCACACACACACACACACACACACACACACACACACACACACACACACACACACACACACACACACACACACACACTCTCTCTCTCTCTCTCTTTTTCTCTGTAACTGCTCAGGCCCACGCAGAAGCTCCCTAAAGTAATTACAGCGCTGGGGAAATGGAGGTGCTGCCGCTGGCCGGGGGAGTGGGGCAACCTGATATGCTATTAGAGGAGTAGTGGGGGGGGTGGGGGGGGGGGGGTCGTTGTGGGGATACAAGGCCAGGCCTGCCACTGATGGAGTGGAAGTGCATTTAAAGGTGTGTGTGTGTGTGTGTGGACGTGCATGGTGCATCTGTGTGTGTTTGTGCATGTGTGAGCGGAGGGGGAGCAATATTGCATTCATACTTCAATTTTATAGGAACATTCTGAGCCAAATCTGAAGCAGGTTTCAACTGAAGAAAATCCTTTTGTACTTTTGAGGAAAATTTTTGCAAGTCAAAGATTTGATGACCCAAGCTAATGCAAACATCCTTGCACAATTTCATTACAACTACGGTATGGTTCATATAGCTGCGTCAAAGTATCAGAGTCCCAATTAGAGCTGTCACTTACAAAAAAGAAAAAAAAATATGAACAAACATGTAATTTGTTCTAATGAATTCAAAAGACGCACACTTAGTCTAATCATAGAATACATTGTAGAAATTACTTTGTTCCATGCATCTGTGGTGCCTCCACTGCTTCACTGACTAACAACCTAATAGGTGACTTCATATTTGTTGTCATGGTAACCATGCTGCAACGACAAACAGACTCACCTTTACCCACAATTTTTTTTTGTATCTATGGTAGGGGTGCAACAAACGATTATTTGTATCATCAGTTAATCTGCCAACTCGTTTAAAATGGCAGTGAAAACTGTTGGCTATAATTTTCCACAGCCTGAGGTGATGTATTCAAATTGTGTGTTTTACTTGACAAACATCCCAAAACCTAAAGATATTCAGTTTACTATTAGATATGATGAAGAGAAACAGCACTCCTCTCCTATTTCTTAGTTTAAACCAGCAACTGTATGTTGTCTGTAACAATGAATCAATTACTAAAATGGTTGCCAATTACTTTTCCGTCAATCGACTAAATGATAAATCGACAAATTGTTGCAGCTCCAATCTGTGTAGGTATGTTTGATGTAAGCCTGTAACTTCCAAGTCTCCTCTACTCAAAAATGTAATCACAACTACTTGGTAGGTTATGTGAACATTGGTCTGCTTGAAGTGCTTTGTATTTTCTCTTGCATGTTTCCTGAGTCAGTAATGTTTGCCTTCAGGTAAGAGCAGGTTGATGACATCCTGCTGGACATTTACCCAACCATCAAAGAAATCATGTAATTTTGGCTAATTGAGGAAGCGCTGTTTCTGTACACCATGTAAACGCTGATTTCAACTTTTACCTTAATCTAGATAAATCACAGCAATGAAATACACTAAACACAAAAGAAAATGTATATGTGACTGTCAGAGCTGAGATATTACAACACATCTTAAACATTTTAACATTTGAAAAATTTGAGCTATCATTTCTTCATTCCGCCATTTTTCCACGATCGTGCCCCTGTGTCAATATGTGTGTATTTATGTGTGTGAACGGCTGCTATCAGGCTGACAATGCCTGAGTGAGTGTGCGAGTGTGTGTGCATATGTGTGTGCCTGCTGGCTGGCTGTTGGTGGAGAGAGCAGTGCGGCGGCACAGATTAGATGAGATTAAAGCCAGTCAGAGGATCAATTAGAGGCAAAACATCAGACGGCTACACAGCCACGGCCAGCAACAATGAGATTAGCCCCGAGGTGGAGCAGAGAGCGGGCGAGCACATCTGTGTGTGCGTGTTTGTGTGTGAATGTGTATGTGTGGAGAGAGACAGGGGAAAGAGAGGAAATGACGGGGGTTGGGGAGAGAAGATTCACACATACAGTAACTCCAGAAACAAAAAGGGAGCGAATAATCAAAGGACAATTCCAATTTATTTCAATTATGGTCTATTTTTTGTAGTGGGTATGTTATGATATTATAATAATAGTACCACTGTTCTAACCAAATTAACTGTTGAGATCTCAGAACACTGTCAAACTGTCAGACTGCGGGTAAACAAGCCAACAGTGTAGCCACATTCTATATTTTTATTTTCAGATAAAACCAAATGTCAGCGCGCCCAAAATCAGCAATAATCCCTCATTGCAGAGGATTGTGTGTGTGTGTGTGTACAAGCATGGCGAGTACAATAGGAGATACCTGAACCGGGAACTGTGGATGATGGAACAAATTGTGCGTGTTCTAATTTTACTTGGGGGGGGGGGGGGGGGGATTCGGATAAGAACTCTGATTCTCATCTTCAACTGTTCTGAATCAATTAACAACCCCAAAATCTTCTCTCTTCTGGGTTTTCATTAAAAAATGCATGTATTTTACTACTCAGAGGAGTTTTCATGCACCGAAAACGGAATCTGCATCAACTGCTTCCCATTTACACCAGCTCACATATGCCCAGTTATTGCTCATGAATGTATGCGTTTTCAGGAGTGATAGAATGGACGGCGATAGTTTCTGATACGCAGCTCAAGCTGTCGTCTGGACGAGTAGTGTGGACGTAACCTAAGTCTGACTACAGATTTCAGCAACTATCTTGGTGAGTACAGGTTCTGTGAATACATAGAACAGATGGCCAAACTTATGAAAATAAGATCTGAGTTGTAATTAACCGGAATGACCTATTAAATTATTGCATTGCAAAGGGAAGGGGGGGGGGGGTTTGAAAACATAGGAACAACACAAAAGGGAATTTACACAATAATCAAATATTACTTTGGCAAAACATATGGTGACAAAATAACACTCAAGAATCACACATGCACACAGCGTCACTCACCATGATATAATGGCGCTGCATCTCTGACTTCTCACTGGCCAACTTGTCACACTCAAGCTTCAAACTGGGGAGCGAGGGAGAAGAGAGGAGCACAGAGTCAGACCTTGTTAGTCAGCTTGACAGTCCTCCTCCTAAAGTGCTGACACCAGGTGACTTCTCCCTGCTCTTCATCATCATTACCTCCACTTTCACCAACAGCAGTGTCATCACTTTCATCATCACTTCAACCCTCATCACTGCCTCCACATTCATCATCATCAGCACCACTTCTGTTGTCATCATCTCAGCCACCATTACCATCTTTATCATCACCACCACCACCACCACCCCCAGCCCCCTCCATCATCATCATTACTACCGTCATCATCCTCACCTTTACTAGTCAGCAGCACCGTTTTCACCGAGCTTGGCAAAGTGTCAATTGACAGGAGGAGGTCAAACTCATTCTGAACTCCAGAGATGTGTCTAGTCAAAATGTCTGCTTTGTGAATCAGAGAAGAGGCAGTGAAGTAAAAAGTCTAAATATAGTGTTGGAGCGTTTCCTGTGACCCAGTCCCTGCGACAGCCATTAGCTGTAATCATGTCAGAGCTGATGTTATGCGAGGCGACAGGACAAAGGATGACGCGTCAACAAGTCAGCCTGATGTCGGTCTCAGAAGGCATCATCTGATGTGAGGACTGGATAAGACTCAGATCAAATAAAGATATGCGAAGGCACACGGTGGATAGGTTCAGATTTAGGGGAAGTCTGAAACCTGTTTGATGGTGTGTGTATGTTTATGCTGGGATGTTCTTCTCAGCTGTCTGCAGGAATGACAGCCCGATTACAGCCAGTGCCGGCTGAATCTTCATCACTGTTAGTCTTAACTGGCAGACTGAACACAGTGTTACAAGCAGCCAATAACGTGAGCTTATTCTTACAAACAGTATTTTGCTTCTTCTATAATTATCACAGCAGCTGCAGTGTTGGCTGGAGTTAACTTCAGCTTTGGTTCAGTGTTCATCCCTGTCTGAGCTACAGTTTTGTTAATGATGAATATTATGACACTAAAATATATAATTATGCATCTTATTTGATATTTAAAAGACAATTCCAGCGTGAGTTCATGCTTGTGTTTATGGTTTACATATCAGTGGATCATTTTGGTGTTTCAATGATACAGTATATTTGTGTTTTTTACTTTATGTTAATACTTCTCTTGCACGCACTGAAAAAATTAATCCATCTATTTTCTGGCCTGGAAGCTAATACAACATGCATTGGGGAAAACGGCAGAGAAGCACCCTTGAGGTTGCCAGTTCATCATAGGGCAAACACAACACAACAAATTAACTTACAAGTGGACCTGAAGGAATCCCTTATGAACATTAGAAGAATATATAACTTTCCACTGCCACCCCGTCCCCCCAGTTTAGAAACTGATGGTTGAAATATTTATTTTGGAGCACACAGAAATCCGTCATGTAATGACCCAGAATCTGTGTGTTTGTTTATAGGCAGAAACGTCCCCTCCCGTCTTATCTCAGCGCTCATGATGCTCCAAACACTCGCTACACTCATTACACAGAGCCCCTTTCTAAATGTAAAAGTTAATAATCTAATATCAGCATCCTGATGTGTTTTCAATTTTGTTAAATGAGTCTGTCAGCTATTAGTGATCAGTTGCCTTCATAAAAGTCCCACGAGTTGAAACTGAATGAGGCCAAATGATGGCCCTGTGTGCAATTATCCTTAGTTGAAATTATCTTTAATTGTGGTACATTAAAGTAAAAAAGGTTTTTAACAATCTCAAATAATGCTGTAATTATTCAGTTGAGCAGTAAAACACAAGATACTTAAACAGCTGTGTTATTGTTGTTTTTAAGATGTTATTACTGTGATGTCTCTGCAGTGCACCTTCCAATGTGCTGATTTCTATCTGAAGGATTTCACTCTAAAGTAGCATAACTGATATTTGATTAGCATCTACTAGAAGGCTAGCATCTAAAGGTTAGCGCCTTTTTCATTAGACATTTGTCCATTCTAGAAATGGATCAGCTTTCAATAATCCAACGAAGGAATGGAGAACAGATGTCCAAGGTGAGGACATGTCTTCTATTGTAAACATGGTCGGTCCGGTTTACAGGTTAGATGATCATGGTAGCTCACACCACGACATGCAACAGATACCAAACCTGATCAGCTGTCCAGGGGATGGGGCATGCTTTTTTTTTTTGTTGGTGGTGAGGGGTGAATTTATTGTACCGCCTTCTTCCTGTGTGTGAACGAGCAGCCTCCACTTATCCAAAACGCTCCCCTTCCCTCCTACATAAAACCCATCCTGCTATCCTTGTGTTCATGCGTAGGCTATGTGGTGGGTTGTCATGACGACAGGCCTCCCTGCTGCCAGCCTACCTGGGATTGGCTTTGTGCCTCCTCTGATTGGTGCTCAGCAGCCCCTGGGCCTGTACCGCTACTCTCAAACGACACTTTGATGGAGTTTTATTGCCGATTCTTCCGTCTCTAAATCGCTCCTGCTGTCATCTTTATTTTGATTTATGTATTCCCTGATCTATTTATGCATGTGAACGAGGGGAGGGGAGAGGAGGTGGGGGAAGAGGAGGGGGTGTGGGAGGAGGAAGACAGCGACAGCTACAATGCTTGCTACTATACCCGAGGGAACGCCTGCGGTACATTTGCCTTTTAAAGGCTTCAGCACCAGACAAGCACAGCGCAGCAGCAGAGTGCTACAAAGCCCCGTCTGTGGTTCCCAAGCCCCCCCCCATCCCATCCCATTCCCCCTCCTGAGTAAGTAGGCACTGTATGCATGTTCTGTATGCTCAGACAAAAAAGGTATTCTTTCAACTGTGCCCTGTCTCTCTGAAGAGGGTTAAACGGTGCTGCTCACCGTTGTGGGAATTACAAAAACCAAAGGCGAGGAAAAAGACACACACAGTGTTATTGCAGCTTCAGAATCCTCCACAAACAAGAGCGATCAGACCAGAGCCGGGATTTTGCACGCAATATGCCAGGCTTTCATCTGCCTTCGCTTGTCTCGGCAGAGGCAAGCCTCTGGAAGGTTCTCGGAGAACAGGTACAGAGGAACAAACCAACCTCCTCAGGAAGGAAGGCGAGCTTCAAAGACTCCACTCTCACAAAGAGAGGATCTCTCACTGAGATGCAGACCCCGTGGCGTCCCCCCTCTTTATAACTGCTATCAAACGGATCAGTTAAGGTCGGACCAGGCACTTTGGAAGTGCCTCAGACTTCTGGCACTGTAGCGGCATTTAAGCAGTAAAGCAAGATCGATAGCCGAGGGTCAACGAGATTGATTTAGGTATGAGTCAATAAAGGATGTTTCAGTGTGCAGCGTGGTGGTAGAGTTCAGGAATAGAGGAACAAAGGCTGACATATTTATTTCATCACAATCGACTGCTGAGATGTCGCTCAAGTTCAAGCTACATTTTTTGGCAAAGCTTTATTTTACAAGTCCATTATTCCTAATAATTTCCAAATCCTCCCTTTAATGTTTTTTATGAAGAACTAATGCAATTTGGTTATTTTAGTTATATAGTTGTTTTGATCTAAAAAGCAACTTGATTTCCAGAGGAAATTCCTTGGAATAACTTAAACTCCATTTAAACCAAAGTAAATGTTTTGTCATTATTAATTTTTATTATATAAAACATTATTCTTCATACATGTATAATTGTGTGCTTGTCTGTAGAGATACATATCTGCATGTTCATCTGAGCAGCGGCACACTGACCAAACGGCTTAGTATTTGATAGGAATTAATGAAGTGGAAGTTGCAAATTACTAGTTAATTTAAAGATAACTAAAAAGTCGTTTTAAAGTGTAACTGTATGTGACGCATGATGAGAAAAAGGGAAAAAAAAGGCCATAAATCCACATCAAAACTCATTTGTGGGTAAGATATGGCAGGTTCTTGCAGCCATACTGTGGTTCAATTCAACATTGTAGCTACTGTTACAAATAGGTGTTCAATAAAGAAAAACACTAAGTGACGCGTGTATAGCCTGGAGATATACTTCTTATTACAAAGAACTATGCTTATCAGGCCGCCATATATAACTGTTTCTGCTTGGTGTTTGCCTGTGTTAATGTGTCTGTGCATAAAAGTGTTTCTGTTTGCACCTGTGGTATTGTGCTTGGAGGAACTGGAACTCATCCTTGATCCTGTCACAGGAGTCAGAGGTTGTGAATTTCAGCTGCTGCGATGAAGCCTGCCAAAGAGAAAAACACAAGAGAAGAAAAAATAAGGACCGAGTGGAAAGAGTAAGAGTAAGACAGAGGAGGAGGGGTGAACAGAGAAAGGGAGCCGAGTCAGAGAAGTAATCAAAAACATGAACATAAAAATCAAGCAGTTTTCAATTTGATGCAGTCCAATGAGTAATGGCATTACTAAGAAATCGGCTGCCAAGTATGTTTCCACACACAAGGGGCCAAACACATAAAACCCTGTGAATATTCAAGACTAAAACCATGCATGCACAAAGCATAAACATGCGTGCCCATTGTTTCTGCCAGATTTCTAAACCCCCAAATATACGCTGCTCTGTTATATATCTCAATCACTGTGAAATTATGTGCGTGCACACAGACCTAAACCACACACAGCCACAATTAGCCATGAATGGATATTGACACTCCCATATTTAACCTTCAATAGATACAACCCAGACTCTGTCTGTCCTTGCTCTGGCATTGGCAGCGTCTTTACGAAGCCGAAGAAACCTTAAAAGTTATTACCCTCGGCCATTATGAACAATAGCGTATGTTGTGAGCAATAGCAGGCGATTGATTGATGACACACGCGTGAGTCAAACTTCTAATCCAATATGTGTTAGTGCTTCAACATTCCTTATTGTTATTCCAACATTCAGTTTGGGTGACAATATGTAAACCTGCTTACTCAAGCTAGAATAAATCATGCTTGTATAAATAAGGAGGGTAACACAGATTATAAATATTTTTATTGGGAACTCGGTTGAGACTGTGTTGAGCTCTTTGATGTGTTAAAAGATTTAGCTCCAAATAAAATGTCTGTTAAATTCTCTGTTTGACGTCATCCTTCTCCTTGCCACATTGCGACATCACACAAGCTGTGCCTGTATGCTTGTAGTAAAGCGTGTGTGAAGCGAGACTAGGTGATACTGTAAGATCATCTACCACAGTATAAGCAAACTATAGAGTATATCTCAATGGAGATACATATTGTGAGATTGTGTGATATAAAAACGTTTTTAGAAAAAACAACCAAATCAGAATGTGGCTAATCCAGTGACTTAAAAAATACCTGACAAATCAATGGACAGCCCCACAATGCAATCACCAAGTAACATTATACATGTAGCCCCAGAAACTGAGAGTTGGTGAGTTGGCCCACATCCCATAAGCAAAACAAGATAAACAGACACAATACACATAAATACTATGTATTTTTTCTAACTAATTGCCGCCTATTGTCGTTACTTAATAAAATGTAACATATAGCTCTTTGTTACAGATTCTACTTTTCCTCAGTTGTTCTCCACAAGTTTTTTGGAACGAGTTTCTGGAACAAAATTTCAGCTCCGCTCAGGAGGTAATACTAAATGCAAGTTCCAGATACTTTGAGCAGCTGCCTGCAGTGCTGCTGAATGTGACTGGTCAAGCAGATGTTTTGTCACATCACAGCAAGAATGACGACCACAAACACTTTGTATGGTGTCTGGCACATGTGTGGGCTACAACACAGCCAAAAAGTGTACGAAAATAAAATAAAAAGATGAAAAAGCAACATAATAGAGGATCACAACGTGTGCAGTGGAGCAAACCAGAAAGCTATAAAGTGGTTTAACATGCTAGACATTGTTTTGAGGCACCACCAGCTTGTGCCTTCCCCAGCTGTGCCCTTGATTCAGCTTAAATGTGACAGAAAATCAACAATATCTGCAACACTCCTTACTGTTGTCTGTCCACAGCAGCCTACATCACTTATTTACCAAACAGCACATAAAAATGATAAGGTAGATCTCATTGATGCTTTTTTAATTACTTATATGCAAAATGTCCACTTAAATGCAACAGAAACACAAGGAAGAACTACAGAGTACAGAGATTACACACTACAGAGGTTCTTAGGGTATAGCACATGTTGTCAATTTCCTGTAGTGGAAAAGGGTTTCAATGTTACCTGCTCTCTGCACAGACAACAAACAGTAAGGTCTTAGCTCAGAGCATTTCCATAATGCCCACTGTGGTCCTATGTAGCCTAGTACTGGCCTAGTCGGGGTTAGTGGTTTTATAGTGGACCCTGCCATACTCTAAATGTTCACTGAAAGGCACGCTGGATAAAACTCTGCACCAAATGCCACCCATGTCATGTCAGAAGACTTCCTCTGGGCCTTTTACAGACAGCTACATCATCGTTCTTTCACCTAGCCTGAATGTTGCTATTAGCCCTTATTGTAATTCTGTCCACACTACATTCCCCAGGCAGCGGTGGATGGCCTGGTTGTGTGTTAGAGCACAGCAAGCATCAAACCCAAATAGGGACAAAATCTCATTATTTCTCAGCAGGCTGCATAATGGGTCAGGTGGGGGAAAAAAAAAAAATCGACATTTTCCCACTACGATTGAGCAGGCATAAAAAAACCATCAGAAATCTGATTGCAGCACTTACGGGAAGCTAGCCCGCTGCTGTTAGGAATGACCTGTCGCTTTGTACCCTGCTCCCCACGGCATGTCGCTCAGCTTCATTTTTAACTACAAATAGGCTGCTTCACATTCACAGAACCATGGCCAGAGAATATGCTAAGCAACAGGATTGCTTCAGGTTGTAGGAATAGACCTCTTGCTTCAAAGGCTGAATTATTTTTTGCTTTGTGGTTCAGTAGGCAGTGCTCGGCTCTGACATGCTTAGGGGTTGGGGATGAATTCCTGCTGTAGCTTCCCAGGGTATAGACATATACTGAAGGTGTTAAATATCAGTTTGGATATTAAATTAAGTATTTTAGATAATGTACAAAAACACCCACATTTGGGAAACTCAGAAACATTAACGTTGGAAGAGACATACTGACAGTTAGGAGGTCATTCAAAAAACAAAACAAAACAGAGCCCTGCAAAACAGTGACGAGCACAGTGACCTCAGCCATTACACTTTCAAATGTCATGAGAAGTGCTGACATTATCATCCTGCTGCCACACACACGAACCCCCAATCCACCCAAACCTAGCTGCTGCTCGGAGACAGAGGCTGCGACTGTAAAGCAAAATAACCTTTTCCATTATCTCTCCAGCCAGTATGGCATGGACCAAACTCAGCAAACAACAGCTCGGCTATATGGGTCTGTGCCACACAGAGCCTGTGTCAACACAAGGCACTTAGCTACAGGCAGCCACACTGCAGTAACTGCTCCCTGTACTGGCATGGTTTCTGAATACTGTGTGTGTGTGTGTGTGTGTGTGTGTGTGTGACTGTCTTCTGTTGATGTGTGTGTGTGTGTGTGTGTGTGTGGTGTGTGTGTGGTTTTGTGTGTATTTGTGTGTGTCTGCATACAGGTTGCCCCTTGTGCCGGAGGGCAGAGTTGTTGCCCTAGATCCCATTTCCTCTCTGTGTAGCGCAGTATGCAAACGTTTAAAATACCAAAGTTTCTCTTAGTCAACAGCCGCAGGTCGGGCATCCTGTTCCACAGGGAATACAGAAGGAGGCAGAGAAGCGGACAGAGGAAGGCAAAGACAAGGGGAAGGAGGGTAAGAACAGGAGAGCATTTTAAAGGCAGGACATCATAAAACCCAACAAAGACCAGGAGGGGCATATTGGGATTTTTATTACTCAGTACAATACCCTTTCTGTGTAACCTCCACAACACTGTATGAGTCTAGTTCAATCTGCTCGCAATTCTGGAAGTGGCAGCAAAAAGTAAAAATATTTCCAACTCATCAAATTAAAATTTGACAAAACATAGTGTCAGAAGCATTTATAAACAAAGTGATAGCTTAGATTTCTGAGTCTCAACTCCCGAACTTCAATCATTCTTGTTAAGTTATGCTTTATTGTGATCTTTATAGTCATCACTATACTTCATAACATGCCTTTATATGCTGTTGAGAAGTTGTAGAAACCATAACATTAAGCAGGACCTGACAGCAAGTTTTACAGATGGCTAAAAGGCTGAAACCAGTCATCGTTTTCTTTTGTTGCCTAGGGTGACTGAATGGTTACAGTATTTTAACTATGTATAACTGGAGTGATGATAGCCCTGTGTATATAGGCCAAAATAAGTTACTGTTGTAAAGATACTTTTTTGGTCTCTGTCTTTGTTAGTCACACACGAACAGACCACACCTAAACATAAAAGCAAATGGCTCAGTTTAACTAGTTAGGCAAAAAAGTTTACTGTGATTGACAAATACAGGCATACTAAATTTATATTCTGTATATGCATGGTAATGTGTTTGTAGTTTAAATTACATCTGGTTGAATAGTTAACTTCTTTGATTGTAACCTTATCTGTAGTTTGTAAATTGGGTCAAATCAAAGCTGTGTTAATATTTTTGATCTGGATAAGCAGTGAAAAAATGAAAATTGAAAAGGTGGTTTTGTTCTTTAGAAGACATTACACTGTGTTTTCTCAAGGTTTATTTATTTTCAGAAACATGTTGTCTATTGTGTACCTGCTGCTTATCAGCCCTTCTACGACTCCAAACTTTTGATGGTATTTCTAAATGTCATTTGCTGTGGTAGCTTTTCTAGTATAATTCAGTTTCGTGGATTAATAATGTTCATCAGCTGTCATTTAAGCTTTTGTTATACTCTACACTTTATTTTGTCCTCTACACTTTCAGCTTAGTAATTCTGATGGGCTGAATCATTATGACAGCAACACTCTCATTCAGGCGGAAGATTCTACACAAAAGGCAAGAGATACCATGTTTTTAAACATGGGAATAATGGCTGCTTGAAGAGTTTCACCAAGCAAATAGATTTCTAACATAGACCAGAACTTGATGCCTGGCATTAATTTTCAAGCTTGGCCTGAGGTGATGTTATGGTAAACACTAGCATAAAAACTTGCTAAGAGTATAGGAAGGGAACAGGTATAATTTAAGCCATAGTTTTGTACTAAAAACACATCAACTACACAACTCCTACACCCAGGTGAAAGGACAGAATCTAAGTCCACTGTGGCAATCTTAGATCAGTCATATTCATTATTTTGCTCTGTGAATGATGTTAAGAAAATGTTAGAGTATTATGGTCTACCAGCAGTTCTCCATCAAGGTCACCACAAATTAGCCTGAGTCCTGGATGCAATATCAAGCAAAGTGCAGCAGTTCGAAGGGCAATTCTCACAGTGCTACCCTGATACTTTTACCACTACACACCCAGACTATGTAGGCCTCTCCCGGCTCCATGCAATATACACAGCTAACAATGTTTATTATCTCTCTCTCTGTCAGTGACCAAAACAAGGTGCTCTACGGGGGCCTGAGAGCCCACAACAGATGGATGCCCATAATGTTAATGAAATACTGCCGTAATATTGTGACACATGCCATCTGCTGTGACAAAAAAAGGTGCCTACATGCTGTGTGAGTGGAAATGTGTTTGTGCAAGAGAGAGGCTTGGCTAATGTGTGTGTGTGTGTGTGTGTGTGTGTGTGTACGCGCTTTTGTTTGTGTTACAGAGGAATAGCCTAGACAGTGTGAATGTGACGGAGAAAGATATGCGTGTGCGTGTGTGTGTCTTTGTGTGTGTGTTAGAGCAAAAGAGAGACAGTGAATAGGTGTGTGTGTATCCGTGTGTAGGGTGTGATAAGCTATGATGCTTGGCTGCCAGAGGAACAAATATTCACTGCCATGAATCATAGACAAGGATACAACGGCCCACACACACACACTCTACCTCACATGCTAAATTTGCATAGTACACTCACACATATATATACATGCATGTGCACACACACACACACACCGCACCTAAATGTAGGACAATCTCTAATTTGATTCTGCCCTGCTCCTTTGAGACGTAATTAAAGCATTAAAAAGCTTTGTGCGCTGGTGAGGCAATTGAGACAGTCTTCGGCGAATAAATGGGATTCATCGTTTCAGGAAATTGCTGCCCCACCCCCATCCCCCACCCACCAACCAAAAGCCCACTCATCGTCACCCCACACACACACACACACACACACACACACACACACACACACACACACACACACACACACACAGCCTTCCCCTTCCTGGCCTCATCATCTGGTCCAATCCATGTGAAATCTACTGTGAACCATAATGTCTATTTTAAATAAGAATCAGGCTAAGGCTGTTTCTGCTCCATAGATCAGCCGACAAAGGCGATGGGAAGGTATGGAGATTACAAGGGGGGGCTCGGCTTCACACACAGACACACAAACACACACACACAGATCACACTACAGTGATTAGACACACCAACAACACATGAATACAGTACTTAGATCCAGTGGAGTATTAAGACACAGAAATACAATACACACACACACACACACACACACACACACACACACACACACACACACACACACACACACACACACACACACACACACACACACACACACAATAACAGCAGGATACATTGGAAAACATCCTCCTCAGTATAAATCCTGCCTGAGGGCAGTGGCAGTGTGGGGATTGTATTTCCTGGAGCACTGCCTGACTGTTTACATCTCAGTCGGCGTGTGTTTGCGTGTGGTATGCGTGTGTGTGTGTGTGTGTGTGTGTGTGTGTGTGTGTGTGTGTGTGTGTGTGTGTGTGTGCGTGTGTGTTGGGGGTAGGGATGGAGCCTTGGCATTGTAATCACTCACTAATGACTGGATCTTATCTCACTCCCACTTTTAAATGAATGTACAAGATCTACACTGACTAACAGTTGGCCTATTTTTCAATGCCAGCCTGTCTTTTTGCTCCATAGCAACAGTCCTAAAGATGCCATTTGAGCCATCCGCCTCCTCTGTCCATCACATACTCCCATTGCCCAATTTGGGTGCAGAGGACAGATGCAGACACATTATTATTCAAGGATAACACATTTTCTAAATCACTGAAAAGATGGGAAAAGTACTTCTGCGAAAAGCAAAATAATCGTTAGCCTTTTTCAGCTTTGGTTTTCAGTTTCAGTTTGGTGACGAGATTAGAAATTGTAGCGGTAAATTAATGCTAGGTGTGAATGCAGTATGTGTGTGGTTTGGATAAATGCCTTTGTGAAAAGTGTGGCGAGCAGGTACAGAAAGTGGTGTTCAGATATGAAGCCTTACTGCATTAAAGCTTCGTATCAACTCTCCAGATGTTTTTTTCAGCCTATTTCCTTTAAAATTTAGTTTCTACATGCAGAATTCACACTGTTGAAGGGGACAATTACATCTGTTGGTGAAAAGATGGAGTATGTGTTTAACATGTAGGCAAACCTCTTAGAAAAAAAACCCATCATGACATGATTCACCGAGCCAGACGTTGAGGGTTTAAGCCTTTTGCTAATACACCAGCACCAAACAAGATCACATCCTCCATCTAAGAATAGCTCCAACAAAACAATTCCATCTAAATATCCCGGATTAGTGTTTGGACTAAAGCGTATGTGCCCAGTGATCTGAGAGAGGGACAGGGCTAACTGGCCTGCATCCAAGCTCACCCTGGCCAACTCTGTCTGGGCCAAGCGAGCCTTGCTATGTAAGTTGCTCAGCGTGTGTGTGTTTAGTGTATGTGTGTGTGTGTGTGTGTGTGTGTGTGTGTGTGTGTGTGTGTGTGTGTGTGTGTGTGTGTGTATGTGTGTGTATGTGTGTGTGTGTGAGTGAGACGAGAGGCTGAGGAATAGGATTGTGTCTTCAGCCGCTCTGGACAGGGGCTTTAGAGCATGGGGAGAGCCTAATCCTGTTTGGGCCAGGAATTTGATTTTGATTATTATCTCTCACGAACCAAGCCAAGGCTTACCCCCATTTCTGCAGTGTTATCCCCACAACACACACACAAACACACACACACACTCATCACACCTCCCCCTTGCAGCCCAACAGATTTGACCTCGTTAAGACGCTTTAAAGGGGATTATTCTACTTTTATCACGTCGAGTGAAGTGCCCTTGCAAACATAGGCTTGGCATGGCTCGCCCTCCCTCCCCACTCTGCAGAACTATCTTGACCCCCTGTGCAAGGCCAGCCAAGCGCACAGTCCAAACACACACAAACATGACACTTAAGGCACACTGCCCTGCAAACACAGATGCACGAAAATATAGTATACTCTACCTACAAACACACACACACACACACACACACACACAGGCAGCAGACACAAGGTGGGGGCAGACATCCCATAACACAACACACACACAACACACACAAACACAAGAGTGCAGAGATTGCAAAGCCAAGGGAAATGGGCAATTTGTCAAGAGTGGGGAAAGTGGTGAGGCCGACATGGCTGTGGGTTTGGAGACCATGGCTGAGATTAAAGCCATCCTCGCAGAAGGGGGGGGGGGCTTTAAGATTACACCCAGTACGGTGGTGCAGATGATTGATGCCTGCTTGTAAAAACCAAGGTTATTACTTACAACACCTGGCAAAGAAGGCAAGACAGGGAGGGAGGAAAGGAAGATTGGTCCCCAAGTTCGCAACAAATAAGCGGACAATGGAAGCAGAGAGCTGGAGTGCCAGCATGCGGCTGACACCAGGGAACTTCTGTTTAATTTGTTCAACCGAGGTGACGGCACTAAAGTTCTTGTGTGTGTGCATATTAAAAGTTCTAAAAGTTAGTGCAATTTTTTCCCTTGATTCCAATCCAAGTCATTTAATTTTGATTATCTGCTAATGAGTCCCAATGTAATCTTTATATTATGCTACAGTATAATGAAATTTCAGCATGTTTTAGACCCCACTCAGACATCAATAGGACTGATGCCCCCCCCCCCCCACACACACACACACACCTATAGCTGTGAATGCCCATCTTCTTTTAAACTTTCTAAAACAAGGATGTCCACTTCACACAGCGAATGGCCAGGAGCGCCGTCGGCAAAAAGTGAATTTGAACGTCTCTCTTGCATACAACACACAACTACTTTGGTCTTTATTTGTATGTACAAACAAGTGCAATGCTATAAATGTCTTCAAGAAAAGATGCGTGCGGTTATCCTGATATCTAGTAGTATTAATATTGTTTCTCGCTCCTCTCTTTGACAGCAGGCACAACACATCGTACAAACTAATTTGTTTCGAGCATACCCATTACAGCAATACTGAGGACTCCAGTCTGAAAAACACAGGGTCATCTGACAAACAATGAAATGCTACGTCATCTAGCAACACACTGTATTGGCTAAAAACACAAACACATTCCTGGCAGAATAACTTGTGAAACCAACAGTGTAATTCTGCCAATTCCTTCCAGATCTTCTCCGTGATATAGTAACACGCCCACATCAATGCAGTCACAAGCATTTTTTAATTGATAATTCAAATTTTTTCTATTTTTGGTCTGCACATCCACGAAGGTTGAAGAAAATTCATTAGCCTAAGTGACACCCATTCAAATATCAAGCACTTTCAATACAGATGGGATTGGTGGTAGTCAGGACAAGCAGGGCGCCAACCTCACAGCAGGATGATGACAATACCTGCCAACATGTATTCTGAATACAACACGATAGAAAGCAGGCCCGTCTCTCAGTGGATGAACTCCCCCCTCCTGGACAAACAGGCTGAGCGAGGGAGGTTTTCATGGCCTTGCTGTGAATCCTCACAGTGTCTGAATGGGATCTTGGTGGGGATGAGGTGACATATTGTTCCAGTCAAGGCCTTACTGCTCTTAGGCACACAAACAGAGCAGCTAATTCTCTTCTCTGGACTGGTGCAGTGCCTTGCGTTTTGGCAGGTCTAAGGGCCCTGACCGGGCCGGGCCAATCAAGCAGGCCCCCGCCGAGCTGCTTTGTTCCAGCCCATCGCACTGTTCTGCTCTGGGGAAGGGCTGACACCCCCTCCCCAAACCACCACCACCCTCCCTCCCTCCTTCCTACCTCCCACACACTGCTGAATACTGATGCAGCCACTCCACTCCCCAAACCCCCCACGTTTACTCCCACACAAAAACACACACACACACACACACACCACCCGATGAGCTGTCGTCTGCTTGTGTTAACGTGCATGTAAACACACACACAAGCACAAACTCATTACTATTCTACTTTTTTTCTCTTCAAGCACATCCTTCAGTCATACACACACGCAAATGTGCACATACGCTGAAAGAGAATAATGTATACAGACAACAAAAGGCCGTCCCACACAAACAAAGCTGTCAATTGCTTATGAATTTATAAAATGACAGCCTATACTACATGCCACCCCCACATCGATACGCACGCCTTGTACATAAATGCTGCAAAGACACACACATACACATAGTCACATCTGTAGCTCCTGCAGACTCAAGCAAAGCCAAAAACCTGGTACAACTCAGCTGACATCTGTTTTTATTTATATTCACGTTCTTTCTGGTGAATTTCCTGCGATACTTTATGTAAGGCAAAGCGGCCCAAGACAACAAAGAAGTGCACATATAATTCAGCTTGTAAATCTTATTTTCATCTACCTTTATAGGGACCTACTTACAATGATATAATTACATGATAAAATTAAATATTTTTAGGATCATTTTAAATTTTGTGAAAACCTTTCAGCTTTCATAGTATGTTTTATCTGACGACAGCGATAAACCACACAATAAGCTGTCCTGTATCCCCTCGCGTGTAGCGTATGCTTTTGCCACTCCTTGTTTATGTTTTCCTATAATCTGTTAATCACATTTACTTTGTACATTTCTGAACAATTCATGTTGGTTTCTCTCCGGTTATTTCTTTTCAACACAATCAATAACCACAAGGGGAAAGTTCTCTAACTGATTGGCCCAGCAGGGGACTGCATCATTCATAGAGCGGTGACATATTTTCTGTCGCCTTGATTCAGTATTTCCATCAAGCCAGAGGCTGCTATGGTGTACGCTGTGAACTCCAAAGGGACGGTCCAGAAAGTGCGTATGTCTGCATATGTGTCCGTCTTGCTTTAGCTATATTCGCTAACACACCTAAACCTGTATAATGAGGTGCTTTTTGAAAATGCTCTAAAGAGAATACATTGCTGACATATGGCTGTCATATAATGCATCTCAGAGTTAATATGATCCAAATCAGAAATCTTGACATACTGAAACATTACGCTCATCATGTTAGCCATATAAACAACTCAACAAAAAACCATTTGGCAGCAATGCCTGTAAAACTGCTGGATCACCTCATCTATGCATGACCAATTGAATCTACTGATACCACAGACCAAAGCAACTCTGTTTTCCTCCCATCCAGGGTCAAAGCTTGGGGATTGGGATTTCTTTTAATATTGTGAAGTTTATTTATTGTAGTTCATTTAGTCTACGTAACTGGCCTGATTAATCTAAAGACGTGAGCAAAAGAGAGAGAGACAGAGAGCAAAAGAGAGATGCATGGGCATCAAGAAGGAAATGGAACTGAAACTGACTGTTATTCAGTTCTAAGTTTGGTGATATATCAATAAATGCTGTGAGATAATATCAAAAAAACTTTTTTTTTTTTAATTTGGAAGTACCTGGACTAGCCAAGAAAGAGACATTTCTATCTGGTTCTTTTACTTATAAACTGTTTCTCAATTGATTTTTCAGATAACATACCATAATACACATATACTGATATTGGATTATCCATATTGTCGATTATGTCTTTCACTTATTTGGCAGTGATTTACAGTATACAAAATGGCAGTTGCAACCTCAAGTGTCCACAGGAAGCATACAGCCTCAAATTTATGGCCGTGTCGACTGTATGGGCCGTCCCAAGTGAAGACAGTATGCAGACAATCAATGAAGAACAGTGTTCACTTATCTTGTTGTACCATCTTTTTCGTTAATGGTTTAATGGCACCTGACTGGAGAATTAGTGCCACTGACTGTTAATGAACCAACATCAAATATCCAAACAGTAATGGATGGAAAGATGCATTAATTCACATTTTCTTTTGCTGATTTTTTTGGAAATTTGGTTTAAGTTTGCACCACATGTTGGATGACCTGTAACTACAGTCTCGTGTAATAAGCCAAACACAGGTTGAAAGTGCATATACTTGGGGCACCCTGTGGGTTAGGGGTTAAGATGCTGACGATGAGCAGCAATATCCCAGTTTGGCTGGGGACCTTTGTTGCACTTCTCCCTCCCCCGTTTCCTGTTATCTCTCTACTGGCTCTATCTAATAAAGGCATAAAATGACCCCACATAAATTATAAGACAGAGTTCATATATTGGGCTGCACAGAGCTCTGTATAAAGGAAGTATAAGTCAGAGTATTTGAATGTGTATTCATATGTATCTTCTCGACTCCAAGTCAGTGCATGTGCGTGTGTTCTACAAGAGAAGGGTTGCACCAGTCTACACCCCTCCTTTTCAACCAACCCCAAAGCATTTTGACAGTCATCCACTGTGGCCCTCCACAAAAATCAACATCACCTGTGACCCATGGCCTCAACTCCACTACTCAAAAGCAGGGCCTCCTGCAGGGTGGGAGTGTTTTGGAGAGAGGGGGGGGGGGCTGTTTGTCATGCTAATCAGCTGGCCTAACCTTAACGACCCAGACATCTGCTGGCCTGCGTGTGTCAAGCCCCACATTCAATTTGTTCCCCAGATACAAAAAGCAGATAAGACCCTTGAGGCTGGTAAGAATGTGTGTGTGTGTGTGTGTGTGTGTGTGTGTGTGTGTGTGTGTGTGTGTGTGTGTGTGTGTGTGTGTGTGTGTGTGTCTTTGTTGTTCATGTATGGGTGAAAGGGAAAAATTCTTTTCTTTATATGCATGTACTAGAGCAATAATTACCAGCAGAGAGGAGAGCCAAGGTGTATGTTTGTGCGTTGTGTGCCGCACTCATGCTTTCTTCTGTGTCTGTGCGTGTGCATGCGCTAATGTCCAGTGCCCCCCACCAACAAACACACACAGCTAGGCTTGTTGCTCACACGTGTGTGTCTGTGTGTGTGTGTGTGTGTGTGTGTGTGCGTGTGTGTGTGTGTTTGCAGCAGAGCCACGGAATAGGGGTGGGGGGGAGTTTGTTTAATGGGCGAGACAGGGGACCATGGGGATTAAGCTCCCCCCAGCTGGAGGCTTTAGAGGAAAGGCTGGGGGCTGTTCTGTTAATTCAAGTGGGCTTAATAATGCCTGTGCACCCTCTGCCCCTGACCCTCCCACCACTACATCAGATCTGGGAGGAAACGCATGATAAAGAGAGACAAGCAGGAGGAGGAGGGAGTGTGTGTGTGTGTGTGTGTGTGTGTGTGTGTGTGTGTGTGTGTGTGTGTGTGTGTGTGTGTGTGTGTGTGTGTGTGTGTGTGTGTGTGTGTGTGTATGTGTGTACAACCTGTGGCCATCTCTACAGTCGAGCATGGGCTCAGGGGACTTGAGAGATTTCGGCTCCATATTACTTGTGCTACACTCTGGCTTTGGCACCAGGCCTTTCTGTTGCTCCACTTTCACGCCACAGCCAGCTTTGTTGAAGCTGCATTAGGATTAATCAACACCCAAACAATATGGCAAATGCTATCAACTGGGTCAGGCACTGTGCCACTATCAAATGAGGCTTTTTCCTCTTAAACCAATGAACTGTGCCCATAACCTGCGACGGTGGATTAATATGCGCCCACAGGAAAAAAGACTCATGAATCCCTGTTAAACCTTGGTATTCTTTGTATCTAATGCGGACAACTTTCTGAAATAAAAAAAATTATTCCTTGTCATCTTTGTTTTACAGATATAATAACAATATGGAAAATAAATCCCAGTAAATCTATAAAAAAGTAAGCACTTACACTAGGCATGACTATGACTTTTGAACACACAATATGCACCCTTATAACCAAAACAAAATGTTAAACTCAAGAATAGTTGATAGTTTATACCTTGCATCTCCAGAAAGACAGCAAAAACCATCCAAATGGGAGAACAATGAACTGGCCCATTGTTAGATAGAATATCTTTCTCTTGTGTCTGAATACGAAACAGCTAAAAGCTGATTATCCTCTATTAGGCCCTTTCACGTACACTTTACATGTAGTGTCCCAGTAAAGGCAAGATTTCATGATCCACACAGGAAACACTTTAACAGTATTTTAATGCATTGTGGCCACACATTGCCACCACCACCACCAATACAGCTTCCACTGAAAGTCCTCTGCTGCTGTAAATTAGATGCATCATGATGAGAGAGGATTGTGCATATCTCTTAGGGCTGCCTCCTGATAGTCGACCAAATGTTAGTTGAGGAAGTGGCAACAGTCCGTCACTCAGTCAGTCACGGACAGATATCGCTTAGACAGCTGGGCCCCGCTGTTACATGTATGATGACATGCAAATTCTTCAGGTAAACATTCACCTATCATTCAGTTTCCTTGCTGATTGTTCTGTCACATTCAGAATCATTATTGCTTTTGTCAGTGTTGTGAACAGACAACTTGCTTTGTGTTTATAAAAATTTAATTTTAAAGGCTCATTATGACGGTTTTGTATTTCCCTGTGATGTAGCACAGTAGTAACAATGTTACTTACATTCTTCCTCAGCCCTGGAACTAAAACCATTTTCTGATGATGTCCAAAATTATTTATTTTAATAATTAAATTAATATCACAACTAGTTGACTAATGGCTTTAAATAATGAAAATTAGTTGACTACGAAAGTCTTTGGTAGGGGCCAGCCCTAATATCCATAATGGAAAAGCAACACATTTGTTCATTTTATATGCCAGTCTGGAAGTCTAACGCTAATGTTACTACAGCGTGAACAAAGGAAAATAAAACGAAAGCAGATTCAGTGGTGACTGAGCCAGTTTGAGAGATCCATCATCTGTCATTATGAGGCAGTGCTGCTACTCTCTCATCCTCCAGCTCCTTATCTTTGACACTCATATCTATATGGGTGTCACACATTCTCCCCATCCTCGGGACCCTGTGACAGCAGCAGCAGCAGCAGCAGCAGCAGCTGAGAAGAAGCAGGATTTGAAGAGGGAAGACGTGTGTGTATGTATAGTATATTTATGTTAAAAGCTATGGAAAAGGGAGGGGACACAGGTGTAATTGTGGGGGGTTGTGACTGAACCAGCTGCAGCACTGGTGACGAGACATGCTAAATTCCCACCCCGTTTTAAATCATGTGTGTTGTGACTTAATACTTCAATCAAGCAGCATAAGGGCACTCAATTGGATTAGAAAAATAACCTCCTATCAACCAGGCAGGCAGGTGGACAGGAGTGGAGTGACCCAGCTGCTCTCACCTTGGAAAAGGGGACCGAGTTCTCACCCCATCAGGAGGTGACTGCTTCACCACTTCACCCAGAAGAAAGGATGGCTAGTGTGGAAGCAGTGCTTCTTCATCAGTGGCATCTTGTCCCTTCCCATATATCGTAAGCGTTGCATGAGCACAATTAAAAATGTGCATCTCTACTTTGAACCAAAAACTGGACAACAGTCTGTGACTTAAATTTAGGATACTTAAAAAATTGCAGCTACACTATATGAGCTAAATAAATGTTTCCTCTTTAAAGGCTACATGGTGGAGACTCACTGGAGGCCAGAAAATCATGGAACTTCGTCTTCATCTCTTTTCACTGAAAGCTGTAACTATGTATTTGCAAACTAGCGAGTAGCTTGTTCATTAGTTAATAAGAAACCTATGATTCTACTAATCATTTATGTGACATGCCAACCAGTGCTTCTTGTTTGTATCTCAAATTTGAAAGCAAAGGACATAGAAGAGAGGGATCAGACAAACTACAATAATGATCTTCTCCTCAACATACACATTTAACCACACTGGTAAAGACTAAACTTCCTTTTCCACCACGGCAATTGAATTTTTTTCAATTTTCAACCCCTCCTTTATATTTTGCATTACAATAGTCTCACATTGACTGTTATTCCACAGTGCTTTCTGAGGGAAAAAATTCACATCGCATAGAATATTGAATAAGTGCCATCTTGGCATTGCACTGCATTCAATGGGTCTTCACCATAAGATTTTATTCAATAATAGATAATTGATCGAGGACAGTCATTAGGAGAACGCAACCAAAACTGTAGTGGGCTTTTGGATTTGCAGTTGGAGTTGTCCAAATAAACACATCCTTTTAGATAACCAGTTTCAAAACACTTGAGTTAAACTTGTGGGATGCACCGCTAAGCCAGGATTTTACTCTTTTGACAAGCCAGGCTGTGACCAGAGGTTTCCAAATCCTCACATCCTGCTCCCACACATCAGCTGGCTCACATCAGCAGCAGCACCACAGCGCAGCACAATCAGGCTGCCACACAGACTGACTGCCAAAGGGCAAACCATTCATGTCACAAAAGACATTCAGGTTCTAGCTTCAGCAAACAACTCTTCCCCTTTCAGCAGTAAAAGAACTAGTGGTGGCGACAAGACGTTGCCAGGGAAAAAACGAGGGCACAGTCCCTGGCAACATAACAGCTTTCTTGCTGTTGTGTTTACCTACGCCACACTTACACAAATACCTCTTTGTTATATTTGCCTTTGCAGGAGAAAAGTGAAATGTCAACCAAAACTAGCAGGTTTAAATACAAGAAGGTCACCACATTTCAGTTTCTTATGGGACCGTGCATGATGGAGTTGACTTCATTTGTCATTTTAAGCCTGGGTACAAGCAAAAAATGTAAACAATTCAATTTGAGTCCTTGGCTGCCAGTCACTAAACATAAATGTATGACCAATGGGCTGTGAGCCCTCATCAGTGATGAATGCATGCCCTGAACTGAGTTTCTGTTACCATGGAAACTTGAGATTTAGGGGAACAGAGATGTGTGCCTTTTCCAGTCATAAAGACACCCACCTGCACAGAATAGTGTACAGTGTATTGTGAGTGCTTCACGTGATGACATAACAACACCACTTCAATTTTGTTTCCCTTTATGAGAAATGTTATAAGCAGGACTACAGCTAGTACATATCTGGTTTTGGCATTTTGGAGAATGCGGCAAACTGAAACTAAACTGACACAGGGGTGTAAAAATCAGTTGGTTGTGAGATAGGACAGTATTCATTAGAGCTGTTTGATTTGGAGGATGATTTCAATGGCATCATCTGGGAAAAGTTGGGACAGTGTCAAGCCAAAACAAAAATGCTTTCTCTCTATGTCATGATCACTACAGACACTACTGCAGAACTTACCAGAACTAAACACTGCGTTTATAAACCAACGTCAGCTACTTCTGTCCAAAAAGCCCCAACATTTCATGATGACTCTGTCTGAATTTCAACATACTGTCAAAATACAAGTTGCATGCGTAATTTCCCTGCTTAAATAACCTCATTTGATAAATCAGCTGGAGAAAGCACCTATTTCATAGTAAATGTCACATTAAAAGCCACTTACTGAGTGTCTTGATTGTGGAAACATCATGTCAGTTCCTTGTTTGTTGCTCTCCTTCCCAAACACGATTAACAGTGTACCCCGTGTTTATATTTTTTCCTTGCGTTGGTCCTTTGTCCAAAGCTAGCCCAGCCTTAAACAGGAGCTGTCCAGCGTTAGCAGGGTGAGTAGCTAACGGTAGCTAGCGACCCCCCCTAAAAAAAAATTTAAGCTGTATATAAGTGATGCACTTTGCCGCCGTTAGCGAGGTAGAAGAGTCGGTGTCTTGTCTGGGTGATGCAAGACCATTCGGCTGTGCCTGTCCCGACCCCGTATTTACAGTGACTGTGATCAGGAAACCACAATCAGTGCTGGTTCCTCACTGGCTAAGCTAGCTAATTCTTCAAAAGCTGTCCGTCAAAATGATTCATCGCTTTTGCGAGCTTTCCGCCTCAACGCACCAGCGGCAGCGGCAGCGATGCGAGCTAAACGCGGGTAAATTAATAACGTTATGAACACAGCGGTGTTTAGGATGAAGCTAGCTGGCGGATGGTAATGGTTTCTTCCTTCGTCTTCTGCTGGCCCTTCAAAGCTTTCAGTTTGCGCTCCTCAGCCAGCTGCGACTGTACTGATGAGAAAGTAAGATGAAAAAAAACAGTCTAATTCTCAGAAATAACAAAATGTCTGCGGGTTCGTCTCAACTGAATCCCAGTGGCAACAAATAATCTGTGTTGTCGCCCATACGGTAAAAAAACAACAACTTCAAATTGAAATTTTCCCAGACTCTGAACGTTTATCCCTTGAACAGTGCAGTCCTGGAGAAACAGAGTGAGGTTGTTAGTGTTGGTGAAGCCAGAAAGTCAGTCCATTCCTGGAGCTGGTAGGTAGGCACGACGCTGCTTAGCTGAACGCCCCACACAGAAACACGGCGGGTAGATGAGCGGTGAGCGCCGCGGTGCCGCGCAGATCTACACACCGCATATCTACCCCGTCAGCCGGCTGATGTCTGAGCTGCTAGCGCCTCCTGTGGACAGGTCACCGCACAGCCTCACAGTCAGAGGAGGAGTGCACTGGCAGCCATAACTTCACCCCAGCCTCCTCTTATCTCACAGAAACCACGTCCCATAAAGACATTAAAGTAATCCCACTAATACGAGCCCCTTTTCACAGTTTATGGCTGTAGAAGACTACGGTCAGCTCTGTCAAAATGATTGTGAGAACCTTTAGACAAAACTACATGCTGCTCTGTAAAAAAGTCTAACTAAAGCACAGTTGCAGACTGTTTGTGTTTTTTTAGTTTGCCAGTTAGAAGTATTTATCAGCACCTGCATCAGTCGTATCCGTATTTGGTCTGAGCAAGGATTTTAGACAAATTGGTAACTACACCCAAACTTTGGACTGGCCACCTACCAAATTGCATTTTATTTATTTATTGAGTATTAAAAGTCACTTTAATCAATATCTTTATAATATATCATTACAATAACAATGTAGCAAATGACAAAGTGACACTATAGATGATGATGATTATTCATTTAACTGTTGGACTATATTTGCTATAAATTTAATTACCATACATTATGGGCCAAATGTTTTTTGTTTCAAAGTCTTCTCTGTGCTACCAGGTATGAAATTCATTTCAATCATGTTGTAAGATATTTAGCATTAAAATGTTATCAGAATAAGGTTTTAAAAACAAACACATGTAATATGTGTATAATTGTAGAAATAAACTCCCCTTATGTCACGATATCCCCCCAATTCCTAGAAATATCACCAAGGACATGATTTCAGTGTCTTCAGGGCTAAAGGTGTAGTTGTTGATGCAGTTTTACATATTTTGCCATGATGCTGAAGATGGCTGAATATACATTTTTGTATAATACACCTGTAATTTGCACAAAAATGATCCTGCTTGTATGGAGCTCTGTTGGTCATTTCATCTTGCTTTGAAAACTCTTTTACAAATTAGAGCCAGATCTCTTACAAAAACCTGACAAATGCTATTTGGAGTTAACCTAATGTGACCCATCTTTAAAGTAATACATTTTTTTTTGAGAATTGAGTTGCTCCAGAGTCTAAATTCATTTCCATTAAATGTAGTACCAAGGCAAACCAGCAGCTCATTGAAAGGTAAGAAAAACAGTTATGCTCTGAAAAATTTTGGCAGCAATATGAAGTATACATGCTTTCTATTAATGGGCATAAAAGGTGGTATGGACCATTAATCACAATCTGTAAGAAAACTATTCCACTCCAAAGGAAATGTACAAGGATGCAATGAGAGAGTATAGGAACATATTTTATTCCAATTTAAAACATTTAAAGGAGAAGGCTATGAAAATCATTTTCATGTTTGAATGAGGTTCAGGCAACAGTGGTTGAAATGAAACATACAAAAGAGAAATATGGCTAAAATACTGTAAATCAATAACCATTAGAACCCTTTTCATGAGGGTGTTGCATGAATACAGTATCTCACCCACCCACTCCCTCCCCAACCTGACAAACACATGCAGTTAAAATGACATTTATCTTAAAAACAGCAGTTCATTATTAATCTTAAATATAGAATAAAATTGTCCTTTCTTTCGTTAATTAATCACATACTTAGTGTTTATTTGTTTTAAAAACTGGACCATGAAATTCACAGGCCCTCTGATTTTTCACAACATTGGCACTTGTTAAGAGTCTGGCTTTACAAAGAAAGGGGATTGGCACACTCATTGTACATAATTTACATTTGGTATACTTAAAAAAAGAAGAAAAAAATCAAACAAAAATACATTACTTTCAATTTGTACACCACTACACAAAGTTTATTTTAACTCTTTTAAAAAAGTCATCTTAAGTGGTCCTAAATACACGTGTTAAGGTGTGTCAACCTTACAAAAGAAAAAAAAAAAAAGATGCAAAGATAGCTTTTAATATCACTGATGTCCATCCTTCTAACCAGAATGGATCTCAAGCATAAGCAATAGCCATCAAAAGTGTACACACACAGACAGACAGACAGACAGACAGACAGACAGACAGACAGACAGACAGACAGACAGACAGACAGACACACACACACACACACACACACAGCTTAGAGTACCAACGAGCGCGCTTGAATGGACATCTAAGTTGCATGAATGCAGGCCCATTGCAGTGGTGCAGTTTCAGTGCCTTCGACCCAGGGAAAGAATACACAGTCCAATCAAGTAAGGGGGGAAAAAAACAGAGTGGAGAATGGCGGACATGTAAACACACAGCATATTCACTCACTTGTTATTATAACCACCAAAATATTATAATGGCCATTTCAGTACCTTCACTTGGCGAGTGTTTCAATAAATACATTAATACTGAGGCTTCACACACAAGCTTCATTTGAAAAAACAAAACCATTCTGTAAAAGTGGATTAACAAAAGTTTAAATAATTTTACCACAGATTTGGGTCAAGTTACTACAAACGTTTAATTTTTTATATCTTTTCTTTTGCGGATTGATTTTGCTTGGCACAGTGTTTTGTACTAGATTGTCGTACAAACTTTCTCCAACTTGCATTCTATGGAGATAAAGTGAATACACTACAGATCAATGGAAAGGATTTTATATAACTGACCCAGCTCTGCTCTGGCTCTAATCACTGGTAGTGTAGCCATGTGACTTTTTCTGTGTGGATTCTGGTGCTGTTATAACCAGACAAGGCATGAAGTCCAAAAATATTGTTAGAAAGTGAAAACTGATGCAACAAAGTTTTTATAGAAGTGCGTCATCATGCCGACTCTGGTCCTGGAGCAGTCACCTTCATTTTGTTCATCATCCTCACTGTAGCCCATTCAAGTTAATTCGCCAGACAATAAATCATCTACATGAGAATAAAGTTTAAGGGGCCACACATCTGCTCTTAAGGTGGTCAGCTACAGTTCAGGGGAATGGACTGTGCTCCCTGAAAGCCAAGCTGAGAGTTTTTAAAAAACACACGATAGTGTTACCGTGTTTTCCCAGCAGTGAAGCAGAACACAATATTCCTTTCAAAACTCAGATAAAGTCTGTCGGATAGTTTATTCATTCACATCAAAATACATGAGCTCCTAATTTCAAACTGAAGTGTGCTGAATTGTGGCACCAACAATATTAACCTCTGCTAGCGTGTGAGTGTGCAAAGCTTCACCCTAAAAATGGGAAAAACTGCTCAAGGAAAGGCTTTTAAATGTTGGCTGAAGCACCAAAGATAAACCCTTTACCAATACAAGCTGAATAAACAAGATCAGAGCCAGACTAAACTTGCTTTGACAAAGCCAGAGCCTTTTAACACCTTTCAACTTATAAAAAAAATGTGGCACTTAGCATAATTATGCATGTCCCTCCTTCATTAAGTGTTTCATAATAAACCAAGTCTATATGTACAAGACAACAGCTTTACCAACACAATGTACACATGTGCAAGAGTTGCAAGGATTACTCTCACAGGGTACATCTAGATAAAATCAAGGCTAAGCAGGTAGAACACACGTATGTTCTATAGAAAATTCACAAGAAAATTTGATGTGTTAACCTTTTGGCAAACAATTAAAGATAAGTGATCATTTTTTTTATGTTCATCCGACCCAGTTTATTAAATGTGCACAAAAAGTCAAAATGTCCCAGCACTCCCTTTTTTTCTGACTCCAACACGGGGGAATGCCAAAGTCAATCGTGGAAACACTACCAATGAAAAGATAAGCCAAATATGCAGAAATACATAGCAGAAATGATTGTAAAGCCAAGAAGATCAGCACACAAGTCATGAGACGAGCAAAAAGGATGTTTAGGTGCGATAACTCGGACACTAAAAATCTAAAAATGTTCTTTTGCACCTTGGGAAACCCCGCTTCTTTTGACATTAGCCATTCTCCTTCTCTAAAAGGCAAAAAGAAAGCGAACAAAGAGCCAAACAGCCACCAGACTTCCCTCGGGAATATCATGTAGGCTTCTGCAGACTGCTGCATTCCTCCCTCACTTAACCTGCGGCCATCACCCTCAAAAGGATGTCGACACACTCCCCTCCCACCCCTCGTTGATTAATTTCACCTTTTGCTCTATGCCATCCACAGAGACCTTTCATTTCTACCAAAGCTGCTAGTAGTAGCCCTTGTGATGAAAAAGTTATGAAAACTTACCTGAATTACATTGTGAAGACAAAAATAGCCATCTATCAACTTTCAGCTTAATGGAATATTTAAACAACTATCAGGCAAGAGACACGATATGGGATTGGTACCAGAGCCAACACATATCCTTCGAAATTACAAAAAAAAAAAAAAAATGCAAGCATCCTTGAACAGTAAATATTTAACAACTAAGTTTTTGTCTGTTTTCATTTTCCTATTTGCATAAAGCACAAACCTGACATGTTTTTCCATTGTCAAGCATTTCAAAACAGAACTGCCACAACTAAATACATGAATTATCATTAGAAAGATAGACCACTTGTCCATAAAATAGTTTTGATATTTTACAGCAGTATAAAATCTCCTCCCATCTCCTTGGTTGGAAAAATTTTGCGCTGAAACTAGGGAGGAAGTCTCATTTACTGTGTCAACAATATGTAGATCTGATTGATAAATTAGACATACAAAAAAAAAAAAAAAAAAGAGATTACAGAGAGAAGAAATTTGGATGATCAAGACCAACGTGAAGCTAACTGGCAGCGCAAAAGCTTTATTTCATCTACAACTGACTATTGCACCGTACTAATCTGGTATCATCATTCACACGTTGTGCACAGGAAGATTATTCTCACCATCGAAGGAAACAAAGAAAATAAATCACAGTACCAATACATGTGTGTTTCAGACAACTGTCCACATAAAAGAAATGCCACACAAAGTGAGTTGTTATGCCATCAACATCTGAATGATCTACCATGAGAGAAAATTCGCACTTACTTTTGGCAATACCAGTTCCCAAATATGTTTTGTTAGTATCTGAACCACTTAAGGGATGAACAGGATATTGGCAACGTAATTATATTTACACAACAAACGTATGTGTTTTGAATTTGGCGAAGTTGATATAAAATATGTGAATACTACAAGTGTTGTCTCTTAATTTTTTGTTTCACGATGTATGTTAGCAGTTTAAAATGAGGGGCAGTGTATAAGGAACATGTTGTGACTCTTTCCGGAGCGTTGCATTTCTTTGTGTAATCATCTTCAATTTTAACTGGAGAACAATAGTAACCATGTAATTAATATAGTAATTAATATTTAAAGTCTACAGAGAACTTAATAGTCATCTCTGTCTAGCCCTCACTCTGTGTGAGCAGCATGAAAACTTTATTTACATTCAACAGAGCTCCTGTGCTCTGGTTTGGGGTAAGGTTAGCAAATAAAAATGCACAATTCAAGACCCACGGGGAACCAAGTACCTCACTGCACACCAGCACTGCCTGATAATATATTTCTATCATCATCATTAGTTACCCTTTGCAGATGAGCACAGTCCAAGATCTGCAGCCTGGCCTCATTCTGTAGTGTATAGCATGCATGAGTTAAATAGGAAGAAGGGGAGAGAGCCCTTTGTCCGTGAAAACTTACTCTACCCAGAGAAGGCCCTCTACCCACCTCGTACACACAAGCACTGGTGATAAAGTAGTGGAAAGAAAGAAAAAATGTGCGCCACGCCAAGGGCTGAAAGAGAACCAAAAAGTGCCCTGGAGCAGACCAAAGCCCCAAATAGAGGGGGACAAATGGAGGGAGTGTTTGAGTGTGTTTCATGTGTGTTTGTGCAAGAAAAGCAATTAATAGAACCACAAAACAAATTATTTAAAAAAAAAAAAAAAAAAAAAAAAAAAAAAAAAGGGCAAACCAACAACTGAGGGGCTGAATGAAGGACAGAACATGGCTATTGTTGGTCAGATAAAGTGTTAAGCAATGCTTATTTCTTTGAGCAGCAGCATGTTCCATGCAGATGTGTGTTTCTACAAATGGACTCTGCATTGTGTGTGTGTGTGTGTGTGTGTGTGTGTGTGTGTGTGTGTGTGTGTGTGTGTGTGTGTGTGTGTGTGTGTGGGGCTGCAGGTCTCTTGCTTGCTATCTCTCTCTCCCTCTCTCCCTCTCTTTCCGTTTCTCCTTCACACCAGGTTGTACTCTTTGAGGTTGAGCTGCAGGATGGTGTCTTTGACCGCTGCAAAGACGAAACGGATGTTCTCCGTGTCGGTGGCGCATGTGAAATGGGAGTAGATGATCTTGTCACTGTCTGGGTTCAAGTCCACAAACATCTTCAAGATGAACTCTCGACCCGCCTGAGCGTCTCGCTGGGGACCTAGGAGAAGAATAGACCACTACTTTTAGCTTTTACGGGGCATCGTATTAGCATCATTGAGCCTTTATTGTTGTTTAGTGTCAAATTAACATTATGTAATTGTAATTGCATTTCCCAGTACGGGTTCAAATATGAGCATCCTTATGATTAAACAGGAAAAAAAATTCTTCTGGATGACGTGTGCTGATTCTAGATATGACTATGATGAAGGGGTGAGTAGGTATTGCTTTTATTTTATATGGTCGAAAGCCAAAAAGAAGAACTGAGAACTGCTGTGTTCAGTCACACTTCAAGCTGAATGTCAGGTTACATTGTAGTACAACATTATAACCAGAAGATGTCGCTCTACAAGCAAAAATATAAGTGACAGGACCTTGCATAGATAAAGTTAGAGATTGAGAGTGAAAAAAGTGTGTGTGCAGATGTTGATGCTGACAGTGTTGGGACACAGCCACTTTCAATGTTATGACAAAAACCAGCAAGCTTAATCTTGAAAATGGCATAGGGCCATTAAAAAAAAAAAAAAAAAAGGGTCTGTCTGGGGACAAGAACAAACAAAGAAAAACATGCAAAGAAAACACAGCCACAGCATTAGAGCCAGGGTTTGACCGATGTCTCAACTTCTCACCTGTATGGATAATTAAATTGAATTCACTTCTGAGACTCAGCTAACAGCACGGTCCTATAATACACAACTATTCAGGGACATGGAGACTACATGAAATCTATAATGCTATTAAGAGCTATTAATGAACTAAAGATTAAAAAAAATAATCAAGGATAATCAAATTACCGTCAAACTCTGGGAAGTAGTCAACCAAGTGAGAATACATGATCTTCTCCTCCAGCAGGTCCTTCTTGTTGAGGAAGAGGATGACAGAGGAGTTTTGGAACCAGGGATATGTGATGATGGTCCTGAACAGAGCTTTACTCTCCTCCATACGATTCTGACACGGGCCGAGGAGGACAGGGGTAGGGACAAGAAAAGAAACACAAGGTTAGATTACATTCAGAATACAAGACTTTTCAAATTCTGCGTGCTTCACTCTTCATTGTAAATGCAATTATTAAAACAGGGGTTTTATTATTTCATGTACAGAATATATATTAATATTCATATTACATAACTTATTACAAGGTGTGCATTTGATTTCAAGGATAACTTCTAAAGAACTCTGGGCTAACACTCAATTAGCAGCCTCAAAACTGAGGAGTGTTTTGTGTGTCTGTGTTTGGTGCACGTCTGCCAGTTACATTACTGGTGCTGAGTCTATGAATGCAAAAATGTTGCAGGCATAACCTTGACTTTGTTTGCTGTCTATCTGTATCTGTATTAGATGAAACTTTGCAGATGCAGCTGAATAGAGCTAATAACAGAACAAGCAGAGCCTGAGTGATTTCCACTAAAACTTAACCATGGGCCGTTTTTTGGTCGACTTCTGTTTTGGGTGGAGGGGCACGGGGGTCTTTGAATTGCTGCCATACTAGAAGTTCATTAAAAAATAAACAAGCAACAATCCAGACAGCAGCAAAAATACAACCAGGGATAATAAAAATGCAGCCAAGTGAAACCAACATTGAGTTTCTCTTCAAAGACAAATGCCAACCAAAACAAAAAAGCAGCTAAACCTGCTTTTATATGATACTTTACTTTATCTTATTATTGGTTGCTTACATTGCTAGCATCACTTAGCTGTGATCAATCAATAGCCAGTTAGTAAAGCTAACATGCTCATTTTTTCATTTAAACCTTCATAGGGCATAGGGGGAAAAAAAAAAATATATATATATAAATAAATAAATAAATAAAAATAAAACTCAGGTTATATCAGATACTGTGTTTTTACGTTTGTCAGACAAAGTGCTTTTTTGACACACAAACATTAGCTTAGTGATGGATATAACTGAATGGCATGGTGTGGCAGCTGGAATACAGCATTGTGGTGAATACATGGTGTTGCAGTAACAGAAGAGAAACCAAGACTCAAGAATCACATGACACGTTTCCCTTTATGTTAACTGCTCCAGTCCTGTTCCTAATGTAAGATTTGTTGCTTCAACAAAACTGTCCAGCAAACATAAAAAGTGAAACAAGTGGAGTTGGAAGCCTGGTAAACTACTTAAAGCTGAGAACTGCTGTTAAACATGACGCTTCTTCCTCTTCCTGATTTAAACTCCTTGCCAGCATCACTCCTGCGGTTTCGTCTTGGCAAGTTGTAATATCATCCTGGCCAGACTTGACCCGCTGAAATCAAAGATGTTTGAAAACAATCTCATCAGGCTCTGACTGGTCAAAGTCTTGGTCTTGAGCCTGTCACCACGAAAGGATAATCTCAGCAGACTGTGAAGCCTGAACGGTGACTAGCCTTGTCTCAGCCATCAACCGTTAAGAAACAGAGTTTAACAATGGTGTCATATGTTATATGTGTGACCATATACACATCACAAGCATGAAAAGCAAATAAATGACAACCTGAAAAGAATGAAAACATATTCCTGTCCTTGTGTGTTCAATAAGGCATCGCACCTGAGCAGGCCCAGTGCAGATGAGGTACAGTATATGCGTGTGTAATCAACAAACTGAGTGGACAAATATCAACCCTGGTAAAATGTCGACTATGAAGCTGTAGTGATGTACAGCAGATACAGTGAGTCAAGCTGGCAGCTGGGCCTGGTTTATGAAACCCAGTTATGACCAGGTCAGAGAAAGGGTTTGTTGTCAGGAGAGGAGCAGAGGGCATGCAGGGGCTGATCTCATTAGCTCTATTAGCGATAATTCTATCTCAACAGTCAGAGGAGACAGAGCCGACGACATGGGCAAACAAAGTATCTGTGGAGTAAACTGAAAGAGGACCTCTATTCTGATTGTTGTGAGAGACTCTTCGATACATTACTGTGTGTTTGTGTTTGCAGGGGCAGCATCAGTGGTGCTGACCTACTGATTTGCTCTAATAAAAAATGTTTTTTTAGTGACTGTGATATTTAGTCGTTCACTAGAATACAGAAATTGTAAAATTACATTTTCATTGCATAAAAGTTGCCGTTAACCACAAACCGGCAGGACAGCTGAGGTTGTATTCCTTTATTTCTATTTGGAGATGTGTTTACCGGCCACCTGATGAATTCAAGGCTAACATTCACTTTTCTTTTAGCTCTGTTTTGGTCTCTCAACTCTTGATGGAAATATCAGGCTCTTTAGAAAGTAAATGCTCCACTACGTTCACCAACTACTTACTAACTTTGCCTTCGTGCTTGGCAGGTAGCATTAAGTGAGTTTATTGTAGGTTGCTTTATTGCTGAATACAGCTGCTTTCAACTGTTTAACTGTGAACGTGTCCAGGCGAATCAAGTTTGAATATCCAGTTTCAGCAGGAAGAAATTCAGCACGCTGTTCAAGAAGGTGAATACATCTAGACTTGAAGCCTTGGTATGAATGTGCTGAATGTTGTGTACGCACTCAACAATTCTGAAATCACAGTTATTTCCGTGTCTCTGTCTCACCTCATTGTCTGACTCCACCAGGACCTGGTCGTACTCACTGAGCGCCACCAGGAACATGATGGAAGTGACGTTCTCAAAGCAGTGGATCCACTTCCTCCTCTCTGACCTCTGACCCCCAACATCCACCATCCTGATTGGAACATGATGAGATGAGATGGAGGGCCGCCAAACGGTTGGCCAAAAAGAATCACATAAAAAGACAAGAAAGAGAAATTACAATTAGCACTTAATCAATTTAGAAGTTAAGTTAAAAGATGAGCATGCATTTTAATCATCATAACAAAGATTTAACTTTTGCTAAATCTTTGGAACTAACATGGGTGTCAAACAAATTAAACTTGAACCACAGAATATCATGTAAAAATGTCCCAAATCTAAATCAAACATTACATTTAATTTTAATTGTTTTAAAGTTTGCAACAGAGCCACTACAGAGGAAACCCTGAAGTGATTCATACAGGAACAAGCCAAGGATCTGAGTCACTTCAGTACAGAAGAGTGATTTTCCAGAAGAAAATTTATCAGTGCAAAGACACACTCACTTTGCAAAAATTTCACTTAAATTTCTTTATTTTCAGTTACACTAAGCTTCCAGTCGTGGCCAGTCAATATATTTTCAGGGCAATTGTGGTCTGACAGACAGAAGATTACTTCAATATAATATCTAAAGAGTCTAGTGTAGTTCAAGCCAAACACCCTTTTTGCACTGAGAATATAAAAGAGAAAAAACGTGAACAGAGAATCTGCAGCGTGAATCACAGAGAGGACAGAGCAAAGCTTCCCTTAGGTGAACCAAAATAACTACAAGGAAGTGTATGTGTGTGTACAAACAATGCCATCCTTCTCTCCCCTCTACTCAAAGCAGATGCTGGAGAGTCCACGTAAGAGATAAAGTAAATCTGCTAAATATTACCATGTTTAGAAGTGCCAATAAAAGGTTTCTAAATGTGAGGGATTAATAAGTGGAGCAATAGATAAAGGTTGGAGGAGGACAAAAGGAATGGTTGGAGGAAAAAGGAATGTAAAAGAGTTGGGAAATGAGGGAAGAAGCACTGAAGAATGCAAGAAAATAAAACAAAGGCTTGTAAGGCATGCTATACAGGTTTGATTCTGTGGCTAAAGACCTTGATCAACTGAGTTTTATCCTTGAATTACTAAAACAAGCGCATGGACATTAATGATATTAAATTGGTTGATTGGTTTATCCATTTAAACTAATTAAACTGCGACAGAAAATAAAAATAAAGAAACTGAAAAAATTCTGACTACTCATCAGTTATGTGAGTTTAAGTTTCAATTCCACAGATAACTTCACTAAGTACTCAATATCACTCTACAACTACACAGTGGAAGTTTGATCACACGTCACAAAGGTGAACTCAGTCAGTAAGTCTGCCAGAAGGAGGGAAGGCATTGATAAATGGAGTCCTCTAGAAGAGCCGGCCTAAAATAAAACTCCTTCACATCAGACGACCTCCTTTTTTTCCTCTAGCAAGGATGAGTGACCTACTTAGTACGATAAGCTCTCCTATGCTGGATAAGCCAAGTGAAATGACATTTTCTGTGACTTCAAAAGCCAATTAAAAGAGAAGGAAGCAAGCCTAATGGAGATGTTTGTCTATGAAAGGCTTCCTTGTTGCGGCTACGGCCCTGTCAGCTGCAAGCAGAAGTGGTTTAATCCCACATGTGCTTGTTACTATCCACATATTGGGCTGGGGGACTTCTCGTCCTGCATCAAGTGTGCTCCATGTTTAAATACAAGAATATGACAACACATACACAAATCACGAAATTGAGAAACCTCAATAATCATGCTCTTCTTTCGATAAAGCCTGACACCTCACATTCACTCCCAGTACATATTTGGATTTTTGGTCTCTTAACACAAAATTGATGTCATTGAGAGGATGTAGTGATTCACCCTCAGCAGCACAACCCAACCAAGCAGAGTAGAGCCTATCGGCTAGCTGCAGCAGGGCAGCTGGGAACCTCTTCAGCACAACGTCATTGCAAGCAGAGTTATTTCTAGCCTTGCCAAGCGTAGGAGGGGGCTGACATGATGGCTTCCTATTGATTTGCACTCTTCTGTAATCACTCTTGTTCCATGGGTCCATCTCTATCTCCTCATCTTCTCTCTTTTTTGCAAGAGAAGGAAGAAGGGAAGGGCTCTGCGTATTGATGGCAGGTCCTACGACTGTCTCTGTGCCAAATCCTGTCGCTATGTGTCTCTGGGCAACACAGAAAAGCTGGGACTATCACATACAAATACTGCCTTTTATGAGCATTTTAGTTTCTAGGTTTGCATGTTCCCAACCTTTTAAGCTTGGGAATCTTTATGAAGCATCCATATACAATTACTCATTATCAAGGCCTGTTTTTATCGTGCCAAATAACAGACTGAAGTTGAGTGATAATGTAGATACATATAGAAACTAGGGCTACAATAAAAAAAATTTCATTATCAATTAATCTGCCGATTATTTTCTGGATTAATTGTCTGATCTATAAATTGTCAGAAAATAGTTAAAAATGCCGATCAAAATTGCTCAAAGTGATCATGGTGCTTTTTTATCCCACTGGAAGTCCAAAACCCAAAGATGGTCCACTATCACATAAGCCAACACCCCCCCCCCCCCCCCCCCCAAAAAAAAAAAACATTAAGACTGTAACTCCTGAATGTTTGCTTGGAATTTCTGCTTGAACTGCTTTTTTTTGGGATTCAGACTGCCCGCCTATGCATGACGGATTCATAGGACACAATGCATGCTTTTAATCTGGTGCAATTTTTATTTTTTTTGACAATGACCTCGCTGTTCACTCTCTTAATAACAAAGCTGTATTAAATTATTGCTAATGCAAACAGAACATTATACTGCTGCAGCTTCACATTAAAAGCATGCTACTGGTTAAAAAATAGGGAGGCTTTTATTGTTAAGAAATTTCACAGGCATCTACAAAACAATACAATGGTCATTTTCAGCAATTATTTTTTCAGGGGGATGATTATTATTGATATATGATATATTTTTACAAGGCAGTAGCAGAACAAGAAGGAGCAGCCACAGTGAGCTGTTAGATGATGAACTGCAGGTGAAAGGCTGTACACCTCCATCTTCTCAGAAATGTAACAAATGTGTGGAAAACACACTGCACTGTGCGCAGCATGAAATCAGATCATGGTTGTAATTCTTTATCAACACACCAAAATTGTTTGGCTGTGCTGTAAACGAATACACCAGTTACTCCTCTGTTGTGTTTCTGACAAAGTAGATGCTCAGGGAATGTTCTGCATTAGTACTAAACCACACTTGTTGTTACCATGGTAACCATGGGTGTCGCAAAAATCAACCTGAACTTAAATCTTAAGATTTATAACTTTAAACGACTAATCAATTATCAAAACAGATTTTCTGTTGATAATCTAATTGACTAATCATTTCAGCTTTGGTAGAATCTACTGCAATAATACACATTGAATGAACTGTAAATATCAAAATAGATTGGAGACATAATTAGACATTGGGTTTAAATGCACAGATGGGGGCATAACACGTTGTAGGAAACACAGAAACATGTTGATTCAGACTTCAGAGAGCCTTTTGGATTTTTAAATGAATGAAAAACTGGGATTAGTAAAAATAGTGTAGTTCTTCTTCTACCTGAAAATGATGCTTTGCAAGTCGAAAGGGTATTCTATGATCCCAGTGGTTGGGATTCGAACCCTAAGCACATCTTGTTGGGTCGGTAGATAGGATGGTTCAGCAATACGATCCAGATCACTTAGATAGCTAGAGACAGGAAAGACAACAAAAGACATAGGGAGGAAAGAGAAAGTGAAGCATAACAGCAGATACAGCACACCCCCTCCAAAAGCAAGTGGAACAGTCCAGATGTAACAAAAGACTTTCCCAAGAGTTATGAGGGGATTAGGTGCCATTTAGTACCATCACCCCACAAATTTTCTCTTAGAAATTTAGCTTCATCCTTGATGGAAGCTCTCAAAGACAAAAACAACCCTCTGCTCCCCCTCAAAGTGCTCATTGTGAAGGTTTGCATGTTTAAGGGAAGCAGGAACCTTTAACTTGATGATTTAGCACGAAGAGGCCAACTTTGACTGTCCGGGTGAAAATAAAACTGCCTTTCTAGTGAGTGTTGACAGGAGGGCTGGGGCCTGTTTTTGAGGCCAGTCTTTGAGAGTGCACCATCAGGGATGTGTTAAAGTGCTGAGCCCTGCTGTGCAGCACAGGGTAGATGGACATAGCGGCATCGACGGTTTCCAACTGACTGACCAACTGTCAAGCAGCTAGCCAGCCAGTGACATCATCGGCAGCACTTGACGCCAGTACCTGAAAACAATATTCTGCAGGTCAAATGGGTACTCAATGATGCCGGTGGTGGGTACTCGAACCCGTAGCACATCCTGCTGAGTGGGCACGTACCCCAGTGTTGCTATTCGTTCTAAATCACTAAGGTAACTGTGGAGGGGGAGGGAACATATGACAGAGATGCACATGTAGGCAAACTGCACACATTTATATGATAAGTACAGACACCCAAACAATTGCTCTCTGTCAAAAACATACAATTACAAAATAAACATGCATACAGGCAGCAGGAGCTCATAAAAAATACACAAATACTTCTATGCATAAAGTTGAATTCTTTCAGTCTTTTCATTTTTCCTTTTAAAGAGCCACATTAGTCTGAAATGGACTGATGAAGGTTTCTGTGATATTATTATGATTCGTTTATAAACCTGCCAACACTACCTCTTTTTCCTGGCTCTCCCCATCTGCAAGAACTCGCTTCCCTTCCTCTGCTTGAGTGTAACAGTCAGAAAACTACTAAAAAAAAGTTTGAGACTAATTCGCCATTTCTACACATAAACTAAATAACCAGTCATTCATTGCAGACGTACTATTTGGTTGAGTCGGAGAGCTGGTACTCTCTCCTGCGATCATAGGCCTCCTGGATGCCAGGATCAGCCCACAGCATCTTTATCGCGCCGATGTACGGCTGATCGAATGATGACACCTTCTCGACGTCCACCTCGCGCACCACCTGGGCATTATTCTAAGAGAAAAGTAACAAAGCAAAAGAGAAAACTTTGAACAACAGCATTTGGACACAGTGCTTTTGGATTTTATGTGAAATGAAATCCACATGTAATGCTGTCCAAATACAACATATCTCCAAATCCCCAAGTGTTTGATTTTCAAAATCCTGAGGAATATATTCATGTAGTGAACACAATCGCAACCTCTGTAGTGCTACATTCAATTAAGTGTACATCCCCACTTTTAAAATGTCCTTTTCATTTAGATATAATGGTAAATTCTCACTGGCTATATTTCACTGGAGAAGAACAGTTCAATTTACTTTACATCTTATTTTACTACCAGATTTATGACCAATTTAAATGTGGTTTGCATGAGATAAACTGGACACACAAGTGTTGGACTGAGCAGTCAGGCACAGTGATTATTGGCCATGCTGACAGTAGCCCGGCATTTCATAGGAGACCGACTGAGAATTCACACTAAGACACAGAGTGGCCTCTGTTGCTTGAATGAAGTCATTTGTCACCATGAGGAAGACACAAAAACTTCTCACCAATTACAATTCAAGTCATTCAACTGAAAGGCTGAAACGTAAATGAAAGTAGTAACTGATTCACCCAACCCACCCACAACATAGTGAAACATAGCTTAACGGCCACCATTTATCATCGTGCATCATGACAGCTCTTACATTACTGAGAGGACTCTTGTTTGGTTAAAGTGAAATCATTTAATCTGAGTAAATCGAGTAAAAGAGTACTCCTCTGATTTGATATATGACAGTGTCAGTCTCACAATGGACAAAAAGAAAAAAAAAAGATCAAATTAATAAGCAGAATCAGACATATCACCCTTTTCATTCCACACATTCTGTTTCCTGGCACCTAAACTATCCACAAATGGGTTCCAGAATCGGGTGTTTTATTCTAGCAGCAGCTAATTTAGCCTCATGCTCCAACCCACGCTGACTTAAGTGACATCACTTGAGGTAATTTATCAGATTTTGCGCAAACCTTCAAAGCTTTACACATCCTCTTTTCACATACAGTCGGGTCCAAAAGTCTTAAGTCTGAGACCAGATTCAATTGTATGGGGACAGACTTTGATGTGTAAAATTGGAGTTCCTGTTTAACCATGTCAGTGGTTAAAAATACTATTACACACTAAGCATTGATTAAAATAAAATATCTTTAGGTGTTACTTTATTATTGAAGCGTTAAAAAGGACCAATATGTATTTTATGTAGTTTTTGCCGTTGCTACATAGCCCATGTTAGCAACAGCTGTTTACTTCAAAGTGCTCCTTTGAGAGTCAAAAACGTGACGTGTCTAAACAAACAGCGCTCTAACTGACCTCAGATTCTAAAACAAATGTTGCAAAATCCTGGTTTGTGCACAAAACTATATGACATCATCTTACAAATAGTTTGTTCTTGTACGATCCCATTACTCATACGAAGGAGTTGATGGAGAAAATAAGTTTGGGTCTCTAACCAATGTACACATGCCTCACAAACTAGAAAGTATTTGGATGTACCTATGTTTCATTAACTGATCACGCATTAACATTTTCACCCCAGCACTTGACAGTACACACCTTATTCTGTTCATACTTGTACGGGATCTTGAGGGTCTCAGTTGCGCGGATCATGGCCTGCATGGAGGTGAAGATGTTCTGGTACACCAGTTTGGTAAAGCCCTTCTTGTCTTCGTCTGTGTAGCCTGACCCATGGATTATTCTCATCTGCTTGATGAAAGTGCTCTTGCCACTCTCTCCAGTACCTGAAAGGAAGAGACAAAGACATACAAGGTTAGTGGTCAGAATTAGATATGCTACATTGCTGATAGGGTGAAAAGTTACAAGTTCTCTTCCCACTTTTGCCAAGCCCCAGGAACAAAATACAACATTATAGTCACCTACAGTAAAAACTAAAATGAGATGTGGTGATAATTCTTGTGTGCAGATAAAGATATAATATAAATACATAGAATAAAAAAATATAGATATAATGTGAAACCTGCTAAATGAGGCAAACTGTGCTTGGAATGAACAAGTAATGAAAATAACATTTGTTTGAAAAATGGGTCAATACCATAATACCACAATAGCATAATAATAAAGGCAAGCTGCATCCCACCTCCACCTGAGAATGAATTAAAAATACAATCAAATGTATCATATAATCATGTAGTGCTTCTGCTGCTCTAAGAGCAAACTAAGCAAAATAAAATAAAAAAGACAAATTGTGGCCTTTTAATATAACTTATTTCTGTGGTAATAAACTGGCCTGTCCATGCAACAGGCTGACCTTGTCTCTCCACCTACACCCTGGTGCTGATACACAAGACTGTGAAGGAATCCACACCATCATGCCCCCAGGCAATAGTCCAGACCTCAATACTAACCCCAGTCTCTGTGTTTTACCCATACAGGCTGCTCAGCTGAACTGGTCATGTTTTCACATGGTCTCAGGTCCTGGTTCACTCACTGTGAAATTACCTTTGATGACCATGAAAACAGTAAAATGTTCCCATTTTCTGTATGTGTATTTACACAAATGAGAAAAAATGTATCCTCAAGTTTTTGTTTTATTGTTACTACACTGGGGCACTTTGAGGCAGAATGGCGTCCGAAATTCTGATGATCAAGCAATGTGAGCGTTGCATAATTTGGTGTAAGTGACTCTAGATAAGAATTTAGACTAAAAGCCTAAAATATATATGACAAATGTTTGTCTGGGTCTAATTGTGGTCTAGCCATTGTCCTGCAAGTCAAAAAGTCTCTTGTCATCTTGGTTCTAGTGTCCTGAGATGTGCACTGCATTGTTTTGGCCGTGGTTACCACAGAGGCCTGACTGACAGTCTGGGTAAGTGGAGCAGCCCAGAGTAACCAGATGAGGGCTGCATGGCTCACCTCAGCTCAACAAAGAGTTGGGTAAACTGAGTTCACTCCTCCAATTTTGTATCACAGTGACCATGCATATGCACATGTGCATAAAGCACACGGAAAGACCAAGTCATAGGGAAGAAAACTTGCACATGCTGAGACAGAGACACACTGAGCCCCACAGATCCCTCTAACACACACTAACTTCTCCACGAGAGCTTCCACTGCAGGATCTGTATCTTTATATGGGCATATTCTGTGAGCAAACTACCACTCTAGGCTTAGGAGATGCCAGAGTCAGGATGAAGGCATCAGAATTTTTTATACTGTGGTCATCAACCACAGAGGAACATTCAGAAGACAAGGCAGGTAACCCAAACTCAACCTCTAGTTTCACTCTGCAGCTCTCTCCAGAACAATCCTCCTCTCTTCCACCCCCATTTCACCACCTATTCTCTACAACCCTACTCGAGCTCTCCACCGCTCATCTCTCCATCTCACTTCTCCCAACATTCATGTCTGAGTCACTGCAGTTTCAGCCACAGTACACTCTCTGGTCTCTACCTTTCACATGTCTTTGTTCTACTGATCTAAACTAGGGCTGCAACTGACAATTAGTTATTATACTTTTTCTATTTATCATATAACTCTTTAGTTGATACATTTTTTTTTTTTTAAAATGACACATGCCAATCACAGGTTTATGGAACCCATAGAGATGTCAGTGATGTGTGTAGTTTGATCAATAAAAAAAACTGATATGGAGAAGATATGCTCAGAGGTGATGGACAGACTTTAAGAATGATGATTTTGCATGGCCTGTTTTTGTGTCTGTTTTTTTTCAGCATCAATGTATTACTCCCACAGACCAAAAGACTGCAGCCTGAAGAACAATTTCATGCAAATGACAGGTTAATTAACAAACAAGTGCACACCAAAACACAAATCATAGTTTCTGCATCTGTACAGCTGTGAGTGTCCTCATTAGGGATGTTCCTGATGACTAGTTTCCCTGTTGAATGGAAATTTAAATTTTGACTAGCTGACTGGTCCGAAAGTAAGAAAACACTTATTTAACAGTCAAAATTGCCAAGGTGAGCTGTACTATGTTTTCAGAACAAGTGGGATCACAGCTTCTGAAGGGAAACAATAAATCTGAATGAAAGAAATGATTTAATCATCTAGTCAACTAATCGCACACATTCCTAGTGCTCATGGAGTAAATTTTGTCCATGTCCATGAGGGTCTGCACGGATTGTTGGTGTGGAAACACAAACACAGATCCAGTGGAGTATAAACAGAGCTGTGTACATTACAAAGTGTAACAAGTAACTAAAGTGTCCTCGAGGGGCTTAATATGCGTCTCCTTAACAGTAGGTGATACTAAAACACAGGATCAATAACATGAATCTCACCCCACTACTCAAGCTCCTCGCTGGGAGGTGAAACAAGACAAAGAGTCAACAGCCATTCTAGCGGGACTGTGAGGCACAGCAGTGCTTTTTACCATGTTCACCAACTTAGTTTAGTGAGTCAGCATGTTGTCATTTGCTAAAACACAAAGTACAGCTGAAGATATTTAGTCATAATGTATAAAAAAGTATTGGACAAATAAATAAAATTTTGGCAGGCCAATTGATATTTCACTCAATGCCACAACTCTCAGCTTAGCGTACTAGTGACACTGATAATGTTTACAGCCACACTGTCTGGGAAGAACTGTAGTGGCTGATTAGATAATGGAATGTGCTTTGTGTTATAAAGTACAGCTGGTATTCCCAAGGCAAAGTAGCTGAAATGTCTTCCAAGGATGACTAGAGTCAAGTTTGACTGTCACTGACTGAAGAGCACAGTTGAGTGTACAGTGAAGGAGCGCCCTGAGCGCTGCTTGCCCTCTAACCAGACAGGATCTTTCACTGTGGAGAGCAGGTCAGGCAACATTGGAGTTTCCCCTTCAGACAAAGTACGTCTTTGACAGAGGGACATAAATAGCAGTTGTCAAGAAATAGCACTGGAGAGTTCACTTTCTCATTGACTAAAGAGCTGAACAGAAGGGAGGGGTGTTACTAGGATGTGAGGAACGGAGTAAGGAAAAAGAAAAATACTAAATATATTTTCTCTGCTTTCCTTTTCCTCACTCAGTGTCCAGAGTAGATAGAGGTAAGTTTAAAACTGACAAGCAGAGAATGGAAGGAGTAGACATGGGATAGAGACATCAAGTTTGTGGGCTAATTGTGTACGTGTGTGTGCGTATTTGTGTGTATTTGAATTTTCCAAGCAGACACACAAACAGAGGAGAGGGGCTTGTCTTGCAGACATGATCAGCTTAATTCAACAGATCTCATTGTTCCTCTGCCTAACTGGAAAACCCAGCAGAAGCACTTCTCATGGACAAGCTACTGTACATTCACTGGAGCTACTCCTGAGGGGTAATGGTAGTTCCCATGGCAACTCCTGCTCTGGACTCATAAATACATGGCACAAAACACCAGCTGATGGGCCCAGCTGATAGGCTTCAGTACGTCTCCACAGAGCCCAGCCAAACATGCAACTATAGCGTGCAATTTTTTAATCCTACAACATCCTCAGCCACTATTCTCCTCTCGGGCGAAGGGAATTACAAAGTTATGGAAGCAACACAAATAAAGATTTGAATCTCATGCATCTTCTTCTCCTCTGAATATTGACCTCTTGAACTTTCAATCTGAATTTTGAAATTGCACAACTTGAAATGGATTACTGATCATTTCAAAGAAGGGAATTAAGACCACATATATTCAGATAAGACGGTTTTAAAAGTAAAATATTTCAGTGCTATAAATTCAGTCGTATTTAAGCTTCAGCATTATATGTTCAGTTCATTATATGTTCAGTTACAATTAGGTAATTAGTCGACAGATGATTCAAATTATTATGGCTATTATTTGCCCTAGTAAAAGTACTGAAAGCTAAAATGAAAGCATTTTTCCATTTTTTTTTATAAGGCATGTATCAATATTAAAAACATATTGCGTAATTATCTAGTTCAGAAATGTAATAGCACAAAATTTTAAAAAAGGAACTAAATCAAATAGAAGCAACTTCTAAAAGCACTAGCTCCTACAATTCCCATAATGCAATCCAATCGGATCTTTTCATAGAACTCACTGCTTGGTAAATTCTCTTTTAAACTCCATGTTGTCACTGCAGTTTGAAACGTAAGCTTTCTGTTACAAATTTGTAGTCTATAATTTGAGATAATCCCTGAAGAAAAGGTTATGTCATTCTGAAATAAACATCATTGGGCAACATTGTACATCATGTCTCAAATTACAAACACAGCTAGCCATCTCTGCTTTTCCTAATAGCAAGAAGAGGTGGTCCCTACAGGCCTCACCTCCTTATTAAGATTCATATACAAAACAAATAAAATGAGGCCAAAAGTCATGTAAGAATTAGCTGATAAAGTAGAGACTTCACAACTTTAGAGCACAGAGAACCAACACAGGCTTATCAGAGACCTTGAGCCATTTTGAAATCCCCAACACAGCAAAGTGAGGAGAAGCCCAATAATCACACAGCCGTGACCGTTAACCGAGGCAGAACCGTGTCACTCTGGCCACATCATGCACTGACCAGGGTATTAGTCATTCTGCTAAATAACCATTAACTCACAAAGAACAGGAGAAAATAGTTGAAACAGATCTGTTTCATCGGTTCAGGCCAGCTGGAGGCCACAGCAGACATTTCAGCTCCGGTTTACATGAAGAGTAATAACTTGAAGCAGAGTTTGGCATCCACGTTGAAAGGGAAAGAACAAAAGGGAGTCAAGCAGACAAGAGGGAAAGGAAGGAGGTGCAAAGTGTGACAGAGTGGGGGAGAGGGGCGCGCTGAGTAAATGATTCCTTAAAACTTCCCCAAGCACATCAAACAGGAAGCTATGTCCACTTGAGCTCAGTGTTGGGAAAGGCTTGCTGAAGGCCTGTCTGACTGTACGGAACTAAATGACTGAATGACTGTCTAGAGGCCTGTTTTGCCCGCAGGAACTTTTCCAATAACATTTTTTAGAACCTAAGCTCTATTTTGACCAGAAGAGCCAAGTTCTAGGTTTAGTTCCTGGGTCATAGTTTCTGCATATTGGGGTTAACCTTGTCATACTGAGCGTCACTGACTGGGCAAACAAGGTTCACGATTGCTGCAGTTTGTTTATAGCATTTATTCTGATAGCAAGCACACAACAACTGTATCAATATGAGGCATTGGTGGAAAGTAACCAGATACATTTACTTAAGTATTGTACTTCAGTACAATTCTGGAGTGGTTTACTCGAGTATTTGCTTTTTTGTTACTTCATGGCTCTAAACCACACAACTGTACTTTTTGTTCCACTGGATTTATTTAAAAACTATAATTAGTCTTCTATTAAGAGTTAAAAATCTCCAATGGGTGTTCAATTGGGTGACTACGAAGGCCAGAGTATGATTCTTATTTTCATGAGCATGACACTATAAAAGGGCCTCCTCATACCCTGTATGGAAGCATAACGATTTGTTATGATCTCCGTTCATTTATTCTGATCTTTCCTTTAACTTGTTACCTGTCGGCATGTTTGATTCAGTGTAATAAGGTACGCGAAAAACACTGAGCAGATCCTCGCTAGTCTATACTGTTTTACTGTGTTTTCAACAACCCATTCAACTACAGCTGGTTTCCTTAATTCAAACATCACGCTTGCACAACCTTGAGTCACAAACCACACCATAAATGCTTCATGAACACCTAAACCATTGCTAAACCACTGACTGTCTAATTTGCTTAATAATTGTGGTTCTTGAGATGTGGTGGCAACACAAATGTACACAAGGGACTTTTAGATCCTGGGGATACTTAGTTCCTGACATCCATTTCCTGACTAAAAACACTATTTGCTAACTTTACTGTCTGACAAGACTGGCTGGCTGACTGATGGCATAATGCCAGTATCAGTGATGGCTCAGACTACAGGAGTTTTAGGCCAATTTATCCCTGATTCTTCCCTCCTGACAATCGAAGGATAAATCTGGTCTGGGTACCAATGTTTGGCCCAGATTATCTGATAATGTGACTCATTTAGGTTTGTTTTTTTCCTTTTTTCCTCACTGCACAGTACTACTAACATTACAGTCTCTATTTTGTTTACATCCTTTTCCCGATGAGATCACGTGAGATGAGATCACATGTGGTGGTGCATTGCTCCCTGTGGCATGACAATCTTTATAACAGCCGTGTAGTGTGTATAGTAGTGTGTGATGTGACATTATTTTCAAATCCTGCAGTGTGTGCATGTTTGAAATCAAAGATCAGAACATCTGTGAAGTTTCTTCTTACGTGCGTGATACAAACCGATTTCAAAATTGGTTAGGAGTTTAAAACTCTTGAGTCTGAGCCCTACTTTACTTGGATGCTACAGTCACTATCACCTCTAGGATGGGCCAGGGCTGCAACACAATACATAGAAGTCTTTGACATAACATCAAAACTGCTACATCTTCACTTTCTTCTTATAAACACAAATTAATATTACATTTTTGACAAGCATGATATTCAAACATGGCTATTAGTAATTTGCAGTTCTTTTGTATTGAATTGTATTGAATGAAAGTTCCTGGATTGCATTACAATGTTAGGTGCTCCTGTATATATATGCCTTCACAAAGCAGACATTTATTACACAGCTCTAGTATGGTGTTGCAGGCTTCTCATTTTTAGTGGTCCATTTCTCCTGCTGAGAAAAGGGCTGTTTACAATATTTTGCAGCAGGTGAGTTGCAAGAGCAAAATCACACACCTGAGAAAATGCTGGCACCAGTCTGTTAAAAACAGACGCATTTTGCAGCTGTAAAATATCCTGAATCTGCTACTTATTTTTGGCCCATCTATAGAAAAGAAATGGATGGACTAGTGGGCACCAGGCACAAACACCAACATCTACCAGGCCAGACCATTCCTCCAGCTAACTGTCCATGTTGTAACATTTACAGCTACATCTTCATCTACTCACTTCAAAGACAGTCTGAATGACCATCATTTTTCACATGCCTTCTTAATAAGAGGAAGACTAGAGGGAATAGGTAGGAGTGATGAGGATCCAGGTCTCTCCTGTGCTGCATTTGGGTGTTTGAAACATGTCTGCACTGAGCAGGCGAACTGTAAGAGCACATCTAGATCTATGAGAGAAAGAATGAAAAAAGAGACAGAGAAAGAGGGGGCAGCAAGCACAGGATCTCTATTCCAGTTTTGAGAAAATTCCTGGCATACTTTTCCTTCTAAAGGACTTGGATGTCAATTTAATCATTTTGCCTATTTTGGTTCCCATTTAATCAAAATGCTTTTTGTACTGGAACAGCAGTATTTCCCACTGGACACAGGTTTTTCAGTTTTCAAACCCTCAAATAATTGTGATCTGTCTTCAACCTCACTTAGTTGGGAACTTGCCCACCATTGATGTGTTGCTGTGTAAATATGCAAAAGAACATTGAAGCTTTTTGTCTTTAGGTATCTAGACCTGGTTCATTTTCATATGTACGCGTGTACAAACACTAATACACACAGTGACTGAACTGATAAAACAAGTGCTACAACTTATACATATAATCATTCACACGTGGTTAAGATCAGGTGGTTAGTATGTCTCAGAGTAAGTCAACAAAGTGAAACTGAAATTCAACAATTTAGTCATTTTCATAACTGTACCAGTCATCTACTTTTTATTTAAAATAATTAACATTATTTTAAATACATAAAGCTCAGAAATGAATCAAGACATTAAAAAATATGAGAAGGTTTTAACAGGGCCATATGTGTCAGCAATAACAAGCCAGACAGGCAGTGACATGAGAAGGACTGGGCAGTCTTTCACAGACCTGACTGCCACATAACTGCCGAAACTCTGGGTGTGTCAACATCAGTTTGCTCAACCAACAGAGCCGCCAGACAAACAGTGCAGAACTACAAACACCTACCTGCCTTGCCTTCGTACCACACTGTGAAACTCAATTTTTTCATCTACCAGACACTGGAGCTTAGGATTGCATATGTATACCTCTGAAAAAAGAGATGGTTGGCACGGCTGACACAGTGCTGGTATATTTACACCACAGAGGCAAACTGGACTAACACATATTTCTTTAATATCAGAGCAAGGATCATGGGCTCTATTCTGACTGTCATGTATACATTACGTCATAATTATTATCAATACCAATGGGGCATGACAAATTAGTTCAATCACTTTAATTTCTAAAAAGTAAATAAAAAGATGAAAATAGGTAATAAAAGCCTTTCTGTGTCCATCTCATCCATTTCTGTATTCATCCACAGTATGTTTCACAGCATGGAACACCCATTGATATAGTGTGAGGAAAAAAACATTAAAAAAAAAATTGAGACACTTCTCAGTGAAATGCTGAACAATTAAACCGCACCACACATTGTAGCCTCCAAAATGACTATAATGTTTTAAAACTGAGCATTATAAACTTAATGAAGGTATTTATTGCGATATATTAGGATGGAACTCTCACAATGCGACTGCTTGTTGTCACACACAGATAACTGAACTCAGCAATATCCTGGGTTTCCAGTGCGAAAGAGGGGTACAACGTTAGCATAGGCAACTGTCTTATGATCCTGACATACCCACATACTTACACTTTTTTTTTGCACTGTATCTATAAATGGTCAGAATTGACGTAAACTATGTAAAGAAGCAAGTGTAGACTTGAGATAAAACACAGCTACGAAGCCATTAAGAGCCTTTTTCAGCACAAGTTTACTAAAAGATTATATCATTACTCTCTGGTAAAAGGCTAAACTAAGATCAAATTAGGGCTGCAACTGATTATTTTAACAGTCTATTCATTTTTTTTTCAGTTTAGTTTTTTAGTTTATTTTGTCTTATCAACAGAAAAAACCTAATCTATTCCCCTCAGATTGATATGACACAGTGAAAAGCAGCAAATCCTAAAATTTCAGCTGCTGAAAACAAGCAAATAGTATTTCTTTTTTTTACACTTAATAATAATAATAATAATAATAATAATAATAATAATAATAATAATAATAACAATAATAATCTATTTATTATCACTGATTCATTTTCTTTTAATTGACTTAACTTTTAACGAACTAGTAATTTCAACAATACACTGGATGACAACTATAAACACCTGATGCCCAACACAATCAATGCAATGTTAGACCACCAATGGCTGGCAATGCTTCCTGTTGACTGGAAAAAGGTGCCACACAAGTTACATTGGGTCAAGAAATAAATAGATGTCCTGGCTGTAATTTATTAAGCAGAGTAATGAAAATGTATTCAGTATCCCACTGATAGCCGTGACGTACAGGCAGGATAACTGGTTGAAAGGGTTTGATCTGTTTAGACACAATTTACTGCAAGGTGGAACAGAACAGAAAGTATTTCAATATAAACAATATGATATTGGCTAAAATAACTGGCACTTAGTTGTTTTGGTCACACCAGAGAGCCAGGCCAGGCTGTACGAGTCTAGCAATTTGAGATTTCTGGGTAATAAGCTCACGTGGGTGATGATTAGCATTATCAACCTTGGCTGAGAGTCAGTCAGTGCTGGTAGACATACAGCTGTGGGAGTAAGGATACAGGAAGGCATCTGCCAACTCTGCCTTCAGCATTGCTATTGTGCCTGTGAGGATAGCTGGGATAGCACAGGGCAGCCCTAATGATGACCCATGATGCTACTGTACGTACACAGGCTCTCACAAATCTCTTTTGGGTTATTTTAACACTGTGTGTGTGGGTTGTTCATCTGTATTGTCTGAAATTTTGTTATTTCTACAGAAGCCAGCCATGGCTGTCGTTACCTTGGCAGCAGCTAACAGGGATCCAAATAAATATGGCTAATAGAGGGCTTATCTGTTTGGCTTACTGTAAGACTTACTAAAAGAAACCATAATAGGCGTAGGTAGGCTCCATGCATGAGACATCCTTGGGTGTTGCCAAAAAACAAACACTCATTAACCCAGAAACTACCAACCTGTTTGAGCGGTGTGCACATTGACAGATGAAGTGTGTGCTCAGTGTGTGTGCGTGTGTGTATATACTGTATCCTGACTCCCATTTCAATTACGAGTTCAAGTAAATATCCTGTGCCTAGTGCCTTAGCTCATTCAGGTGTACAGAATGTGCTCCTGATGTCGTGGATTTGAATCTGGCTCATAACCGCTGCTAGGTGCCCTCTTTTTCTACTGTTCCTCATGGGGAGCTTTCACATGACGAACGCCGTGTTTACTGCCCACACAAGCAGCCAGTACACGAGAAGAAACTGAATCCAGGTAGCTATGTTTGAGAGGGTGAATGACAAAATTAGATCAAAGTTTTAGATTCTATTTTTGCTCCAAGCTTCATATTTTTCTTAGGTGGTTGCTGCAGAGTTGTGCAACCACCATCCTTCCTTAAACTATTTTTCTATGCACTTGATGAAATAAAAAATTCATTGGAAAAGGTATGCTGTATTTATAAAAAATGACTCAAATTCCTATATATTTGTATCTTGAATCTCGAATATGAAGCAAATCTGACTGAGATCTGACTGAGAGCAAAAGCTTAGTTATGAGATCCATCCATCCATCCATCCATCCATCCATCCATTACACATACCGCTTATCATTATCCTGGAGCCATATCCAGCTGACATTGGGCATTGTACCCTGCACACCCTTAACAGGTTGCCGTCTATCATAGGGTAGTTACAAGAGTAGACCTTTTTTTTTTTTTATTGTTACATTCAAGCGTATTGAATATTGTATTGAATATTTTTTATATTAAAATTGGGCCATGTGACAACTTGCATATGAAAGGGGTGGGTTGCCAATTCCCACAGTTGAACCAACAGTTCCTATCACCTGACTCCGCGCTTCTCCTCAGCTCTAAAAGAGCTTTGTAGCATCTTTCTGCTCATGGTTCAGCTGTCTAACCTGCAATTTCACTATTTTCATTCACTCTTACTGTTCTCAGTGTCAAACCCCACTGTACACTACCTGCTCAAAACCAAACAGCAGACAGGCAAGGTTAGTGAATTGCTGGTGAATACAGTGGAACATTTAGCAGCAAAACAGCCAGAATTTTCCTCTCTGGAGTTTGTAGAGCTAAAAGAGAGGGAATGTTGGAGTTTGTGTTTTTGTTATAAATCCTCCGACATTTGCAAAAGGTGGTCTTTATTTGACATAAGGCAACATACCTCTCCTGCTGCAGACTACATTTGTCTGGTTACCTAAGATTTGACCTTTAAGAATATAAAATTATGAGACAATCATTAATTTGTCAGCGATTGGGCCTCAAACATACACAATGCTGAACATACAGTTTTGGATTTAGTAAGAAGCAGGGAGAGGTGGCACCTCCTCTTATAAAGCTTGTAAAATGCATTAATCAAGACAGTTTTAGAACAATAATATACACAAATCAGGCACAACATTAAAACAGGTAACTGGTTACCTGTTTTAATGTTGTTGCTGATTGGTGTATTTGTGTTTAAGGAGTTAGTCAAATGTTCCTGATTTGCCTGCTATGAAACACGTTTTACCATATAAACATTAGAAAAAAAATATGTCACACTTGTGGAGCAGTGCATCAGTACACATTAGTACACGTTTTACAGGTTTTTCCATCCATATAATTGACTTAACCTTCAGTCAACAGTAGATCTACATAGAAGTGTCTCACTGTCACAAGTCACTGTTTGCACACTTCTACAATGCGTAACATAAACTTTCTGTCTCAAATACTATCCTTTGTTCTCATTTTAACAAGGTACTTTTATGACATATCTTTATAGTTGTTACAACATACCAGCTCAATTTGTTTACACAAAACAAAAACCTCTCATTGATATGTGGTTAAATTTCTTGCTATAATATAAAATATATAAGTTAGTACATCATAGTCCTGAGAAAAATATATCACAAAAATATGCGAATATTTTGTCATAAAGAAAAAGGCGATTTTTATAGTAAATGATCAAATTCAAGATCAAGGGAAATGAGGCTTATTTCTGATAACTGTCTGACCCTTGCTAGTGAACAGGAAGCTAACTCATCATCAGATACTCTACATTCTTCAGTGTTCATCTGATAATTTTGGTTAGTGAAAATAATGTAAAAGTTGACATCAGCACTTTAAAAAATATATGCAAATGACTGTAACTGTTCCGCTCCTATTTACTCCAGAAAGCTCACAAACTGGTGTCGTTACTGCAGCTCCCTGGGCTCCGGCTGTAGACATTTAATTACTTGTGGCTTTCATTAGCTACAGAGCAGAAGGCAGAGCACTCCTCTGACCCTGACTCTTCCTCAGCCTGCATGACTACCATTGCATTAGCTAACCACACCATCGAGAAAAGCTAGCCTGTTGCTGATAAACAGCTGGAATAAATGCAGCTGCTTAAAACATCAGACAAAACCACCAATGCTCCTTATAGATAGCATAGAAGCATTTCACACTGCTTCAAACCAAACTTCAAACAACTACAGTATAACCACTACATTTAAATAAAAAGTTTTTGAGCTTCTTACGTAGTTCAGAACAGCATAATCAACTAATGTGAGTCAGAGCAATACCAAGCTTGACTATTTCAAGCTGAAAACTGATATATTTGGTTACAGCTATAGTGTTTTATGATCTACCAGCAACACTGGTAAGCAAACAACAAAAACTTTGCCAAAGTTTTTTTCCCCAAAGTGATAAAAATATAAAATCAACACTGAATTTAAGAAGTCATAAGCCACTGCATTTAAAAGACTTAAGCCTGAGACATATGCAGCCAAAAACACAATAAAAAGCTACATCAAGTGTGAAGGCCTGTAACAGAATCAAAGAGGTCCATAATGAGTTCCAAATAAAGTGAGACAACCAGAGCGCACTATAACTCACTCTGTAGCTAGACAGTGTTTACATCCTTTTGACACAAGCCTAAATAATGTGACAGCTAACTCCCACCACATTTTAAAACAAAAAATGGCTTCTGCAATTAGTGCTTTAACATTTTCATCAAAAAATTTGGGTTGCGAGGACAGAAAAGGGATCTCTTCCAAATCCATCTCATTCAATGAGTCACATTTACAGCATCTCATCTGTGAGCAGGAAAAGCAGGACAATAACAATGTTTCTCTGCCAACAACACTTTTATATTCTAATCAATGTTTGGCAATATGTTGGCCAACTGAACCAACAGATGCCTTTTGTGTGATGCCAACCATTAACACACAAGCAAGGCCAAAAGACTTGGAACCTTTAATTCCATAAGCGGAGAAGCAGTGCGTCGACAGAGACGTCATAATACACAAAAAAATATCAACAGATTCCCGACCGTTTGATACCTGTTATTTCATATTTGTTACTTTGCATAGATATAGCTGGACAACTCTACTCAAACTGACAATGCCTAATTGAGGTCTTGGAGACTCAGACATTGGTGGTTAGCAATATTCAAAACCCAGTCCAACCAGCCCCTTTTAAATAGAGATCCCACTCTATTGCCATTAAAAAAGACCCCTCAGTATGTAGCCTTGGCTTGTTTACACTGAACCAAACAAAGCCAGTACATTGCCATGCCAATGTGTGATTTTAGATAACATGCCAGTGACAGCATCGCTGTCTGTCCCACCATCCCGGATCATAGATGACAATAAGACTATTACTTCCTACCTCCGCTGCCGGCTTAAAAGCGGAACAACAATGCGCGTGCACCCCTCCCCCCTTTCCATCTTCATAATTTTATTCTTTGTGGCAGAATAAAGGTGCAACATTCCCACGTCCAACATTCTGTGTAAAGGGGGCCACTGATTCACCACTCAAATGTGATTAATCTCAAGCAATATTGGTATGGGCCTCAAAAATCCAGTATCAGCTCGACAGTAGAAGTAACTAACAATCCTCTAATCAAAAGGCCCCATTTCAAATTGTCATTTCAAGTGTCTTATGTCTGGAAATCCAAATATGATTTGAGTAGATCTGCAACTATAAGCTGATTGACTTAAAATTAATCTCCAACTATTTTGATAATCCATTATTTGATTTGAGCCATTTTTTTTTGCCAAACTTTTCTGGTTTTCTGGTCTTTTATGATAGGGAACTGAATATCTTTCGGGTTTGGAGTGTTGGTCGAATAAAACAGATCTGTGCAAATGTCACCATGGGATTTGGGAAATTGTGATTGGCATTTTTCACCATCATTTCACTACATGTAAATTATGGTTTGTCTCACTCCATTCCAGAGGGTCCTGAGAGCACCTGAAGCTGTTTGGTAAATGCCACAAACTCCAAAATAAAAATGACCTGCGCACTTTGGCAGTTTAATTACAATACAGCCTAGCTATATAGCCAGCAACTATCCATTAACTAAAAAAACCTCACTGATAAGACGCATTTGTGAATTACAAGTGAGACAAATATTTTGTTCATACTCACAAGCTAGCATCAGATAAACAAGTTTTATTACATCTTCTGTATGACGATGACCACTTTCTTCCTGTTGCTTTAATAAGAGGGGGAGAATGACAGCTCATTTCTGAGGCATTTATTTGTCATTTCAGCTCCCACATATCACTTACTGATGTAATTAAAGTTGGAAGTTTGCATCTTGAAGAGATCCCTCTCATGCTGTCGAATCCATCCAAAATGCATGAAGCGTGAATGGAGATCTTGTTTTGTTCTATCCCACCGCCAGACTAGTTGTTGTTCTACAGGCATCTACTTGACTATTTTATTGTAGCTAGAGGGTTTCTCAATGGATCTTTCTGGAAAGCTATTCTGGTCATATTCTGAGATAAATATGCATCCACTAGTCTACTTGCTAATAAAACATTTTATATCATTGACACTAAAGCTATAACAATAATCATTCTATCAGCATTCAACAAGTGCAGCTCCCCTGAGGTTCTGGCAGAGATAGTACAACCCATAAATAGGAACTGTTTCAGAACAGAGACAAAAAACAGTCATTTATTGTAAGCTGCTTCTTCTTACAGTGTTGGAAGCTATAGGTGAGATCATCCTTAAAACCAGGAAGTGTGAATTCGGTCACCTGTGACAACAAACCACAGAGTTGCTGAAGTGTCATTTAGCATGATATTGAATCCCTGCCAATCCTAGTGACACTGTTCTGTAGCTAAACCTAAATTTTTAGCTCACTGTAGCGTGCAATTCACAAAAGAACAGCCTTTTCTGTCATTGTAATATTAAATAAAAAAAATGCTCAATGGCTCCGCTACTCTTCCATAAACATGAAAATTAGACTGTGAATGGCACAGCCTATTATCTGGAGAACAGTTATTTCCCAGAGTAGGCCACCTCAGTGGAGGCCCTCTCTAGACCAGACTCCAAGAGAGCACTGTCCCCCTTGTAGCAGACTTAATTAAAAACCAACTCTTGTTCATCATTTAAGCCATGTTTTACAGGCAGATAAAACTACAGGAAAGTGGAACACAACTAAAGGAAAGGTGTTAATAAGTGGGAACTGCTAACAGCTGGTTGTGAATGGCGTTTCTTAACCAAAGTCACACTTTACAATTTACATAATTCAGAATAAAACAAATGGTTTTTACTCACAACAAACAAATATCAACACTTTTAAATTCAGAGGACACAACACAGATTTCTGTGACCTTTAACGAAAGTCTTCATTTACAGCAAGAGACTACTCAAGCCATAAAAAACACATTATATTTGTGTACTGTGAGTTGCAGCAAAGGCATAATAATAATCTCTCCTGTTAAATTCTGTGACCAAAGATTGACAGCTATGGTAGCTTTGAGGAAACCCAGCACATATATGTAGAATGGTTGGGTAAATTTTATACACTCAAATGTATATATATCTTAAGAAGCGTATTTAAATTCATGGGTGCTCTTAGCTCTTCCACTACTAGCTCCCATTGGGCTGGAAACAGCACCTGAACCACATCTTGATTTCCCTTATCACATCACAGGCAAATCCTGTGGTGATCAGGGCAATGGGTCTTGGGCAATTGTGGGTGCAGTGTTTTGCATGTGAAGTCTATACAGTACAATCAAAGCTAGCTTTGCGTGCGTGTGTGTGTCTGTCAGAGGTAGAGATCAAGTACTAGTCTCCAGCCATGCCAGCCTCAGACAGTATGTGAAACCTTTACAAACCATGCAGGCTTACCCAGCAGAAGAAGCTTCAGCTCCCTTCTTGCATCTCTCTTGTCTCGTCGGAGTTGTTTCTCGATCTCAGCGTTGATTCGTTTGGACTCCTTCGCCTCCTCACTCAGGCAACAAGCCATCATGGAGTCTAAAGTCATCACCGCATGAGCTGAAAAGCCCGTCTGACAAGGGGCGCCGGGCTACACCTCACACAAAGTATCAAATAAATAAACCCACTCTGAGCAACAGTCCGTTTTACAGCAAGTTATTTCCAGACACTGATAACCGAGCTTGATAGGCTTGTAGCAGAATCTGGCCTTCCTTGTTGATGGTAAAACTGCTGTCAAGTGTCAAATATTTGACAGCTTAGTCAAAGTCTTGTGTAAATCCTTAGGCTACAAGGACTGACAGCTGATCACAGAAAATTTGCAATGCAACACGTCTGCAAACATCTTAGATTAATAGCGAAGGTGTAAATAACCATTTTATTTGATGTTCTTTCAAGAAAGCTAATATTAGTTTATAAGCTAAACGCAGCTAATGTTACAACCAAGCTATTGTGACAAGTTGATGAATTTTCAGCGTGCCAACACTTTTTAATCCCTTTCCCGCGTAGCTAGATATCCCGTGAGAATAACACTCATCGAAAATACGGTTTTTAATTTTAAGCTACCAACTTCGGTCCCAGAGACAGCGGGACACAATTGGCTGCCACTGCCACATTTGTACAATCCCTCCGCTGGTTGCCCGGCCGAGCGCAAGCCTAGCCGCCCCGAAACCAACACCGTACGCCCGCGCAGTGACAATGAGCGCCCGTCAAACTGTCCATCCACTAAACAAACAGAAAGGCTTTCCCAGCGTCTGCAGCAATCGACGAACAATAAGCCTTGTAACAGCCGCAATGAAACTACCGCTTCACAATTGTCCTCAGAGCAGGTATCCTCTCGCAGACCGAGGCTCCAGTGACCAGGATAGCTAAATGGACAGGCTAATTGTTAGCTGGCTAGGTTAGCTCAGCTAGGCATCCCTGGATTTGCAGCCGACTGGCTAAAAACCAGAAAGCTCGGCCTGACAGAGGACCTCCATCGCATTAAACTCGAGTTCTCCAAAGACCTCGCCAGGACCAAACCCTCAAAGTACGAAAACGTCTTACTGACAGTCAAATGGACCCCTGTAGTCCGTGCATTTTATGGCTCCTGGTATTTTTTCCTGGTGGTGGTGACCGCTCCTCGTCACCCACTCCTCAGCCCCGGTGTGGCGCTGCTGCTGACGTCGCTTGGAATAGAATTGATTGACGGAAGCAGAGCGAATGAAAACAGAGCTTGTAGGCGTTTGAGGAGGGACGTTTCCTGGATGGTTAACCTCCCAAGTTTGCTTGAGCTGAAGTCTTCCTTTTGGAGGCGTGTCGGCGAAAGCTGCTGACATTTGACTGGACGGGCAACGCCCATCTCCTGTCAAAGACCTGCACATCCCCTCACTGTACGCTCATCCTGACTGTCTCCAGAGCTGCTTGTTTTTCTTCGTCTCTGCTGCTGCCTGCAAGAGCTTCTCAAGTTCACACCTGAAACTAGGCAAACAAGCAGTGGTGGAAAGAAACTAAGTAGCCTACATTTATTCTAGTGCTGTGCTTAAGTAGCCTACAATTTAAAGTAGGCCGTTCTTTATTTGGTTTTTTCCATTTTATGATATGACTTTATATCTCTACTCCACTACATTTCAGAGGGAAATCTCCACTTCTTACTCCTCTACATCTGACAGTTATGGTAAGGCCTACAATAGTTACTTTTCAGATTAAGATTTTACATTAAAATGACTTAATTTACAATAAGCTTTAAACCAATGGTTTCCAACCTGTTTGGCTTGTGAAAAAAAAAGGCTTTGTCAGTTTTGAGGTACTGGTACTGGTACTTTATTATTTCCATTTTGTGCTGCTTTATACATCTAATACACCACATTTCAGATGGAAATATCATACTTTTTACTCAACTACATTTTTTTGACAGCAGGATTAAGTTCATCTTTTATTTTTCCAAGTATGTTTACACACACAAGAAACTTGACCTCTGCATTTAACCCATCCGCCTGCTCTGCTCGAGAGCACTTCCACCACAGATGTTGAGGGAGGGGAAAGCGCTGTTCATTCACTCCCCCCGACCACATGTCTTCCTGCTGGTGTAGGTCCTCGACCAGCGACCTTTCTGTCCCAAACTCGCTTCTCTAAAAAGCGGTGTTTAGTTGTGTGTCCTTGTCATGTTTCAGATGTCTACGAGTTCTTGTCATTTCCACCATATTTCCCATCCAAACTTATCAGTTGGTTTCCTTTAAATAACCTTTGAGGCCCAGAGAGGTAAAATTTATTTAAAATTTTATAATAACAGAAATGATTCAAGAAAAGCCCTAAAATGAAAAAATTTCGCGTCATATAAATTACTTTCTCATTCATTCCTGCCCCAGTTTCATCTCACTACCCTTGGATTCATCTTGTGACTATATGGAGGGAACATGTAGACTTCAATACCAGAGTTTGTATAATTGCTCAAACCAGCCACAGCTACGGGATACACAATAATGGTATGAACACATTTGTGCATCAGAAATAATATGTGTCACTCACAAGCAACAATTTCTATGGAATTAGTTGCTACTTTTAGATAATAACACTTATGTACTTTTAGGACATCCATGTCATGCACCTGTAATTGGATATTTTTATATTGTAGTATTAGTACTTTTACTCAATAGATCTGATTTTTTTTATGTCAGAAACACAACGGTTGTCACAACATTTCTTGCCCAAAATTAGCAAAACACACCCAAAGGGTGTCTACTTGCTATATGGATGATAGGGGTAAAGTGTCTCATGTTTTCCAGCTGGTATAACAAAACAGAAAGTCTCTTATTTACTTTGTAATGTGACACGTACGATGCAGGATCGAGTAAAAGAAACACTGTGCCCATCACTTACAGTATTTAACAGTTGTTCCCCTTTTTCACAGATGTCATGACCCTTGTTCATGTAGCACCTGGGTGTAGCTGTGTAACCTCAGTTAACTTTTGTCTGGTTTTGAGTAAAACATTTTAAGTAAAAAATACTGTTATCAGCAAAATGTGCTCAAATGTCAAAAGTAAAAATGATAATTGTGCATGATAATCCTTTTAGTGGGTAACATTTTTATGTTTATTGTATAAAATCATTTTTATTGGTGATTTATTTCATCTCATTTCAGCTACTTTATTATACTGTTGGGTAGTTTGGTCTGTTATGATGCATCATGCTTGATAAGCTCAGCATAATGTGTTTTGATGTGGTTAAGCTTTAATTACGTAATAATTTGGAGGATTATAAAATCAGTTTGGGAAATGCACTTTGTGTTCAATTTGTGAAAAAATATTCATCCATGTTTTGATCCATATACAGTGGAAGTATTCAGACCCTTTACATGAGTAAAAACAGTAATACCACAATGTAAAACTACTCTGTTAAAAATAAGGGTCCTGCATTCAAAATGTTATTTACCTGAAAGTACCAAAGTATTGTCAGTAAAATGGGCATTAAGCGGCAAAAGCATCATTATATACCCCATACACAAATGTAATATATGTACATGTATTGAATTTCCATATATATACATATGATGTAAAACAATATATTTACATATATGTATATAAGTATGTAAGTATTTTGTTTTGATAAACTTGCATTTTACTATGGGTATTTCACATATGTTTGATACTTATATCTTCATATATCCAGAGGATTTATATATGTGATAATAATATATATATATATGGCAACATCTGTCTTGATAAAGGGGCATATATGTCATATATTACATTTCTGTATGGGACATTATATTATGTCACATATTACATCGATCCAATCGAAAAGGGTGGCCAATTTGTGGCCTCTCTGCACGGCAGGAACTTTGGGTGTCTAACTAAATTCAAGAAACAAAAAAATGCAAAAATAAAAAAAAAGAATTGCCAACTTCATAATACAACACTCAGCCCCAACTTGGCCACTCCATTTCAAAAATTCTAATCATTATTGAGCCATTAACATAAAGCAGCATTTTAATGTTGCTGGTGAAGGTGAAGCCAAATTTTTACTATATTATATACTGGAAGTTTAATCTGTAAGATTGCATCATATTTTGTGTATAAAATCTTAATCTTCCAATGCTGACAGATGACAAATGAATATAGCGAAGTGGAATGGTGAAGTAGCAAAAAATGGAAACAATCAAGTCCAAGTACCTCAAAACTGTGCACTGATGTAGCTTTCCATCACTCCAGTGATTTCAGTCAACTTTACTATTGCACTGAGAATAAGGCATAGGATGACGATGATGATGATTATGATGGTGACCAAGCAAAAAGCATATTATTTCTTAGGTGTTCACTGCCATCATCATCCCAGTGGTAATAACATTACAACTCTTTCACTCTGTAATGTGAATGAGCCAGCAGGCAATGCTGTTGAGCCAAGTGACATCTTGTGGACATGTGATGTAGTCGCAAGAGTGAGGTTCAATAAAACACCACTATAGAAACACTATTTTTTACACAAAGAAGTGCTCTCTGTGTTTGACCTGTAACAGAATCTCTTCCTTTTATTTTTTTTAAAAACAAGACATTTCTAACCTAAATCGCATAAATTTATTCAAATGGAGTACATTAGTCTGTGGGGTGTGGCGGCCGGAAATACAGAGATCAAGTCCCTTTAACCAAATCGATTAGATTTAAGAAAAAAATACATTCAAGTTTAAAGTTGGCTAAGTGGCTGCCAGTTATGTAAATATCTTTGTAAACATCTCTACAAATGCAAGTGCTTATGTACATACCTTCTTATTTATGAACAAGTTGTTATTTTTCTACTTTATTCTATTGTTATACTTCTTCTACCTCGGTCTCCTTTCCTGCTATAACAAGAGAATTTCCCCGGTGTGGGATCAATAAAGGCTTTGTGATCTTTTTCTGATCTTATCTTAGTTTCTTGTTAATCTTCTGTAGCTCAAATGGCAAAGACACATACTGTAACCTGAAAGAACAAAGTGCTTTAGATGTCACCAAAGGCATAGTTGGTATGTTTGGTATGACCAGGAAAATCTTTAAACATGACACATGAGATTACAGCCTGACCTGCCTGCCCACACCTCCCAGGGCGGAAACTCATGCCACAAGCTTCCACCCACTGAAGTGACTAACAACTTTATTCAGTCTCTTTTGAACGATCTGTTAACTGCCATGACCAACAAAAAAACTTTTATATAGTGTTAAGTAATAAAATCAAAAAATGTCATTTCTGCAGTCTTGTACAGTTGACCTTAACCTGTCTGACTTCAAATGGAAAAATCACAAAAATGTGTAACGTTCAGTCAAACAGTTTTTGTTGAAGATGGAGCTAAAAAGAACACAGGATGTGCAGGGAGCTCAGCATGGGGATTTTTCATTCCCCTTGTCAAATTCTCTACTTGGCATTTTAAGGTGAAGGTTCTTTGTTCATTCTCCAAACAATAATATTCAAGAACTCTTCACCGCAGAACAACATATGGTATTTTTCATGTGTGTTAATCTGTTGTTTGAAGTCATGTTTACATGAAAGGCCACAGCCTGCCGCGATCCATCGTCTCCTGTGTGTCTCAATGTCTGATGGCTGTTGTCAGATTAATTATTGATCATCCTCTGTTTCCCACAGCAGCCAGTGACAGGGGACAAAGTCTCCTCACGCTCCTCTTCCTTTCTGGTCTCACAGCCACTGTGGCTGTCTGTAAGGTTTCATCTAGAAATAATTCAGCGTCACCTCTGCCGGCGGGTGAACACTGCAGATGTCTAACGCCCTGTAACTGGAAGGATGTGGCAGGTGATTTTCTGTTAGTCAGTCCACGCCCATTTACTATGCAGGATTCCCCACTGCTCTGTCTTTTTCTTTCTTTCTATGTTTTAACCTAGTCTTACTTTACTTTTCTTGTGTCCTTCTCTTTCCCGCTTCCACTCTGAATTTCTTTTTTTCAATACACCAGTTTCATCTTGACATATTGTCATTAAAGACAATTGTGATGCAATGTTGATTTCATAGAACAAAATGAATGTATTGTGATCAAATTAATGAAAAAATACTAACTATAATACTGTAATAATAACTTATCATTCATTAAAGAGCATACGTTTAAAAATATATGTGCATATGGCTCTAAACACAGTAAAGCATCACACACATAAAATGGAAAACGCATAAATTCATGTATAAAAATTCATTTCAATTTATGCTTGTGTTATGTACAATATATATATATCACTATCAAAGACACACACACACACACAAAATTTCTAAAACGCTTGACAAGTATGTAAAGGGCTGTTCATCGCGTGAAATGCAGTAATTACACTGTACAGGAAGGTTTGTATTAAACCTTTATACAATTAACTAACAAGACCCCTCCATACGTACACACCTCTTTCACCTCACCTTGTTCCCATGGTAATGCAGAGCTCAGGTGATCTCAATATGTGAGACCATGAAAGTCTGAACAAACCGGTTCTGCCGGCTGAGACAAAAGACTGACATCCAGTCGGGGAGGAGTGACAAAATACCTGTTGTACGCTCATAAAAACCGGATGACCCGCTGCACTCTGAAAAATAACTGATATTTCTATTACCACATTTTGCCACGAGAGTATAATATACACTCATTATTGCTCGCATGTTTTCTAGTAGCCAATAAATATACTGACATAAGGTAGCTAAATATTTTGAGTTGACAACGACAAATAAAGATTACAAATACAGCCTACACTAAGGACAATTTTAATTTTTTACTATCAAATAGTAGGCCTACTAGTAGTAATTCAGTTGAACTTATCTGTGGCCGTGATTTCACTTGAGCTCAGCTGAAACATGAAGCAGTCAACCTCTACCGCAGCCGAAACTTTATCCGTAGCGCACCGCTCTCATTCATACTGCTCAAACGAAACTGAATTGTATAAAGTCATTTTCCGGTATTGGCCCTTCAAAATAATGCTGTTTTTGTGACCATGTTTTGCTGCAGCCTCATACAAAACAAAGAAATATGTGAATTAAACATGGAAGTCAGACTCTCTGTGTTTTAAAAAGGAAATGTATAAAAATGTTTTATGAATTATGAGTGGACTGCTTTTAGACCATTTAATGGCTTGTAACCTATTCCATTCAACCCAATCACTTGATACATTCCTTTTCAAAAATGTGGTAAGCATGTTTTTACAGATGTCAATTTTTTTCTTTATTGCTTTTTTCCTCTCTATTATTTATATTGACTCCTGTAAAGATATACATTATTTACTTACACACACATCAACCCTTCAACTTATCCAACGTTTTGTCCCTTTTTGAGATAAACTCTGTCACTGACCCAAAAACCAAAAACAGACTCTAACTTTATCCTAACAGTTTCAATGATTGTTCCAGATACATGATTTGAAATTTAGTGAGAAAACACTCAGCGGTGGACGTCTTTGAGTCCTTTTCTTTTCTAATGCTCTGTTACAAGTAAGTAACTCATTTAAAAGTAAAGTCAGTTGGCATTATAGCCCATCTTACAATTTGATAAACATAGTCAAAATAGATGTTAGATAAATGTACTAATGTAAGCATAAAAAGGAACAACTCAGGTTAAGTACAAGTATCATCATACAATTGTTAAGAATGCCAGCCTAGCCTATATTTGTGAATATAATTAACAAGGCTGCATTATATCACTGGTTATGCAATATTTTCAACTAAATTTTTTTATAAGTCAAACCCAGCAATTTACTCAGTTTCTTCATCTACATGTTTCTTTTATTTTTTAAATTGGTAAGAACTATGTCAAAGAACAACAGCATGCTCTTATTTTATAGGCACAGCCGCCTAACTTCCGGCGCTGCTGCGGTGCTTTGCCGCTCTCTTGCCGCAGCGTCGCCCAGAGTGCATTCCACTTACAGTGTTTTCAGTGGACCACAGAGACTGCACATTCCTCTGTAGGCGCGGTGGACTCTCCCGAGCTACTGGTTGTGTCGTTGTGAGCTGAAAAAACATTCATATAAATACGTGTTTGAACTCCGTCTGAGTGTGGACTAATGACGCTGTCCCAGCGCTTCAGCCACAGTTGCTGTGGACAGGGGGCACGGTGAGAAATGGACTGCGAAAGGCAATCAGAGTCTGTACCTGCTCGTTTTCAGGGAGTGTGACAGACTGACTGGAGGTAAGGTGCTCTACTGCTTTCTCGTAACTCCCAAACTCCTCTCGAACAAACTTCTATTGACACAACAGCCGGAACTGATTAAAAATAACTCAACCAGGTGAATATTTTAAAGATACTGAGGGCTGCAGGATTGATACTGAGATCCGGCAGAGCTTTGCTTCACTGTAAAAGCAGCGATTATGTTTTTAGCTACAAAGAAAAGTTCTCAGGGGACCAGGGGTGTGTCAGAATAAATCACGACTAAAAACTAATGGGCATCAAATGGACACTGCATGGCAGCTTGACAACGAGTTTATTGTCAGTCCTTATCAGCTTATTACAGCTGATTATTCATTAACAGTATCATTTCAGTGGTTTTGGCCATGGCCAGCTGCTGGCAGTGGTGCCACCGCACCTGCATGTGCTGTCTGTCTGAGGAGGAGAAGAGGACCATCGCTGTGGACAAAGAGATCAAGAGGATCCTCAAGCAGCAGAAGAAGAAGGAGAGAAGGGAAATTAAAATCCTCCTGCTGGGTCCGTGACCACACACACACACACACACACACACACACACACACACACACACACACACACACACATACACACACACACATACACACAACCAGACACAGCTGTGTGTCACTCTATGATAACATACAGTATGAGGCCTATAAGAGCAGACAATCAACAATATTCAATACATTAATTAAGCAAATGAAAGAAATCTAACTGACACTGGGTCACTGTGAAATCTGAGGAGATAGCCTATTATAAGAAACACCCACCATACAAATTAAAACTGCTTGGCCTGTTTGGTAGCCCGCAGCCAAATAAGAAAACTATGTAAAGCATGTGTCACCATGTGATTATGTTAAGAATGGTCCATCTTAGGATTGGTTATACCTGAAAACCACAGGTACTCAATGTGGAGATGCACAGCCCAGAAACAGGCCCATTGTACAGCTGCTCTAATGACTTTAGACCTGATCGGCAGCAGCAGTGCCTTTGCTTTGATGCTTTCACAAAGTCAGATATACTTATGTATGTTAAGATCACTGCTTCATTTTAAGAATGTAAAATTGTAGTAGTAGACAGAATGATTTATTTCAGCTTTTATTTCTTTCATCACATTCCCAGTGTGTCAGAAGTTTACATACACTTTGTTAGTATGTGGTAGCATTGCCTTTAAAATTATATCAAAATTGTTGGAATCTCGGTCCATTTCCTCCTGACAGAACTGGTGTGACTGAGTCAGGTTTGTAGGCCTCCTTGCTCGCACACGCCTTTTCAGTTCCACGCACAAATTTCCAATTAGATTGAAGTCAGGGCTTTGTCATGGCCACTCCAATACCATAACTTTGTTGTCCTTAAGCTATTTTGCCACAACTTTGGAGGTATCCTTGGCGTCATTGTCCACTTGGATGACCCAATTACAACCCAGCATTAACTTCTTGGCTGATGTCTTGTGATGTTGCTTTAATATGTCCTTATAATTTTCCTTCCTGATAATGCCATTTGTTTTGTTAAGTGCACCAGTCCCTCGCCCAGCAAAGCCCCCCACCCCCATAACATGACACTGCCGCCCCCGTGCTTCACGGTTGGGATGGTGTTCTTCGACTCGCAAGCCTTGTCCTTCTTTCACCAAACATACAATGGTCATTATGGCCAAAAAGTTTAATTTTTGTTTTATCTGACCACAGGACATTTGTCCAGAAAGTAAGAACTTTGTCCCTTTGTGCAGCTCCAAACTGTAGTCTGGGTTGGTTTTTTTTTTTTTTTTTTTATGGCGGTTTTGGAGCAGTGGCCTCTTCTTTGCTGAGCAGCCTTTCAGGTTATGTTGATATAGGACTTGTTCTACAGTGGATATAGATACTTTTGTATCAGATTCCTCCAGCATCTCCACAAGGTCCTTTGCTTTTGATCTGGGATTGATTTGCACTTTTCCCGCCAAAGTACGTTAATCTCTAGGACACAGAACAGAACAGGTCTCCTTCCTGAGCGGTATGACACCTGCATGGTCCCATGGTGTTTACACTTGTGTACTGTTGTCTGTACAAATGAACGTGGAACCTTCAGGTGTTTGGAAATTGCTCCCAAAGTTGAACCAGACTTGCGGAGGTGTACTTTTTTTTTTTCTGACTTCTGGCTGATTTATTTTGAATTTCCCATGAAAAATTACCCAAGAATTACGTGTCATGCACGAAATAGATGCGTTTACCAACTTGCCAAAACTATAGTTTGATAACATGAAATCTGTGGAGTGGTTAAATAAAGATTACTTTGCGAAAGTATAGACTTTCTTGAAATTAAAAATTCATTGAAAAAGAGCAGATGCACTATTTCACATGGTAAATGGCACACACATTTAATGAGTGTGGTTTTTGTGTAGTCTGTTATCAGAAAACTAATGAATAACAAGACAAAATGCAACAGGATCCTGGAGGCTTACCACCTCTTATAAACAATTTCCTGGGGGGGAAACCCTTCAATAATACGGAGACACAGTAAACAATAATACTGAATAATTGCCCAGTCTTATTTCCTTCACTATCACTGTGTAAGATTACTGAAAACAAATGTTTGAGTACGGGAACAGACCTGTCAATAAAAGATTTACAGTATTGTCTTCAACACAGTTCAGTGTGAGGATTAGATGTTATTCCTTGAAAGCAGTGTCAAGAAATTACAGTAAAGTGTTCGGCACAAACACAAAGCAAAGATTTAGTTTCCTAAAAGATTTTGAGTGAATGAATGATTCACATCCAGAAAGCATCAGGCAGTCCTCTTGAACAACCACATCACGACTGGAAGTGGTGTAGGTTCTGCAGCCTGTTGTTTCCGCATACAACCAGAAAATGTGAAATACAGAAATATAGATAAAATAAAGGAAGTTGTGAAATGTTGGGCAATATATCAAAATGAGGCAATCAAAAAAAAGTTTTTGTCTTTCTTTTTATCTCTAAACCAGGCACTTCCTTTGAATTTGAATTTCTCACACTGAAAATGAACAGCAAATAGAAAATGCGTATGTCTCCTTGTTCCTCTATTGTAATTTGATGGTTTTTCATCCCTTTACCACAGAAATAGATGCTGTAATAACTCTCAGTATGGTGATGAAATTCAGCTTTTTGTAACTTGGGTCTTACTACCAGTCTTCTGCGCTAAAGAGCGATTAATCAACATGTAAATCAATAGCGGTGGAAGTGTTTTAGACCCATTTTCTGAAACATCAGTCCTCCATTTTTTTGTTTTGGTTTAGAACCTCTCTGAACTGACTACAGACAAAGCTAATTCTATTCTCAGAGCATGTCCCTCCATTTAAGTTTAATAAAAGCTTTTTCGTGGAAAACATTTTGACTTGTTATAGCAGGAAATTAACAGGTGGAACGATTATCAATGACGATGACGCATCAGTGTTATGAGTTTCAAAATGTGCTCCCTTCATTACATTAAAAATATAAATTCTTTATGTGCCACTTTAAAGCTGCATTACGGTTTTGGGCCACTAGGGGCTGCAGGAGCAGTAGTAAACATTGACATCACTTTAGTGAAAGTTGTCATGGTGAGCTTTTCAAAAACACTTGCTTATTTATACATCCAGCAAACGCAAAGTAACATTAGCATTCATTTGGCTACCATGTCTCTGGCTACCAGGATGAAGTCCAATAGTCACTCTCCTTTTAGGTCTGTTTTGGTCTCCACCAACTCCTCAGAAAAATATCTGGATCTTTAGCCGCTAGATGCTCCACTATGTTCACAAGGTAGTCATTAACTTTGTTTGTCTGCTGTTTAGAGCTGGGCAGTTAGTGTACAGCTTTTATGCTGAAAACAGGTGCTTAGACAAGGTACTGAAACAAAACATTAAAGCTGCTGGGCATTTAACCAAAACAATGAGCTGAAAGTTGGTAAAATATTTTGTAAAGTTAAGGGCAACTGAAGAGTTGACTAGTAATTCTCTGTGGGGTAGTTACTGTCAGTGACACCTTGTTCGTTGTTTGATCCATTGTTAACATAATAATATTGTTTAGTGCAGCTCTAAGGTTTTTTCCATGATTTTTTATGATCAGTTTTTAAAGTTAATAACAGTTAAATCTGGAATATTGCTAGTATGTCAGACCATTTAGCTGCAGAAAAACTGGAATCTAAACTGCTGTGAAATGTCCAGGGATTCTACTATGGAAAAACTTCCAGCATTTTTTTTTTTCAGTGACTGTTTTTAAATCCCACTGTTATTTGTTTTATATACAACCTATCCAGTCCGTGTCGTAGGAGGCAAGACAAACAAACGTGCACCTACAGGCATTTTAGTTTTCACTTCACCTCCTCCGCATGTCTTTAGATTGAGAAGGAACATGGAAAACGTGGAGAAAAACCTTGCAGACACAGATAGAACATGAATAGTAAAAAGGCCCCAGTCAGCATGTGGGTTCACACTGAGGACCTTAATGCTGTGCTGTTAACCTCCGATTTGCCTTGTGGATAGAATCATACCACAAATAAGTATTTTTGGCAATTCATATTTTATCTAATTGTCGGTGCAGGAACTGGGGAGAGTGGAAAAACCACCTTCATCCGACAGATGAGGATCATCCACGGGCGAGGCTTCTCAGAAGAGGAGAGGAAAACCTTTGCCAAATGTATCTTCCAGAACATCTTAACAGCCATCAAGGCTATGACGGGCGCTATGACCATGCTCAAAATCCCCTACTCCAACCCGGAGAACGAGGTAAACTTGCACATACAGCACACAGTCCTCCACCAGCAGAAACACACAAGGACATGCCTAGTTACACATGAACACAAACTGTTACTCACAAAGACAGATGCCAGCACAGGTGTGCGGGCATCAGGGTAAGTTAACCTAGTTTAATACCCACATTAAAGTCTATAAATAGAAGCTGGGAGTATCACCATTAACACACACAAACTGAATCCTTGAGCAAGGCGGATGTTGTTAAACTTCACAAACACTTGAGTTTCTGTATATCACAAAATCTTCTGATATGCTGGGTCTCTTACGGTCTTTCAGATTTTTGCTAAATGGCTGCAGGACATAAACACAGTGCAAATCACCCAGCTGGAACGGGGCTACGTTGACGCAATCCGCCGGCTCTGGGCAGACCCGGGCATCCGGGTCTGTTACAGCCGCCGCTGCGAGTACCAGCTCCTGGATTCCACAGAATAGTGAGTATCTGTGTTGTAGTGGACGTTCTCTACACTGTACCACATCCTGAGTTAGGGTTGGAAATCTGAGAGTATCTCGTGATGAAACCCTGTCAGAGCAAGTTACCAAAGATGATATCACAATACAGGAATCTGTGATAGGAAGTAGACAGAATTTTGCAAGAAAAGCACATAGCAAAAACAGAAGAAAGCACACCTCTAAATACTGTGTATTAATTTACTCTACCCTTTACTTTAGAGACATCTGAGATTAAACAATTTGTGAGTGCATCACGTCATCATTTTCAATTCATAGATTCATCTTTCAGTTTGTGAAACGTCAGAAAATTATGAAAAAAGATTAGATAATAATTGGGATTAGAATCCCAAAGTGATGTCTTTAGACTGGTTGTTTATTTCAACCAAAAGTTAAAAACACAAAGATATTTAATTCACAATATTATAAGACAAAGGAAAGCAAAAGAAAAGCAGCAGATTCAAATATATTTTTTGGGTTTATTTGTCCAGATCTCTGAAATTTCTACTGATAAACAGTAAAATAGACATGAATAGAAGTTTGTTTGTGGTGCATCAGTCATCGTTCCAGTAACAGTGTTCATGTTACTGATGAATAATCCACAGACCTCACTGTGAACTGTTTCTATAGGAACTATTTCATTGGTAGAAAGTAGTCCCACTGCTGACATGGAAGAAACAGTTTCTGGAGCAATGTGCTGATGTTGATTGATTGATTTTTAACTGTGATTTTTAAACCCTTTTCGAACCACAAATAAAGTCTTATTAAACATTATTAATCACAAAACAGATACCTTGCCAGTTTACTTAAAAACTATCTGCATGGCTAGATAACATAAGGGATAACAACACGTGTCATCATTCTACTGTAATATCAAAAATCAGAACATAAAAAAAGGCTGAACTGCAACAAAGCACAACAGTTAAATATCTGTATTAAAGTTAGGACACAACTTTCCATTTGCTATAAAATATACTTGGTACAAGTGTTTTAACAACATCGCAATTTTGTTGCCAGCTAATGTATCACAAGGAAACCTGTTGGCGACATATTGTTTCATGTTTACCTATACCACAGCTGACCTTTGTACTAAAACTCACAAGTGGAAACTCGGCAAAGACTGTGTCTGTTTAGACAAGTTGTTTCAAGCCTGTGCTCCTCTCACTGTGATCACTGGTTCTGATTTTAGAGATAAATCAGCTCAGAGGTGACAGGATTAGATGATTAATTGATTAGTCGATTGACAGAAAATCAAAAAAAATCAACATTTTATGGACCAAAGAATTAATCAAGAAAACAATAAACAGATAAATTAATAATGAATAAGTGTTAATTATGTTCTCTTGCAAACAAGCTTTTTCTGACATTATCTTAAAATAAAGGATACCTATTTCTTGATAAGGCCATGAATTATTTCATTTTTCAGACCCCTTTCAGATTTTCAAACCAGTGACATTTTTAATGCATTTCATTGTTGTCTTTGTACTAACCCCACATCCTTACTTTTTTCTTTCTTACTTTAACACTCGCGCTTGGTGTTCTGTACTCAGACCACTGGAGGGGGCTAGTTCTTCACAGTAATTATTCATTTCTAAGCCATGTTGAAACCACCAGCTGATTTAAGAGACAGTCTCACCAGACTGGCTTTTAAACTGATAGTGAAAACCTTAACAAGCACAGCAGAGTTACCCACAGACAGGGTTTAACCATCATGAAAGGACTGAACACAGAGTGGGTGTGAGCCTCACGCTCAAAGTATGTGATGTGTCAGAGAACAAAGCCTGGGCTCAGCCTTCCTCTGTTTTCTCTCTTTTCTATTCCCGTTCTGTGTTTACCCAGCAGCTCAATCATCATAGTGTGTGCATGATAAGAGACGTACAGTCAACATTAGCTAATGAAAGCTTGTATCAACACAAACCATAAAGCCGTCATCTGTACACAGGGTGATATGGACTCACACCACTGGCTTCATGTATTTTAATCACTGTTTTTATTCATCACTAATTCATCATACTTCTTGTGTCACTTCAGTTTGTTTTACATGGTCCAGGCTGGATGTGATGTAAACAAAGGCAATATGTTTTACCAGAAGTCTCATCTAGTGTCAGAAACACTTTCTAGCATGCTGTAAAACTCTCTCTGTCTTTTTCTTCCCGTCTTCCCTTCTCTCTTGCAGCTACATGAGTAATCTGGATCGCATCTCTGGCCAAGACTACATCCCCACAGAACAGGACGTGCTGCGAGTTCGATTCCCCACCACGGGCATTCACGACTACTCCTTCACCATCAGGACCATCACACTAAGGTGGCCAGTCCTCTGATTACTAACCTCTAATGTGACACTGTTGACTGCACTGTGAAAAAAAAAAGTACTATTGACTGTTGCAGAGGCTTTGTCTTCAATAGGATCACATTTCTGATTGCGTCTGAACGTAGGTCCTGCCGGGAAGTGAGGTGTCGCTCTGTGTGTTTTATTTTGAGCCTGTTGGTATTGTTTCTCTCTGAGACTAGAGGACGCTCCGACAGAGCTGAACAGACGAAAACCAAAGTTCACTTATAAGAGACGCTGTGTTCCCGAATGAAATTACACCTACTCTTAAATATGAGGTGGAGCTCAGAATGAAAAAACCTAAACTGAGGAAAGGATTCATTTTGACGTTTTGGTTACAAAATAAAATACTGAATAAGGATTTATTGGTAAAAAAAAAAAACCTTCTGCAAATGTATGAAATATTTTGTTTTATTTCACAATCAGTCCTGTCATGATCAAACTTCGCCACATTTTTTTCTGGATTCACAATGAGCTGTGGAAAATGGTCAATAAGTACAAAGAGTGAAAGCATGTGTGTGAAAGCATGTCGCACAAAAGATACGCGCTATTAGAGTTCGTACAACTCTACTTCACAGACAGGCTTATTAGCAGCTGTATGAGAGCCACAGGGGGGAGTGTAAGCACCTACACAGTGACATTTTCCTTACTCCAGCACACTGGACGTGACAAATGAATGAATGAATCAAAGACGTTTTTGTTGTTGGGTCATACGTACATATGTCCAACCTGCGTGGGCTTTTCAAACACTACCTCAAAAAAAAGTAGGGAAAACTAATTTGAATAATTTTCACAAACACATTTTCGTACCTTCATTGTTTACAACAAAAGTCATAAATCAAAGAGATAAACATTTTTGATACAAAACTGAAGAAATCAAAGTAGTAAACAGTGCTCCTCCTGGCTTTTGAGACATAGTAAGCAAACTCAAAGTTTAATGGCGTGTTAGGGCTTCATTTCAAATCTAAAGTACATAACCAAACCAATAGAAAATGTGTTGGTCTAAAGACTTAGCTACAGCTCTGTATATACTGTATGTATGTTAACTTGAACAGTATACTGGCAAACAATGTACTGATTGGTTGCCAGTTTGAATCCTTGTGAGATGTGAGCATATTTTCCCTCTCATCCAATCCAGCTAAGAGACGGTTTAATTGGTAGATAGACAGTAAAAAAAAAGAAAACACTATACCTTTATGAATAAATGTAAATAGGTCTTTTCCTTCTTCCTCTGCTGGGGACAGGATCGTGGACGTGGGCGGTCAGAAGTCAGAACGTCGGAAGTGGATTCACTGCTTTGAAAACGTCACCTCCCTCATCTTCCTGGCCTCCCTCAGCGAGTACGACCAGGTCCTGGAGGAAAGAGAAACCATAGTAAGAGCTTTGTGTAGGTGTATGTGTGTGTGCGTGTGTGTGTGTGTGTGTGTAGACTGGGGCGAACTGTCCAGGGTGTACCCTGCCCTCACCCAATGGCAGCTGGGATTGGCTCCAGCCTCCCACGACCTCATAAAAAAGGCTTTTCTAAAAGTTAAGAGGATTTAGTTTCTACCTGACCTTTACTGACCTACCGATACTGCAGTGTACAAATACTCAACAGAAGAATTTAAACCAATGCAGTATTGTCAAGCAAATATTATTAAAGTATCAAAATCAAAAATAGTAATTTCAGATCCTTTCAGATAGTTTTCATCATTATATATATGTTGTGCTACTGTAGACCTTCAACAATGATTCAATTATTTGATTACTATCCATCCATCCATCGTCTCTTGTGCGTCTCATACTAACTGTCGTTTCATCCGTCCACCAGCAGGTCTCACTCTTGCACAAGAAAACCTCTCCCCCCTCTCTCTCCCCTGCCTCTCCAGCCCTCTGTGGCCTTCTGTCCAGTTCCTCCCTCCCATCTTGTCACTAAGCCGTTTATCTCTCACAGCCACTTTTTAGCCTGCCAACACATTCATTAACCTCCACAGTGGCCCGCTTGCTCCAGACCACCGTCATAAACTGCCCCCCTGCTCTTTTAAAAGCACTGCCCCCCCCCTTCTCTGCGTCATCCTCAGCCACCTGAATCTGCCAAGCCATCCCAGAGAACTCATGTTTTTCTCTCTTCAAGTTGAAGTCAATCTCTTAAAAACTTGCTGGTGTAATTCTTTTACCTACAACAAAATCTCCCTCTATATTGAAACTTAATACAAAATCTAAAAACAAACCGCTGCCGCCTCCTGTATGTCATCGGTCCCCTCCCTCTCTCTGTTCCTCAGAACCGAATGCATGAGAGTCTGGCTCTGTTCTATACCACCATCCATTCCCCTTGGTTCCTCAACACCTCCATCATCCTCTTCCTCAACAAGACTGACATCCTGGCGGACAAAATCCAAACCTCTGACCTGCAGAAATACTTCCCCAGCTTCACAGGTAAACTGTGAATACATGTGCATGTATTTGTTTTAATTTATAGTGAAGTTGAACTGATGTAACAGTATGTGTTGGATAAACCAGATTAGTGGTGAACCAATTAGTTCATTACATGCTCAGGTGATATTTTTTTAATTTTATTTTATTTTTAAAATGGCCCAAAATTCTGACTCTGAATTATTCTTCAAAAATTATGAATTCTCTGGTTCCAGATTCTCAAATGTGATTTGCTGCTTTCACTGTGAATTTGGATTGTTGGTCAGACTGAACAAGCAATTTAAAGATTTCACTTTGGGCTCCGGGAATTATGATTCACAGTCATTTTTTTTAGCACTGCTAGCAGCTAGGTATGGCTATGTTGAGTCTGTCCACCACTTTGCTTCAGACTGAAATAGCTCAAAAAATTGTGGATGGATTGTCATGAATTTCTCTAAAGCCAATCATGGTTCCCAGATGATGGATCCTAATGACTTTAGTGATCCCTTAACTTTTCCTCTAGCGCCACCATGAGTTTGACATTTTGGTTTTTTTTTTTATGAAATATCTTGAGAAAAATTGGATTGGTTTCTATTAAAATTCAGTACACACATTCATGTCACTTTTGGGTGAGGCTCAAAGTGAGGGTTCGAACATCCAAACAAGAGATGACAACAGTATATAATGGATAGTCCGGGGGCGGAGCTTGGTCAGCTGCAGATCTCCCCATCATCAACAAGCACAATTGTTGACAGCTAGTTGTCTGCAGGTGTGTTTTCTCATCACAATGTGTCCAGAATCATTTCAGAGAGCAAAAAGGGCTTGTGATGTTGTTTTCCTCTGGCCAATTTGCTTTGAGCATGTGGCTATTTCATCACATCCTACCAAACCTGTTGGAAGTAATGTATCATACCCAAAAAAAAATTATTTGCCAAGTGATTTCTGCCCTGGAGCATCTCCCCCCCAATCGCTGCAAAGCCTGATTATTATAGTTTTTTAGTGTTATTTGTTTCTAGTTTGCCTCTTTCTTTCTTGCTCTGCTCCCCCACCTTTCCACACACACACACACACACACACACACACACACACATAATTGCAAATGAGTCACTTCCAGGTACTTGGTGTGCTTAATGATGTGGCTGCAGCCTGTAGCTTCTCTGGTGTGAAAGGCTGTTGAGCGTCGCCCTAACAGTCCCCACCATCCTCCACCTCCACCCTCTCTCCCTCTGTTACCCATGGCAACCACAGACAGATACTGTGCTTCCCGCAAGCCCTGCAACCCCCACAAACCCCCGGGTGCACATGTGTGAAGTGTGTGTCTGTGTGCAAGGTGGGAATTAGTGACTGGAGGTGATTATTTGTGTGTGTGTGTGTGTGTGTGTGTGTGTGTGTGTGTGTGTGTGTGTGTGTGTGTGTGTGTGTGTGTGTGTGTGTGTGTGTGTGTGTGTGTGTGTATCTGCATTGTGCCTACTGTGTTTTACCATCAGCATTAGCAGGGCAAAATAATGACTCACACCGGGTCAAGCTCCTTGATGTCAATTTAACCTTAATGCCAACTCTGAGCAGCTCCTAACACTGGCTGCTATTTGCTGCTAATGTTGCAGTGCTCCTGTGAGGAGACTGTGTGGCCCTTCTTACTGCTGCTGTAACCGCACTTCAAGTCTACTGATGTTAAGTAGCCCACATTGACAGAGTGATAAACTTGTTGAATTGGACTACCGCTGAAGGGATTAGTCAATTAAATGATTAATCTATTGACATAAAACTAATTGTCTCAACAAACAATCACTGCTTCCAGCTTTTCAAGTGCAGGATTTGCTATTTTTCTGATTAATTTAGGGCTGCAACTGACAATTTTATTAGATTCACTGATTATTTTGTCTTTAAAATTCCTCACAGCCACAAGATAATCTACTCTTATCGATTTATGGCTGCAGCTCTAGTTTAATTACGTTGTACATTTAATATCTTTCGGTTTTAACTTTTTAATTTTTCGCATTACAAGGATTAAACAATTAATTTAAAGAATGAAAGACAAATTAAAATAAAGGATTTGCAAATAATTATTAGTTGCAACACTAATACATTGGAAACCTTGTTCTGGTTCCTGTTACCTTTTCATATGGTGTCCAAAGTTTTTGTCATCCAAATCAAGCAGACTATTATTTTAGTGCTTTGCAGCTTTGGCTTTAACAACATCATAAGGCCCTGATGACATGCCAGAGGTAGTTATCCAGTAATAAGTGGGAAGCATTAATTGAAAATAAACAGGAAATCTCACTAAAATGACCATCAGCCCCAACTTCATGAGAATTGGCTTTAATCGTTTTTTTATTCAATTTGTGCCCCTGAGCTGCACAGTAACTTCTGATTATCCAACCAAATGACATCAGCAGGAAAACAATAGAGCAGAACTTTTTCTCAGATGACAAGATTGTCTACCATTTTTTTAATCTCTGTGTTGAGAAGATTTAAAAGAGCCTTTTACAGTTCATATTGAGAATCAAAGTGAATCCACTATTTTATATAAAATAAAGAGGGGATACTTTTTTCCTATTCCAGCTTTTTCCACTTCTGATTTTGAATGATAATACTGTTGCATCTATTTAATAAGTGAAAGGAGATCAAGTAAAGAAGTGCACCAAAAGAGCACTTACAAAGGACTTTCTGTGCACTTATTTACCTGATCTCATTGCACTTATTACTTAGTACTTACGCTAGGTTTCCTGCTGCACTGAAGCTTTTGTGATGTGTATAAAAGTGTCTGTCGAATGAGTAAATGAAAATGTAAATTATTGTAGTAAGAGATGCACAGATTTTTCTGAATGTTGACTGTATTTCACTGTAATTGTGTCTTCATTCTATCGGAAAGTATGCATTCTGAAAGTGTTACCTTATTGAAAATATAGTAGTTTTTTCTAGTCTTTTCTAATCTAATCTAATCTACATACCTGGTTAAATAAAAGTAAAAATTTCTGATGTCCTCCCACGTATATATTCTCTAGGAACTAAGACTGCAACTAACAATTATTTTCATTATCAGTCAATCTATTTATTATTATCTCGACTGATTGATTTAGTGCACAAAAGTTGACATCTTGATTTACTATCATATAAGACAAATAACTGGAACGAGGAATCATCTCATATTTTTGCTTGAAAAATGATTTAAACAATCACTCGATTATCAAAACGCCCTTTGATGCCTTTGCCTTTTTGTTGTTCACTTCCATCCCTCGTCTCCTTCTCACCTCTGTAACAGGCAAGAGGCAAGACCCAGAGGACGCCAAGAACTACATCCGCAAGTTGTACGAGCAGCAGGCCATCAACCGCGACAAGAGGGACGAGTGGAAGACTCTTTACCCACACTTCACCTGCGCCACCGACACCAGCAATATCCGCAGGGTCTTCAGCGACGTCAAGGACACGGTGTTGCTCAAGTCCCTCAGGGACTACGGAGTCATCTGAACTTTTACTCCGTGTTCTCGTCTCTGTCTGCACTATTCACTTGTCTGAGTGAAGGCTCTGATGAAGGCCAGAATGTCACTTCTTTGGATTTTTTCTAAAGCCTGGACAATCATATCCACATCCTTCTCCTCCTCCTCCTCCTCTCCTTCATCAGGTCTTACTGAAGAAGCAGGTGGAGAAAGAAGGGAGAAAGTTGTACTCTTCTCTCACCTATCACCATCAATACCACACTCTCTCTTGTCTTCCTCTCGAGTAGATAACATCAAAGTGTTAAGAGGGGACTCTACAGGGAGACATAACAAGACTGCGTGACTTTTGATCAGAGACTGAGAAAGCAGTAATCACCCTCATTCCTCTCAGCCAGCAGCTTTTTCCCCCCATTTTGATCTTTTTTTTGTTTTGTTTTGGGGTTTTTTCAGACGAAGAAGTGTTTGGGTCATCCAGTGACTGAACTGATCCATAATTGAAGCAGGAGCAGGGATGTTACGAAGTGCTGTGCTGCAATTAACAGAGTAATGACTTTTATAAGTAGAGATGTGGCCATGCATGAACAAGCCACCTATGTCACACACATTTTAAGTGCTTTATTTGAGTCTACCAGTTATATACAGGTGTAGTACATGCTTACACTCACAAGTTGTAAGAACACAAAATGTTTCCATTATGTCCTCTAAAAGGCAAAACATGAGTTTCAAACTACTGCGCTCTTTATAATTAGACCTCCTGAACCAGAGGGATTGTGTTTGATTTTCTCTGTGATTAATGTCACCAGAGTCTTCGCCTATTTCACAAACACTGTGCTCCTGTCAGCGTAGGAAAATCCTTATTGATTACAGTTATCTCACACTGGCAATATTTCTTTCTACATTATCTGTGTTCAACACATCTGCTCTGCACCGTCTATCAATTATCATATAGATGGACTGTGCAGCTACCACCTGTTGAGTTCACATTCACCATCCTTACATTCACCTCCAGTCTTTGTTTTCCACCATGACTGTAAAAAGTTCACACACACTCAGACACTCGCTCTTTCCGTGTTAAATGGTTTATTATGCAACTCTCTGTGTTACATGTGGCCAGACGACAGGCTTTGTGTTCAAAAAGAGAAGAACGTGACAGGAGAGTGGGTAGCCAGTACAAGCAGTGAGTCCCAAGATACAAGGACAGAATCGCAGCGGATGTGATGTGGATGAAAGTTGATATAGTTGTAGAGACCAAGTGCTTCAAAAAAAATTATATTTTCAGTTTATTTTCAAGAGTTTTGCATGGCATAGTTTCCATTTTTAAATGAATCCCCCCTCGACTAATGAATTGGCATTTTCATAGCCAAAAACCAATTAAACTGTACAGTGAAGCAGCTGAGAACCGAGGAGGCAGATATGTTTTTGGTAGGTTGGTGATTCGGGGATCCATCTGTTGTTGGCATGCATCTGTTTTGCATTCGCAACCTGCTGCACTGGTACTTTCCTGTTTCTCCACAAACTTTAATGGATGCACAGTAAAAGGGCAAAGGCCTGACCAACAGATCTGTTAACAGTCCCTAAGCTGTTCATCATTGTTGTCTTACTGTTAGGAGGGGAAAGATAAGAACATGAAAAGGTCTAAAATACTGGGAAAAAAAAAAAAAGGTTTATATCGTTACTTGCATGCGGAGGGGGTCGCTCATACTGTCAAAGCCATAGAAAATAATCACCCAATTCTTCAGTTCCTCTCAGCTCATTGTTTTGGTTTTCTGGCCAGCAACTTTAAGGTTCACTCTCACCACTTTGTTTCCACACGTTACAAGCAGCTGTTTTGGGCGAAAAAGTTTTTTTTAAACCCAACATACACTACCTATCCAGCACTAGTGTTCATTTCATTAATGAAAACTATGACTACATATGTTTGTCAATGACCTTTTTTTTCCATGACTAATACAGGACGGCACAAATGTCATTTAAACACCAACTGTGACTGTACCAACATGAAATATCGCTGACAAAAAAAAGACAAGACTAAAATGTAGTTTAAAAAAATAAGAATGTTAAAATCTCTCTTTATTTTCGTAGTGCAGCAGTTCCATTTCCTGTGCTGTACATGCCTCCTCTGCCGGCAGCACACAATGAGCACATTGAATTTAGGAAAGAAACAAGGTGATATTTTTTCTGGTGACTATTAGACTAAGATTAAAGAGAATAAAGAAGATTAAATGTCAGTTTTCATTGACTCAAACTAAGCTAAAATAGTTCTGTTTTGTTTGACTAAGACAAGACTTAAACGCCCAGACTTTTAGTCAACTAAAACAATGGAGAAAAAAAAAGAAAAAAAAAAAGGATAAGGTTGACAAAATATTATAAACACTAACAAGGACATTTGACACATGGCTAAGACTAAGACTAAATGAAAAAATAGCTGACAAAATCAACACTATCCAGCACCAAACAGGAGACGGACACAGTTAGAGACTAACTGGTGAGCGTAGTGGAGCATTTAGTGGCTAGAGAACCGGACATTTCCCTCACAAGCTGGTAGAGACCAAAAATAGAGCTAAACAGAGAGTAAATATTAGACACATTACATTCATCAGGTGGCCAGAAACAGGACTACAAATGAATGATAATGTTGCTCCGCATCTATTGGATGTGTATACATATCAACTTAATAGGTGAAGGTATGTCGATGCTGTGTCGAGAACTTGTTTCTGCTGCCTCCAAATGCTCCAGCAATAAAGCCAACATTATCTTCTAACAATTGCCAGCTCAATAGGCGAATTAATACAATTCATTAAAATTAATACCGTGAATTCAGGCACAAATCACACTTGGTGGCTGACAAGTTTTAAAAGGTCATGGATAAAGACACAGAGACTACGAGAAAACAGCTTGATTCACACTGCGACTTTAATCAACAATGGTGGAAAAAAAAAAAGAAAAAAAATCCAACAGGCGACCTGCTCTGCTGGGTAAAGGGTAAAGACTATTAATATGAGGTGGCAGTGTGATCTTCTTGTGTGTCCTATTTATATCAGTGTGTGGAGAGGGGAATTTTATAATATTGATCAGAAGCGTGAGTTCCACCGTTGTGTGTGTCATTGAGAGTTGAGTGCGTGTTGGGTGGAAAATGACAATGAAATTCAGTAAATGAACTGACCTTGATGGGAAGCTAACATTAGCTCAGAATGTGTCCGTTGTGTGGTTTTGGCTGCTGTGTTGTTAAATGTATAAAATGTGTTTTGATCTCTACACTGCTATTTTATGTCTTCAGATGTGGTAGCTACGTCTTTATGATGCCTTCAAACACAAATGTATAATGTTACTCTACGTTTACTGATGACTACTACACTTTTGATTGATTTTTAACAGCTGCATTTTTTTTTAATATTGTTTACCAACAGCACATACTGTGACTAGAGAGCGTGTTTGCTAGTGAGTTACTTTTCTGCAATGGGAGACCTCCTCTCATTCGGTGAGGGTGAATTATTTTTGTGTAGAATCGGGTGAAGGAAGTGGGCAAATATGTTGGTTTTTTTCTAGTTAATATTAAAAAACAAACTTGAACACATACTCCTCTACTTGCTTTTATTTGTCTTCCCTGGCAGATATGGCCAGAGAGAGTCTCCCCGTCTGTCTGTGTGATGCGTTTTCTCCCCGCTGCACTGTGAGGCTCTGTCACACAGACAAATATGGTCTCACAGGCTGCAATCACACACTCGCTGTGACCCACAGTTTGCAAATAAAACACTGCAGGCTTTGCGTCAGATTGACACAGGAATGTTTCACACCGCACTCATTTCCATAAACCAGTACGTGTAGCAGACTGTGAGAATCCCTCTGTAGACAAAGGTGTCACATTTTACGAAGAGAAAACTTTCACCATGTCTGAAAATGTATATTTAACATGTGGGTGCAGTCCAAGCTGTACTCAGTAAGTTGACGGTTGTTTAAGCTGTCTTATTCCATCTTCCTGCTGACAGACGCAAAGTGTTCCTCATCAGTGAGTAACAAACTGTTTCTCCAAACAAAACTCACAGTCAGTTTCCTCAGAGCGGGAATCCAAGTAACTGTGACGATGCACTGACAACAACACTCTGAACACACCACGGCACATATTTACATAACAAATATCAAATAGATATTATACAGATAGACAGACAGTGAAGCATGTCACTGAGTAATTTCACTGTAATACACACACACACACACACACACACAGTGGCTGGTAGTGGCTGTCAGAGCACCACAGGAGCGTGAAGAGTGTGATCTTGTGGCCCTGGTGACTGTCAGACTCATCCAGACGACGTGACATTCTCAAGTGTGTGTGCGTGTGTGTGTGTACGTGTACATGTTTGTGCATCTGTGCATAGTAAAGAGTGTATGAGTCAGTATGTTTGCAGCTGTGTGTACATCTGTGCCTGTCTGTATGAGCCTCTTTGTGTGTGTGTGTGTGTCTAAACCTCTCAGAGAGTGATAGCACCATGGCAGTCCTTCTCAGTCTCACAGTCTGTCAGCAGCTCTGTCAGTAACTTGCCTTGTTACTGCGGTCTCATCAAACTCCTGCAGCCAACATCAGTGATGTCAATTTCCCATGAAAACTCATTTCATGATCACTGATCAAAGCAGAAGGCCGCTATTTACTTCTGACATAAAAATAAAAAAATCCCCATGCATTCATGCACTTTTCCAACACACCTCACGAGTTGTGAAAAACTATCCAGCACTTTATTAAAATCCTCTGACCAGATCAGTGGATGCTAAAAGCTAATTTTGTTTTCTGAGCTAACCTAGGGAGGTATCCAGCTTAAGATATTAAACATTTTCCATGCATTTTGTTATTCATGCAGTTCATGGGGCAATCCCAACTCCTGAGTGATTATGGTTCTTCTACCCACTGCATGCAAGATTGAGAGGAACTCTGCAGCACATGAGCACATGAAGGAATCTTTTGTTGTGCAGATTTTTTTTGCTCACTTTACTTAGTTTTGTTTCTACCTCGAGGAAGCCACCGTGACTCACAGAATGAGCTCCAGTTTGGGACAGACCCAATTTTGCATGGCTGACATTTAAAATGATTGATCCCTCTGAGACAGTGTGAGACCAAAACTTGGCAGAGCCGAAGAAGATGAAGGGATACAACAACAGGTGGGAAGCCGAGCTTCGGTACCCTTTGCTAATAATGACGGATTTGTTTATGTAAATTTCAAACAACATACCAACATTCAGCTTCTCCCTCAGATACCACCGCTGCTGTACTGATCAACCCCCCCCGCCCCCGCCCACCCATCTCAGAGCACATGTGCTCGGCTCCCTTGGATGCTGAGCGACGGGTGGAAAGTCCAGCAGCTTGTGTGATCTCCAGAGCACAGGCAGGTTAGCCGGTGCGCTTTTTAAACCCCATCTTGCTGCCTGGTTTGTTGCTATGGACTGTTGCTGATAAGAGCCGGTCAAAGCTTTTCAATTTCCATCAATGTCCCTCAAAGCAGATACACACCTGCAGTGCACTTACCAAACATACGCTCCATATGTGCAGATACACACGCAGATTGTCGTGCAGCTGCAATCACAACAATAACCAGCCAGGATTAATGTGCAAAAATAGAACACAATGAACCTCAACACAAAGCCCTGCAGCAAAGCCAAGCTTATGATATTCAGAAAGGTGCACGTTTAACCTTGTGGTGATTGCTGAAGCTGTACTTTGTGGTGTTGAATTGGATTGCATCACTGCATATTGTAAGATGTTGCCGTTATTGTGCACCCGCCCTGTACCTTTTCACTGTGGTGAGGGAGACATGTTTTTCAACGGGTCTTTTCAAAGCCATTGCAGCATATGGGCACAAGGAAAAAAAGGTGGTTATCAGCAAAAGAAATGAATCAATTTGCCAGCGTGAATCACCACTCAGTTTCCCAAAACAGCTCCAGCATTTGTAGCGGCAGATGGCCCTTTGTAGCCTGCCTCTCCCTCGCTGTGTGCCGTTTCCCACACATGGCTCAACTCAGAGGGGGCAAGACAGTCTGTCTGAACACTGTGCATCGATAAATCCCACAAGATCTGGTCTAACAAGGAGTCTCTGAGTGATGGTCAGACCTGAAAATAACTGAAAAAGCACTATTAACAAGTCTTTTTGGCTCAGTAATAAAATCTAAATAAGTGCTACTGTTCATCTCTGTTATAATTGTTTGATATCGCTTGTTGGAGATAGCATCACTTCTAATAATGCAGCTGTAGAAAACAATGAGGATAAGAAAAATTATGGCAATGATGATAATAATGGTGAAAAGACAAGGATAGATAGATGATAAACAGGAAAAAAAATCTCTTTTCTGGCGTGTCCTCTGCTCAGCAACACCTGGCTTGGACTGTGTCTTGTGCATTAATGAGTTTTTGAGAAACTGCTGTAGGGCTTTGGTTTATTAATGTGGAGGAGCGAGCAACACAAAATGTTCCCAATTAAAATGAAGATGAATTGCAGCAGCGGGTCCCCTATTGTGGCTCTACTTTTGTATGTGTCTCTAAATCTCTGCCATACAGACAGGTCATTAAGCACTAAAGGCTGCTTTGGTCCCGCGGCGGCGCAGCCTGAACACATCGCATCCCTCTCCGAGAGCTCTGTGTACTGTACACCAGTGCCACAAAGCTGTGCAGGGAGGAGGAAGCTCAGATAGACTGAACTCATAAGGAAGATCCAATGCTCTGGAATTACTTAACATGCATAATTGAAGTCATGGTGCGTCTTAAAGATGTGCTGCACTGAGAAATCTTGTATCCCCTAAAGTTATCAGGAACTGCCTTCTTTTCATTTTGTTTTTCATAAGACCAAAGCAGGAGGATTTTCTTAACTTACTATCAAATTACACTGAAATTGAAGAAGACTAAATCCCCAAAGATCAGATTTCTGAGGTTTGTAATGCTGCATAATGTCCTAATAATCTTCATGAAGTTTCCTGGAAAGGCCTGTCTAATTTGTGTGTATGAATTACGAAGAAAATAGGGACCATTTTCAGTTGTTATACTTCTACTTGAATATTGCCAAATAATTGCTAATGTAACCTAGATAATCTTTTAATCATTGCCAGCAGGTCATCTGTGCATGCAAAAATAAATGTAATGTAATAAATGTAAAATGTGTCTACAAGCAAGCGTGCAATTCAACATATATGTTGATTAATGTTTCCAATAATAAATGAATAATGAACTTTGAAGATTTTTTTATTTATTTTTGCTGGATTTTAAATTAGCAATTGTTTCAAGGAAACTCTTTTTTTCTTTATAATTAGTATCAAACTACAGTCGTTCTTTCCAGAAATAAAGACTGACGATGTGAGAGGTGTGAGGATTTCACATGACAACAGCTATGTCTTTTAACAGAGGTTGCTCATCTTAAAAAGCCATTTGGAAGTAAGTGAAGAAGATTTTATTTATATAACACCTTTACAGATCAGACATCACAAAGTGCCTCACAATTAAACACTAACAACAGTAAAATACAGACACAATATAAAACTGACTATTCAGCATGACATTGAAAAATATATTATTGAAAAAGTAATAATAATAACAGCCTTTATTTGCATAGCACTTCACCACAATGTTACCGAGTGTTTCACAGAGGCAAAAAGAAGCAAAATAAATAACAGAAATTATTTGCACAATAAAAAGAAAATGCACCTCCATTCATAAAGGTAACTCAAATTAATCAAATGTGTCTGGCACAAAAACACAACCTAAAGCAGAAAAGCAAAAAAGTAAGTAAGTAATAAGTAATAAGTTTTGGGCCCTAACAGCCACACGGCAATTGTCTTTACTTTTATGTCTGGGGGACTAATAGTAATATTTTTTTTTTTTGTATCATCTGACTGGAGGAAAATAAATCACAAATGTATGCTGAAGACAGACCCTGAGGTGCTTTAGGGGTAAAACATTGATATCTATTCCAAACCAACACAAAGAGGCTTAGACCTCAAGTGTTTCAAAGCCTAATTGGTGTTAAATCTTTGTCTAATTGCTTTTTGGCTCATGACCCATTAAAATGAAGCAATGATTACTTGTCGCTCATTATCACCAGATGATTAAGTCTATCAGTTATGACCAAAGGAATGTTTTTATTTTTACCCTTTTAAAAAGGACAGATAAGGTAAAATGATTGAATAATTCTCAAGAATTAAAACAGAATAATTTTGCTGATGCTGAAGTGATTTGTTTGTTGCCACTAAGTTGCTCCTAACAGCTCAAAGTATTTTCATATAGTGGACAATACATTTCCTTTCTGCTGCTGTGATGTCTTTGTGCATCACAAGAGCCTTTTGTGTCGTTTTCTTTCTCTGTTCTTAGTCACTCTGTGTGGTGCCACTCTGATCACTTCATCTAATGGAACACAAATCAAAAGGACCAGAGAGACTGACGATCATCCTCTCTCATCTCCCTCGGGGCTTAGTGATACCCCATCACTCTCACGCACACACACACACACACACTGGTATTCATTGTGTAACCACATAAGCATATCTGAAGTCTCCCTCACCTTCTCTTCCTCCTCCCACACAAATACATTACAGCAAAGTTTCCAAAAAAGTTCTTTCTTTCCAGTCGGCCAGACATTCAATGAACTATACACTGTTTATCCCATTAATGTCACTGACCACTGACACCAAATCAAATGAAAAAGTACACAAACACACACACATATATTTTTGTAGCCTGGGGGGGGGCGCTGGCAAGATATGAGATCAACACTGGGTCAGCAGCTTGGCGCTTTTCTAAACTGGAGAGGTTTTGTCTCTGTGGCCCACTCCTCTCCCTGAGGGAATACACTGTCTGGTCTGGTCTGGTTTCGAGCAGCAGTTCAGTCTGTAAAATGCCTTAAAAGCTCCTAGTTGTAGTAATCCAAGGGGAGTAACCTGGTTTATCTGGAGTGATGGTGGAGGACACTGTGTGTACCTGTTTTTTGTTTTTTTTTTTTATTTACAGAAATTTAAACTACTTTTGCTCCGAGTGTTTAATCTGTAAATTTGCTATAATTTCTAGATAATATAAAAAGGACAGCTTCTTAGATCAAATGTCTTATCGTGTTTGGATTTCATGAACTCACAGATCTCCTTTGCTCAAACAATCACACCATTAACCGTTCCCTAATCCCCCCCGCTTCACTTTTGCTAAGCCTTAACCTTTCCACTGTCTCACGCTGCACATGCAGTTTACAGTGATAACGGTGGCAGATTAACCATCAAAACCTTAAGTTATTTTTGAAACAACAGGTCCCTGTTTCCACACAGCGATTGACAGAAGCTGCCATTTCATTTCTAGCCAGTGAGCAAATGACAAATGTCACAGTTAGATTTTATCAGCTACAGCTAGTTAGCTAATTAAGCAAACATAAGCTCCATGACTTGGTCTCCAGCTGACTCATTTTAAAATGAGAGTGTTTTTCAATATGCAATATATGACTACATACCTGGCATTATGCTAAAAGGCAGAGGCTGCTACATTTCCCAAACAAAAGTCAGTTTCCTCACTATATATACCTGAAGTAAAGAAATAAAGAAACATCATTGTAATTATATTGGAGCATAGAGACAGTTTAGCAAACTGTAAGATCATTTAACCCTGTTTGACTGCTAAGCCTGCATCCTTGTTCATATTTCATAATGTCATATGTTTGAATATCTTTGAGTTTAGATGTTGTTGGATGCACAAACTAAGACTTTTGAAGACGTCCTCCTGGAGCCTGGAAAACTGGGATGAACATTTTTCACTGTTTTCTGATGTTTCATAGACCAAACAATTAACTGGTAAACTAGGTAGCTGGACATGCTAATGCTCATGTGCAGCTTACTCTAAACAGTGTTTAATCTAGACTGCATCAACGTGTGGAGAAATCCAAAGCTCGATCTGCCGTGCATAGCTGCGGTTGCTATGCTACAATTGGACAATTGCTGTTTGAGGAGGAGTATAGCGAACAGTCAAATGTAATAACTCGTTTATGTGATCTTTGCTTGTGTCCCTCTGCGGGGAGCTCAGATTTCAGGTGCTGGAGGATACTTGGATTACCAGCTTCAAGCAGCTTCTGCTAATTAACTATCACACCATACTTCCATGGAACCAGCGGCCGCCTGGCACGCTTCAGAACATGGTCAGCAGTAACGTTGAGTCTACTCTAGTGAGAGAGAGCCGACGAAAAGATGCAGTAACAAGGGACTGACTTTACACTTGCAGAATAAAATTTTGCATTCATGTCTTCTTTTACAGTATATGTGAACGTATGTGAATGAATTGATGTAATTGCCTATGTGAGGTGGGTGTGTGATTGAAAGGCAAAGCTGTCAAGGAGAAGTGAAACCTCTTCATGTGTGAGTGTTGCACAGGCTACTGAAATATGATAGAAGTAATTATGGCATTCAGCAGTGCATGTAGAAAATGCAGATAATACCCTGGCTCTCTGAAAGAACTCCTCAACAACGGCTTTGCCTGTCTGTCCTGGACAATTACAGGCTGAGGAGACTGTGACACTTCTTGAGTGAACCACTTTAATGTAAATAACTACTTCTGGTTCTTCATAGATGCATATTGTACCTTAGCTCTCAGACTTCGGTTACCGAAAAAGAACGGATAATTATTTTAACGGGAAACTTACATTTTTACTTCCACTGTTATGTGTTACTTTCCGTATTTTCATAACCTAATTACATGAGTCTGTAATTACTTATAATTCAGCACTCAGAGAGTGACTCCTCTTTGTAGACAAATGGCATCATACACATTTGAAGTAATTAGAACAATTAAGCCTCTGCCATCAAGCTTTTAGCTGATGTTCTTTTCCTTCAGCAGATTATGTTTTTCTCGTTTTGTGAGTTTGGCCCAGTGGTCACACAAGTCCTGATTAGAAGAGTAAAGCTGGTCTTCGCATCTGCAGTAGATAGCTTTGTCTGGAGCTTATACACTGCTTATTATTCTGCGTGCAGCTTTTACTATTATCTGTCCATTCACAACATCTCAGAACTTAATCTGAGCATTTTTAAAAAAAAAAAATTTTCATAAGGGATTTGAAGTAACCCACCGAGGCCTCTTTTCAACAAGGTGAGGAAGTTTATTCTTCTTATGGTAAGAATATGTTGTATCCTCCAAACCAAAACAAATAACAACAAAAACACATTTCTTCTTCTACGTACCTAAATTCCCACACACCATGGACTAACATTTAATACAATTAATTCCACATAACCACAGTAGCCTTATCACAACAAAAACCTGCACGTTCAGCAAACCCTCCTCTCATTTCCTCTCTACAATCTTATGACTCTCAAACTCTCAAAGAGATCTTCTGGCACTGAAAGTAGCAGCACTGTTTTTGGTTTTACCAGAGCGAACCTGACAAGTTGAAAGAATCAAGTTATATCTCTTTCTACAAAGAGTTATTGTGAGCAGTGACTGCCATGGAGTCTGTGCCCGGCCAAGAAATAGCCTGGCACATAACCACAACTTGCTGGTTTCACACTTTGGTTTTTGTACAGATTAAAAACAAACAAGATACAACGTGTTAACTGGTCAGCTTTAGAGGTGCTGGTAAGTGGATATTGTTACCTTTGCCCAGAGACAGGCTAGCTGTTTCCCTGTTTCTTGTCTCTGCGCTATGCTAAGCAAACTGTCTCCTGGCTGTAGCGTTATATTTAGTGGACCGAAATTAGAGTGGCACTGATCATTTCATTCAACTCTTAACAAGACAGTAGATTAGTGTATTTTCAAAAATGTTGAACTAGTTCTTTACGTATGTATAGTTAAAAGTAATCAGACCTTTGAGCTCCACTTAGCTCATTTAGTCAATTTAACTAAGTTTAAAGCCGCCACGAACCCAAAACACATTAAAATGACACAGGCACCTATGAAAATGTACAAATGTACTCTCATATTATCTTATATAACAGGTCAAGGGTGGAAAACTATTGTTTTACTATTCATGTACACAGATACAGGAGAAAATTGCATTAAATAAATCCACAACATTCTATTTATCTGTCAACAGTTTTGTGCCTTTTTTCATTGAATGTCTGTAAATCACTGAAAATAATAATTTAGTTTTAAAAATGTTATATGGTCTCCAGACATAAATGAGCCGCCCAGGACGAAAGCCCCACATCAGCGTTTTCAACTGGTTTTCTCTACTTGTTTCTACACACGATTACAAAGTCATGTTATTATAAATAAGTCCTTTTTTTTTTTCTTTTTTTTTTTTTTACAGATGGAGTCCACAGGGTTAACATGAGCATCAGCCAGTAATGCGTAAGACTTAGAGGAATGACTACAGACCCTCAGGTATCTGGCAACGTGACCGATAGGCCAAACTGACAAAATGTCAGTGCAGACAAGAGGAGGACAAAGAGGTGAAACAAGGCAAAGACAGCAAAGTACAAACTCAGTGTATTAGTGAGTAAGTCACTTACTCATCCACAATGTGTTGTTTCTGTGAGCCTTGAAGCTGCCGCGATTTTACAGTTCTGCCTTTCCTTCCAGAGGGGAGGAATGAGAATTATAGAGACAGATGGTGTGTATGCAGTGGCCGATATCTCTAACAGTGTATTCTACCACCTGGGAGCCAGAAAGAGCCTGAGTGCCACAAACTTTGGTTCCCCGGGTAACAATCTTCCTGAGCATCACATAATTGCACTGTGCCGGAGTGCAATACTCGTGCAGCAGAAATGAAAGAAGAGGATTCAAATCCTCTAAATGTACACTGTAACGATAATGAATGCAGAGCTGAAACTTTTTGGGGTTTTAATATTTTGTGAGTATGAGCTGGCCAGAGAGTCTAACATCTCCAGTGGCGTTTGATCGTGGCTCCTTTCTGCTTTTCTTATCTCTTCAACTTTGTCATTTCAACCATAGAAAATGCATCTGAAATATAATTTCTCATTTCACTGATAATTTCACTGACAGTGTGTGTGTGTGTGTGTGTGTGTGTGTGTAGCTTCCTGCTCAAAAGGGTTCATCTCACGTCATCCAACATGTTCTTGTGAGTCTATAACATCCGCTCTTGAAGCTCAGAGCCTCTGAGCTATTAGTTCATGTAATAAAATGGTGGTCATTAGTATTTTTGGTTTATTTGGGATTGTAGGAAAATGACTGGGGTGAGGTGGGGGGCTGAATCATATATGTCACTCTTTAGAAGAAAAAAAAAAACTTCCATGCATAATCAATTTAAAAAAAGGGAATATATTAATGGGACAGTAATTTTAGCTACAGGTTATGTAGACATCAGTTGAAAGCAGTTCAAACAAATGCTGAGCCAAATATCTACAATGACCTGTACAGGTGTAGAGTCAGTATCCCTCCACAACACCAAAACAGTAATTTACAGTGGGTAAAGAAAATAAGGTAATGGGTGTATTTGGGGTGTGCATGTGTTTAATGCTAGTTTTGGCACATGCATGTATGAAAATCAGTTTGTCCACATACAAAATGAATTACTGAATCAAACAGGAAAGCACGAGACGTTTTAGTCATAAAGATCTCCGTCCATGCACAGGAGAGCAGGAGTGAAATTATCAACACCGTGTCAGCTGGTCTTTCCAGCCCTGAGGGTGGACTCCTAATCTTAGGCGCACATTGGCCTTCAGAATAATAAGTTGCACCCACACACAGCTTTTGTTCTCGTCCTTGTCTGGGTGCACAGCCGCACAAGGAAGTGGGAAAGGCGTTACAGAACAATGGAGCTCTGGACTGGTGCGACTCCACCAGTCAGAGCAGCAGTACAGCGCGCTAAATGATGCGTCATTATAGCGATTCAATAATGGCGTTCTAATTAGGCTCCAGGCAGAATGGCAGCAGGATTTCATGTCAATCATTTCCTTTTCTGGCGCTTTCTTTTTCTCTGGCTGTACATCTTGCCCTCCCTCCCCTGACTTTTCCTTTGCTCTTTCAGCACCTGTTTATCTCCAACTTTCATTCTTTCATCTTTTGGCCTGTCTTCATCTCCGTTTCTGCCTCCGTCTTTCTCTCTGCGTCTTTCATTTTGTCAGCCTCCACCACTTTTCTCAGCCTTTCTGCTTTCACGAATGGGGAACAGATAGATGAGGGAGATACAACGGCGAACAATGAGCGTGTTTCTCCGATGGACCATTGTGCCTGTAATGACAGTATCTGCACCGGTAGTCCTCCCGGCAAAGTAGGGAAAGGGTTCGGAGGGGGCTTACAATTACAAAGGCTCATTCATACTGGCCACCTACACAGTGTGATGCATACAGGTGAGTCAAAGGCGGGAAAGCAGCGCTGGGTTACACAAACGCCTCTTAACAAAGAGTCAAGCTTTTGTCAGTGAAGAGAAGAGCATGTCTGCTATTACGATCACTTTCAACAAAAAAAAAAAAAAAACATGAAGATTTTTAAACTATATGAATTACTGAAATAAGTGATTTCAAATTGGGGAGGTGAGAAATGTTACATGAGGTAAAACAGCAATTGGAGAAAAAAAAAGGGAAAATTGAAAAGTTACAAAATAAAATGAGCAGGTGAAGGCAAAATAAACAACTTTATACTTCTTCATACATTCCCTTTTTATTTATTTAGCTAACAATACTATTTATTGATGTGTTCATTTTTACTCATCTGTTTTTGGGACAGACACAAAACCACACTGTTTGAAAGTGAAATGGAGGTCCATAAATTTCAAATGAAAATATATGATGTGGTTTGTCGGCTGAAATTAAGTCAAGTCAAACACACCAGAGCCTGTCCAAACTATGTGAGACAGCCACTAACTGAGCACAGGCAATTTAAATGTCTTCCCACTTTGATGAAAGCCATGCTTTATGATGATAAAACCTACTGAAATCTGTGTCTCTATAACTGTGTGCTTTCAGATCTCAAGACTCAAGACCCTGCGTTCATTGTCCTGTCAACTGGGGTATCAGCAGTGTCAGCCAGTTTCAGCCTTTTATCCATTTGCTTCTCTCCTCCTCACATTTACAGTATTTCGATAAAGCCGAATTCCCAATAAAACTGTGCTCATTTATGTTTTAATGTTTCTGTTGTCAGACATGTTAACCCCCAGTCACTGCCAAGCCATTTAACAAGCTGCTGCCCTGTACTGCTAAAATCCAGATGCTCATAACTGAGACGTCGTATAACTAACAAGCCCCGGCTCATCCCGCCTCGTGTTTCCCTTCCTGCAGCTGGTGGCGGTTCTTGTTCCGCTCTGGTGGAAAAATGGTACGTGTGGCGCTATGTCGAGCTCGCAAAGGCTGCAGAGCAGACTGCCGTCACCAACTGCAGTTATCGGGCTAGCTGTTTAACAGTTAACAATGGACTGGTTAGCAGCGACTGAACTTTTAAAATTAAATATCTCAATATAGCAGCTTTTATTGACGTAGGCCTACTCTGTACAATTAATCTTTAAAGTAGATAATATGCCAAAGTAAGATGGTCCACAATATAAGATCGTCACATCGCCCGCCCCTACTTTGAACTTTTTGTTCAGGGTCAAATTTAACTTGGTTGTGACCTCCCACTTTTTGCATGCAAATTTAATACTGTTCCAATCGAAACCACTAATGTAAATAGTACACAAGTTTATCAATGTTCATCATACAAAGGGGTTAAAACTCACATTCATTAAGTGCTTTAGAGGAAGTTTTTTAAAACATGACCTGCTCAACAAGTTAAGTGGATATTATGTCAAAAAAACTGAACTTGAAAATGAACTATTATTAATTAATTATTAGTGTTTTCAGCAGCAAAATCTCTCTGAGATCTCACAAAAACCAAATCCATAAACAATAAATGGAGGCATCATGCTAAAGAAAGAAAAATATCACTTTTAACAGACCTAGGCTGATCTGCTTCAGTCTTCTGCATCTCAGAGAGCATCTTGAAAACCCAACAGATGTTCACTGTAATTTCAGACACTGTGCCTTTGCTCCTAAATGTGCTCATCTCCCTCAGAGCAATTTAACTGGATTTTCATTTGGTGCAGTTTAATTTTCAGTAAATTTACACCATCTTTTTCTTTGTCTGCTTTGTGATAGTGGCTATCCCTGTTTCTGTTAATTACCCAGTTCTTATATAAGTCTATAATAATGTAATAATATACAGTAATATCTTATATTAGTTTTAACTACTTGATGTAGTGGCTCAACAGACATTTAAGGGGATGAGAGATATGAGAACTTAACAGTCCTCTGCCTTAACAGAGCTCTGTATATTACAGCATTTGATCAATTTCAATCAAGTTCAATCATGAAGACAAAACAATAAGGTAAAAAGAAATGAATTCTGTGACTGACACCCTAACTGCAGCCCTTTGTCTTTTTGTTTTAATGGCTTCATTTCAAACATGCTGTGATGACACATGCTGAGTCATGATGTGACAGGGATGTCACGATGGTTTGAGGAGCTCAGGCTGATTGAGTGTCACAGACACATGTAAGAACAGTTACAGCTGCAAGCAGCAGCAACCAGGCTCCAGTGTAGCAATTAAGTCATGGGGAGAACAAACACGATCCAAAAGCTTATGCCTTTTCTTTTTATTTAAATGATCTGAAACAATTCATCCCTACATCAAACCTCTTTAGGCTCCTGACGGAATAAGAACTGTGCACTTGAACAACTTCTAGATTATAATTGGTTTTAAAACTTATTTCCATATAAAAAGGCCATACTTAATCACTCATTCAAAAAGTCAGTTTTGGCAAATACCATCATATTCATTATCTATATTTATTATTTGTATGATATTGGACATCACCATTAGGGGAACTTTTCTCATCTTTATATTAATATGTCTTTTGGGACTGAACAGGGTTGTTGTAAAATAAATTTAAAAAAGCATATAGACACAACTTGTTATAGTAATACTAATATATAGTAATATTTTAGTGGATGTAATCATGATTTCTTCCAAACTGGATACAAGACGTTTTCTGTGCTGTGAACGTCTTCTTATGTGATTCAAGAAAAACCGGCTATATAGAGATAGATGAATGTAACAGTGTAATAATTACCTTTAGAAATAGTACACTGCAAGTGAGCCCCACAAAAGTGTGTGTATTTGTAGATGAATTAAAGGGTTGTGAGAAAGGGGCCGCAACCTGCATACCTCAGTGTAGGACCTGGGTGGCCTATTTACACATCTTTAACTAATGGATGTTTGATTAGAAGAGGTGGATGAGCCTGACCTTTCCTTTTTTGAATGAGAGCTGTGATGAGGCGGCTGCCATACTGTGGAGAGGCTGTGACACAAAAATACTCTCAGACATACACACACTTACATTGTATAACAAAAGCTAATTTTAAGCTTTAGTTGAAGGAACAGTTTTGGGTAATTCGCTCATTAGATTTGTTGCAGAGAGATGGAGGAGAATAGCTGAGTGGGACTGGTGGCCCTTTCTGATTTCGCTTGCCCCTGGGGTAAATAATTCTGCAGCTGGTGGAGCTAGCAGATTTCAGTTCGGGCTGAGCGATATCATTGCTGCTGCTGCTGGAGCTACTGGCCTCAGCTGGGTTTGTGGTGTTTCTTTCCCATCTGTATTCAAAAGTGTGGTATTTGATTTTGAGAACAATATTTCTGCTGAATCTGGTTAAACAGTAATTATCCGTAAGAGATGCTGTAAGAAGTAAACCAAACGCGCCTGCAATGAGGCGGTGACAATTTAATTGGCTGGAAAATTTCGAGAAGAAGAAAATCAGAGTGCAGAAGTTTTGCAAAAGCCCAGAAGCAGCCTTAGAGTGAGGGGAAGGACTCAGACTGAAGCACAGGACATTTGTGCAGCACCATTCATTCATTTACTGTCACTGAGGCGCTGCTTGTTGTGTACAGCAAATGTAATTTTGTTTGGTTTCTTTTCCTGCCACTTTCTATGGTCGTGAACAAAACTTTTGGAGAGTCAATGAGGGAGAGAGAGAGAGTTCACAGGGTGACGATAGGACGCTCTGATTATGGTTAAGTTCGCACAACCCTATCTGTGACATGGGATAACACACCATTAGAGGTTTTGGTAGGTGAATTTTGTTTGCTTTGGACTGAGTCGGGCTCGCTGTCTCTCCCTCCTTCCAGTCTTTAAGATAAACTAAGCTAGCCTCCTGGCTCTCCTGTCTCAATACCGAACACACAAACACAAGAGTGGTGTTGATTTTCTCATCTAATTCAAAGCAGGAAAGTAAATAAGGAAATTTTGTCAAACTATACCTTAAAGAAGTATAACTCGGTTGAAGCGAGTGCTTCTCTACTTGATGGACATGTAAATTCCTGCTAAAACCAGCCAGAGAGAGGCATTAAGAGACACACTGATAAAAGAGTGAGAGGGGGAGTAACACTGTGAGATTTCAGATGAGTGTGGAGTAGAGGGGAGTAAGTGGGGGGTATTTAAATGCACTCTCAGCCTTTCAAATCAAGACATTATGGAGCACTTACCCATGCCAAACAACATTGTAATAACATTTTCCATGTGGCTCTGGGTGACCTGCAGGGATGTGCCCATTGCCTCTTTGCGTATTTGTGTGAGTGAACTTAAGCAAAAGGCGTAACCAACATTCATGCATTTTTCCAGCTTCTTTTAGCACATAGTGTTCTCTGGCAGTATATAGCATTTTGCTATAAAAGATATTAACAATGTTATTTTGCCACGCATTTTCTAGTTTTTTGTATCTTCATCAACATGGATTATGCTTGAAATTAAACTATGCTATGCGACTATGGTCAGGGACAAAGGAACTTCTAGATCACTGTGGGAATCTCAGTTTTGACCTGCAGCTCCTGTCAACACAGAGATGTCCTCTTTGCCCCCCCCCCCAGAGTCTAGGATCACCACTGATTATAAAGGCACTTCCATTATCTTGAAAACTGTTTTACGTTTCTATGTATATCTGAAATTTATCTGCTCATTAATGCACACATATTTCATTGTACATCTCAATGTTATGCTCATAAAATAACTCACAACTGCCTCAACTGTCTCGCCATACTCTCATACCTCCTCTGTGCTGCCAGTCCAAACTAATGACGGCACATTTTTATTAAAGACAAAGGGTAACCCAAATCCAGTGACTTTTCATGTCAACACCACATGAAGCAGGTGAATGAATTTTTTTTTTCCCCCGCAGTGACAGTGGAGGGCACTAAGACACTGTGGCGTGGAGTTCAACAATTACGATTTAAATATGAAGAAACTATTGACAAGAAATTAAATTGAACTAAATCCACCTGTTGTAGCCCAGTCTTAACTCAAATCTTACTTCATGGATTTAAACAACGGAGACTGCTGCAGAGGCAATTGTCATTAGGCTTTGTGTCTTTTCCTTGGACGGATGACTTCTCAAGGGTGTAATTTGTTCTGAGGGCTGAACACACACTCTGTCGCCACTCGAAGTGATCAGAAGTTGGCAAGACCGTGGGATTTCCTGATTCTGCAAGCACTCGCCTCATGGGAGGAAATCCTGCAGTGCTCCAAAGGCCTTCTGTCCATAACACACTGTCAGCACCTGGATACTAAGAGGTGTTGCTCAAAGAGGAATTTAGCTACCTCCACGATGTAGTCTGTGCGCAAAATGGAAGAGGTCTGTGCTTCTGCCTGTGCGAGCGTGATGCCACAGAACCTGTCGTCTGTCTCTGTCCTAATCTGTCAAAATGACGGGAAGCGTTTCAGATTTTTCTATCATCGTTAAAAAATTCATCAATGTCATCAATGGCAGAACATATTCGGTTAATGCGACCCCTGGGTCTAGATATCATTCTCCCTCTAACTTTGCAGGAGGCAGATGACTTACTGAGCTTACCTGGCAGCAGAGCTTTAGAAAGGCTCCAGTTTCCTGCCCTACTCCATATCAACACTGTGACAAACCTCTGTGGGCCAATTAATGCAGCCATCATGGCTGTGATAGGATCACTGAGCTCTGATGTGACAAGAATAAGCACGTCAAGATACATGCTTTCATAAAAACACATTTTTCAAAATTGTATTACTGTGATACTGTACCAAATTTCTATTTAAAGTGTTAATTATAAACTATAAACTCTTATTATAAATTCAAAACTGTTATTTATAGAGTTAGAATGTGTTTTGTTTGGTTGAAACTGCAACTATTTGGATCCTTTAATGTTTATGTTTTGTTCTGTAGTGTTGTTCTCTTTTAAAAAAACAATTACCTCCCCTCTGCCTCAGGGGCTGAGTTTCTTAGGGAGCCTCATTCTGTTGATGATACTGGGGTGTTTGCAATTTCAGCAGAACAGCTGAATCCATCACTTGATGAGCTTTGCCGTAGTCAAACCACTGCAATCAGTGCATCTGTTGGGGTCTGGGACCTCGTGGATCAACGAAATCAACAGAGAGAAATTCCCAGACAAAAGTAAACTTTCACTATTCATCTCTTACATACATGACTCGTACATGAATATCATTTAAACTAAGAGTCATCTCTCACTCCCTACGCGAAGGAGAGTTTTTTTTTCCCCAGTCGGAGGCGAGATAGGAAATTGTTTTGTTAAAACATGTCCTGCTTTCTCATGAAAATATGTTTAATGTGACTTTTATTTTTGCAATAAGATGCAGAAAGTGTGGAAGCGTGGTGACGTACTTGCAGGTCATTCAGTGGCTACCGTTGGTAATGGCCAGTTTCATTTGAGGCAAAATAGATGATGAATGGGGGCTTGATCTTCCTGTGCTAATGAATCAGAAAAATTATAACAAACATGGGTGTAAGAGATCATTCTTAAATCTGCATATTTCTTCTGACAACTGAAAATGACTTGGTTGGAAAGGATATGAGACAAAGCCCCAGCTCCTAAACAGAAATGGGCTACAATGAGCACAATGTCAGAATGCATTTCTGAAGTGAAGGACAATTGGCTAATCGTTATGTAAGGCCATTCTTAGCATTGCTTGTCTCTTGTTGTTTCTGTCCCTCTACAGAACAACACCGTCATGAAACCTTACCAATCATATTCCAATCTTTGCCCCATGTAACACACAATGTAAGTGTCCTATGTTATGTCAGCTGTCTATTATGTTTTATCATTTCTAAGTCACCATAGCTTCTAGATAGATAGATACTTTATTTATCCCTTAGGGGAATTCATCCATACTTGTTTCATCATGTACGTGAGAGTGATGTGTAAATCATCAGCATGTGATGATTTACAGTATTAATTATTATTATATTATTATTAAGCCACTTGTTAATACATTTTCATTTCACCAAATGCTTTGCTAAACATTCTTTTTACACTTCTCTGTTAAGTACTTAAAATACATATATGATAAATAACAAATGTTGATATTATCTGATATCATCTGTACTCGAAGCAATACATAGTATTGGTGGTATCTGTAGGTAATCTTGATCACAAAATGGAAAACTGAAGATATGTGGCCTCTCGGCTGGTAACGTTAAATATTTTGCACTTGAACTATTTAAAAAAACATGGCCCTTTACTGTTATGGTTCAGTTTGTAATGATTACTTTTTCACAATGAACTGTTGCTGTTCTGTCATTATTCTTTTTTAAAATAATATCACTGCAAACTGACACTTCACTGTGCATTGCTGGGGCTCCAAACCAGAATGACATTAGGCTTTTAGCTGTAACAAGGTTTCCCCTGCTCTCCTTCATCATCTGAGGTGTAATTAGACAGGTAATGGAGAGAAGAGCAGCTCCGGGCTCATCCTTCTTAATCAAAAGAGTCATAACAATGCAAATACTGACCCATTGTTGACTCTGATGCCTAAAAGACTGATATCATTTTAACTTTTAAAGCAGGAGAGAGACACCAGAGCCCAGCTCAGCCGGTGAATGCAGACGATGATACACACTTTTTAATTCACATGAGGTGGAAAGTTATGAGTCGCCCTGGATGAATAAAATGGATAATAAAATTTGGAATGAGGGAGTGATGAAGCTTTTGGCCTCCCTCCCCTCCACTGCTGCCCACCTCCGTCAAAGCCCGTCCACCTACTCCTTTCTTCTCTCTCGTGAAATGGCACTGACTGTCTGCCTTTCTCCGTCTAGTCCAATATCTCAACTTCTCTCCATCTTCCTCTCTTTTCACCCCCTCTCACCCTCTACCCTCATCTCTTTCTACCTCTCTGCTCCTCCCACCCTCCCTCCACCTGTCTCTGTCAGTCTCACTCTTTCTCCCTCTTATCAGACAGGCAGTGAAGCAAGGGGAAGCTGTCTGCAGTGAAGGCAACAGCAGGGGAGTGCAGGGCCGTGAAATGCAGGGAACCGAGACCTGAGAGACTACAGAGCTGAGGCTGAGTGACTGAATTAAGGGCCTTAGACTGTAATAAAGAGAATATTTATACTAAAAGGTCTATGGATGGACATTACAAGCTTAGTACAAGCTGACAGCTGCTACAGGAGAGACGGTAAAGCTCCCTGTTTCCATTCAGAGGTTAAAAAAAACCTCACAACTCAAAAGCTGGTGATGAAAGAAAAACAAGCTATTGTAAAGCCAGTGTGAATGAATAAATAAAGTCATGTTCAATTGGAATAAATCCATGTCATCATAATAAAACTGGCCTTAATTTGCCTAGTAAAGGAACAGGATCACCACTGCTGGTGGGTGAAAGGAGTCGAGAGATGGAGCACCTGCAGTTGCATAATTAAACAACAACCTGTTTGTGTGCAAGAATACATCTAGAAGAAATTAATTAAACCTTTACAATCAGTGCAAATGAGCAATCAAAGCAGTTCATAAACCGTGGCAATTTGGGGCTACCCATTTGGATGAGAGACTGGATAAGTGTACACAGCCAGGAGAGACCACTACGCTCTTAAAAATGATCTCATGAAAAGGTTCAATAACAATTCCCCAGGTTCTACCTCCAAATCAAACAATGTCTTACAAAACTGGTTCAGAAAAATACATAAATTTAAGTTTTTTGAGTTTAATTCATCAGAGCGGTGGTCAAGTGATCATGGCAAACTTGCATCAGTAATTCATTTATTTCATGATTCATGGCTTTTGTTGTTGTCTTATTGTTATGTAATGTGTTTACAATTATCACCATTAAAGATTCAAACATATATCTAATACCAGTAAAAAACTGCAACTGCAGGTAATCCAGGGAATCTCCTGGATAATGTGTTTCTGGGTTGATCAACAATGGGGATATGATTAAAAGAAAACTTTCAAATGGGAAGCTAAAAAATATTTCTACTTTTCAAGTCTATTTACCCATAAATTACTGAAGCAGAAAAAGTATGGTCTGTATTGTTTTAAATGGATGTTACAAAGTAGCAGTTAATGATAATGTTATTTATAATAATTAGAACGCACGACACTAATGCTGCAACTCATGAGAGCTGAGTTGTTTCCACACGAGCAGCTGGCGGCCGCACAGCACTTTTACCTCTGGTAAATTGTGTTTTTATTATGTTTAGCTATAAGCTTAAACATAGCATTACCATGGCGACCACCAACAGTGAGCCAAGGGAATGACGTCATTTGAACACAATACGGATACCCTCCAGCCATGACCCTGAGAGTAGATAGGAGATATCTGTGTGTGTGTGTGTGTGTGTGTGTGTGTGTGTGTGTGTGTGTGTGTGTGTGTGTGTGTGTGTGTGTGTGTGTGTGTGTGTGTGTGTAGGAGGTGAGATTAAAGAGGGAATTGGGAGAAGAGATGGAGGGATATCGAGCAAAAAAACAGGAGGGATAAGGTTGAGAAAGCAGAGAGATAATGCTCCTTCTGGGGGGAAGGGGTGGGGTGAGGATGACTGAGAAAATCTAAAAATCTGAGAGGCGACCTGGAGAGAGACCCTAATGAAAAATCTGCCTGCAGGTATTCATCATATCTGCAGGCATATCATTTCACAAGCGACAGAGGAACACTGATGTATTCAGGGCATTTGTTTCTAACACATGAGCCACCTGTTGCTGTTTTAAAGCACTTTGGGCTCCAATGTGAGGAGAATACAAGCTGGATCAAAACAGAGCCCCTCCGGTAGTCCTGAAAACTTTGGCAAAGACTAACACAGTATTCACATTATATTGGAATACAAAGTATGCTGCTTTGCATTGCATAGGATTCCTGGAGGGATGGCGGAGGTAATTTAATGTCAAATATTAATTTGCATTAGCCCAAGCTAATGCAGTGTTAATTTTAGAGCCTATTTTGATTTAGTTTTAGTCATTTGATGAAATTGTATATTAGTTTTAGTTAGATTTTAGTTGTTTTCCAATGTAGATCAATTGGTCAAATGCTTGTGGTTCATCTTTAAAAACAGTAACATTGTAACTGATGATTTTCTTCTCTCATATCTACAAATAAGAGAAATATATAATGCACTCCCCTGCACATGAAGTGTCAGCACAGCTCAGCTGCTCCACACCGTACTCCCGTACGTGTTATCAAAAAACTCACATCTTAATATCTTTGTTCATCATTTGGGTTGTGAAAACATCTGATTTCCACACAGTCAGAAAGTAAAAGTTGTTGTCTAGGTCATAAATCAGTTATGAAATTCTACCACACTGCAGAGTTTTTCTGCTGCCGGGCTGCTGACAGTGCTGCCAGCCGCACACCAGAGTGAATGCTAGTCACTAAATAGGACTTTGCATTGAAATAGTTGTTAGTTAATTTGTCCATTTGTCAGCCTGTCACATCAGTGTTGAGTTTTCCTTTGAAGATGAAAAATGTGACACGTTTCATCATAGATCTTGCTTACTTTTTTTTAATGAAAAATATGTTGTCAACAAAATATTTTTTTATATATTTTTGCTGACAAAATAAACACAGGCGCCATGATGATTTGTCATTGTAGTTATGTTCAGAAACCCTCCATCTTTAATCTGAAAAACTACTCCTCATTCATTTGCGCAAATCACCAAATACAGTATAATGGAGGAGGCGTATGCAAAAAAAATTTTAACACAATGATGTGACTTAAGTTGTAGTTTGGACTGATTTTTTGAGAATCATTTTCATGAGTGCTTGTAATATTCAGAGCTATCTGATTTACCACCAAATAAACTTTTCTCTCTTGGAAAGGAAACATCTGGCAATATCTCACAAGCAAATCCAAATGTTGTTGTCCAATAATACAGCACAGGTAGAATGAAAAAAAATCTCAATAGCATGTTGATGGAGCTGTTTCAGAGTTTAGCCATTCACCAGCTGTGAGCAGAGACAGGGTTTTGTTATCCAGTGTGTGTGTTTGTTATGTCTGTAGAAGGTTGAAAAGGGCTCTTGCCGACATTATTGTGACAACTGAACCAAATGACTTCTCTCTTGTCCCCAGAATGGTTTTGTTGGGGTCAGTTTGGAGTGTTGAACACCTCCTGACCATAGAGTTGAGTTGGGCCTTATTGTTACAAAACAGTGGCAGGACCAATTCCCATTGGATCCTCAATTCCCAAATCCATCACTGAGATCATGCCTTGGTTCACTCCCAGTTAATTTGTGTACGTGGACTGTCATCAAATTCAGCGACAAGAGGGCATGAGCTGGATTTCAACACGAGGTCACATGGGAGAAAAAAAACAACAACAACAAAAACTGATTCACTCAATTCCGACCCACAAAAGCTGAAACACACTAAAAATTAAGAACCAAATGACAGAATAAGAACTTAAAATCAGATTAGATAACCATTCTCCAAGCAACCTGTTCAGAAAGTAACATAACCCACATACTAATGTTGTAAAAAAAAAAAAAAAGAAAAAAAAAAGTTAGTATGAATTGTTGAACATATTGCTTATGCTGTGAGGAAAAATAGTCACTCTGAGGTTGTTATGTGGAGATTAGAGAGTGATCTAAAATGGATTAAGGAAGGTCGGTACATCTGTGATGTGGACGTAAAAGTAATTAAAACTCCTTCTGTCCTCTTAGACAAGACTAATAATAATTTATGTTCACTATGTATACTAAAGTATACTATGTATACTATACATACAATAAGTATAGATTTTGATAGGCTACTGTATTGTGAAAAATCTGGTGAGAGTTACGTGGAACAAAAGCAGGGCCCAGAGGTAAAGCAGGTGCAGTTACTTGGTCTTGATTTGTAAACAGGGTCAGTAACAGATGGACAGTCAGCGATGGCAGGAAAGGCAAGATAAAACCAAAAACAAACTGAGATCATTAGCAGAGACACAGAAAGATGGCTGTGAGTTGAAGGAGGAGAAACACAATAGATGATGCAAGAAATGTGGCTGATTGGATGAATGAGGAACAGGTGTGAAGGCAGGTGATGGTCATTAACTTACTCACTATGTCAGCGATCGGTTGACAGGTGACTAGTCAATCAAATATTAAATTGAATTCAAATCAAAAACTAAATTAAATCATAAACATTAAATTAAACATTGAATCATTAATTAATTAATTCAATCAAAAAAATGAATTAAATTAAAACTCAAAATAAATTTAATTATTTTCATTTTATTTAGTTTACTCATAATTCTTTTTTTCCCATTTACATTCATTCATTTATAGCATATCCCACATGTAAAAAAAACAATTAATCAATCAAAATCAAAAATCAAATCAATGGCCATGAAATCTCTGCATCTTAATTTACTTGTGATTTCTGAATAGTGCCTTTAATAAGCTATCAAACAAAAGTGTATCTGAAGAGCATATGTTTGGTTTCATGGATAATTGTCACGGACAGTAGATATATTTGAGTTCATCAGCACTACAAACTGAAACTTTCTTTTTTTTTGATGAGACACATTACCTGCAGTTTTTGACTGACTGTGAGCAGCTCCATGTAACTTAGTAGGAACGAGGGAATGATAGAAAACACTCTGACTTAGCGAATGTGCATCATGGGTATCTGAAATGTCAAGCAACTGAAAAGAGATAAGTTCTCACTTTGTTGCCCAAACACAGATCAATAATAAATTAACCTGAGGAAATGCACAAGCTTTATCTTGGTATATAGGCACATGTAGGTAGTGCTTTAAGCTTTTCTTCTGTTTGGCATTTTACGAAAAATGAGAGAACAATGGGTGAATAACATGATTTGAAAAAATCGATTCAAGTTTCATAAAATTTAAGACGACAGTATAAAGTGCAGGCTTGTTGATCCACGAGGGTTTCATGTGAAATGCTAAGACATAATTTGGTAATATACTCTTCATCTCATTTTAAGACTTTAATTAGCTGTGAAAGGTTGCCACAAAGTGTGACCTTTGAAGAATGGTTATTGCACACCATGAAGCACATTTGAAGAGCTGCATCTAAAAAAGAGAAATTACAAATGAAAAGCAAAATGTTGCTCATTATCTGCCTTATTCAGCTGCTGCAGTCTTGTTGGCTCATCATTTTAAATGATGCCAGTATTTTTTTAAAAAGGTACTGCACATTACTAGATTTTACATTGTGCATGTCCCTTAAACATTTTAAGCAGATCCCGAAGTGTGGTGTATAGTGTGGGTGTGAAAGCAGAGTAAAAGTGATATAAGTGATTTATTAAGCCTGGTTGCAGAGGAAATCTACACTCCCTTGTCTGTCTGCTTTTTAGGAGCACATGGCCCTCAGCTCTACAGAGAAAAAGCAAACCAAATCTAAGGCTAATCCTCTCATCGGTCTCCTAAATCTGCAGCCAGAGACCATGTGACCAGATGAGACTGGAGGAGACAGGGGGAGGAGAGGAGGACAAAGAAGAAAAAGGAGGAGGTGACTGTCTAGGAAGAATAGACAAAGCAGAGATGCAACAGGTGAAGCTTTAAAATCACAAAAGACACACTCATCTGTAAAGTCAAAAATCTAAAACTGTAAGTCCTAAAGAAATAGTTAGAAATTTTGTGAAATATACTTATTCACTTTTTAGTAAGGGATGCCCCGATTAATTGGCCGTCGATCATTATCAGCCAATTTTCATTAAAAATACGTGATGGGTAGATCGGAAGTAATGCTTCTAGTCACCAATCACCTTAGGCCAACCTTAGTTTTGTTAATGTTGGTCAGAGTCAGGCTAGCTGTATCCTCCTGTTTTTCAATAAGTTAAGTTAAGCTGTGGCTTCATATTTAGCAAATAAATATGAACATAGATCAATGTTCTTATTTAACTCTCACCAAGAAAGCAAAGAAGCAGATTTCCCCAAATCTCTAACTTTGCTTAATAAGGACTTGGTTTATCCGTTGCTTGTATTGATGATCAAAACCTTGTGCGGCGTTTTACATGGAAAGACTAACGATTGTTTCATCCAGTGAGTTTTGAGAAAAAAATCATCCCAAAATGTGCAGCCATCGACGGGCTGTGGTGGCCTTTTGTATTTTAACACCAAACCATGTCCTTCATATATGGCGTGGAAGGAATAATTGGGTCTCCAACTAATCCTCACGTCTCTGTGTTTCCTTTTCTCCTTCAAGTTATTTTCCTGCTGCCTGGTGTGACGAGGGTTCACGACACACTAACTGTAACAGACTATCAGACCATCTCAGAATAAACACTGAAGCCTGGAATATATCCAAACCCAAAATAGACACATTGATTAAATCGTCCATTAATTCACAGCACAAAAGGCACTGAAACACCTTGAACAGACAGCGAGTCCATCAACAGAAGCAGAAGCAGTGTATTATACATGACCCGCAGTATTGGGCTATTGTAATCAAAAAAGAGAAATTAGACACAGCGAGCTGAGACCATCATCATCAACACCATCACATTCGACCCTTCAATGCAGCTGGAGGTCTGATTCCTTTCTGCCTCTCACAGCTCTGTGATCAATCAATACGTTTAAGTCCCTCTGCCTTCAGCCCGGTGTGAATGAATGAATATACTCAGAGCAAGAAGGCTCCTCGTTTTCCTCCTGAAAGTCATGAAATTGGCCCAGCGGGTGGTAGATACGGTGGAGTTATACAACTCTGTGTGTGTCTGAATATCAGCACCCAGCACTTCACAGAGTCTCAGAGCTGGTGTTGAAACTATTAATCAAATAAGTGATTTAGTTAATCTATAGTATAAACTCTACTGTAGAATAGAGAAACTCTCCAACAAGTTTGATGATTCTAAACAGCATTTTTTTTCTTTTTGTGGCATTGGAACAAATGTAAACATAACCACATTATAAAGTTCTTATATAGCATGATATAGTTTTCTATTTACAAATTCAGCATGGAGTAAGATTAGATTAAGAGTAAGATTAGACACATACTATTAAAAATGCAATTGCACAAACTCACTTTCTGCGCATTCTACCCTCTCGTCTTGTAAACGCAACAATGGCAGAAGCTCTCTGCAAGACTGGTACGTAAAACAGTTGTTAATGCTAACGTTGGCTTTGTAGCAAACACTTGCAAATAGCTCCTTTAAAGATCAGTTCTAAAGTAATCCATAAATGATTTACCAATTTCTCAAAGTTATCAGAGAAGACACGTATTATGAATCTCAATTTTTCAGGTTTTAGATGCAGCATCATCTCCCTCCAGTTAAGAAGGGTCACTCTCCACAAAGCAGCACTGCCAACAGATAAAGCACACATACCAATAAGACAACAGCTACACCAGTCCGTCTTAATTCCAAATTATATCCATCTATCTATCTATCTTTCTTTACATTCCCTCTGTCATGGTAACTGGACTAAAATAGAAGCTACACAGCGTAAACAGTGAGAGTGACTGTCCTCTGTAACTTTGAAAGCAAAGATGGATCAATAAAGTGCAGTCAACCTTAATCTCTTTTCACTCTGATTATTATCAGCTGTAAGAGGCTTTGACGAACTGAAGGAAGAAACAAAGATTTCCCCACTTCCTGTGAAGTTATTGTGAAATGTACGCTTTAGGAACACCAACACTGAAGCAGTGATCATAAATGACTCCTACTGACTGAAACCACAATGAATATGGAGATTTTTTTTTTTTTTTTTTTCTTCATCTTCTTGACAGGTGCCCATTGTGCAACTTGAAAGGCGCTCAGTCTTTAAAAAGGCCCTTCACATTCATGTTCTTCTGCAGTTCATACTGCGTGGCCGAGAGTTTCACCACAGAGCACAGCTCTTCAACAGGTAGATCCAGACCACCACATGCTGTTTCCTACGTGGGTGGTGCTAGAAGGACGCTCGTCTTTGTTGGTCTGTTTTGTTGGTACATAGTCAAGTGGACAAAAATTACTCTGAATCTTTTAAATATTGCTCTTAACGGGTTTGTTCTGTGAGTACTACCAGACCAGTAAACCATGTCACTTCCTATATCTGTGAGTTGCTTTCATGCTTTAAAAATTAAATTGCATCCAATCAAATAATTTAGCATCCACCCAACTAGGGGTGGGCAATCTAGCCAAAAGATCATATGTCAATCTATTTGAGTAGAATTGCAATCTATGATCTGCATCCTATTTCCACTCTGTTTTTTTGTGTAAACCTGATTGGATGGTTGAAAGGTTGTGATTCGTATCTTTCCGCCACTTTGTTGCTTCTTTCTAATGTTTGCCTGCTTGCCTCTATTCTTCACCTACAATGCTGTTTACAAATCTTGTCACAACCAATCACACATTTTGCTTAGTTTATGTGGAATATTTGTTATGACAGGGCTGTTGTTTATTTATGAGGGGCTATATGTAATTTTGCACTTGTAATTGTCACACTTCAGGAGCTCTTTCACCTCCTTGTAGTTTTGCTGAGGGTTTATCCAGTCCTCCTGTAAATGCAACAGCATTTCTTGCACCCTCTCTAACAACACCACAGTCTCACAGAGCATTTCATCATACGTGACCCTCTCCAGTCCTTCGCTGAGCATCATCTCTTTCTTTTTTGTCCTCAGTTTACCTTTGGCTAGTGAGGCTTGTTCCCTCTGCAGCATGTGTTTCAACCAAGGATTTGCCCAGTCCACCTGTAAATGCATCACCGCATCCTCCATCCTCTCTAGCAATTGCTTAGTCTCACGAGGCTTTCCATCGTTCATGATTCATTTTTTGTTCACCCTCTCCAATTCTTCACCAAGCTTGTCCTCATTCTCCCTAGCCAATCGCTCATCCAAAAAACTTCAGACAAGGCTGCGGTTCCTCGGGTCCTCAGCAATACCCCCGCCAAGTTTAAAGTCAATCAGATGAGCGGTTGTGGAGAAAATCGAAGGACAAAGAGAGAGAAATTTCACAATTTATTAGTATGATGATTACTTATTGCTATGTAAATGCTTCATGTCACAGATGCCACTTTCATTTTTCTCTCTGAATAGATTCCCTCGTGTTCTCAGTGGTTAGTTTTCCCAGCCCGTATCCTTGTGTGAACTCTGCAAACATCACTCATCTGCATTGCCACACCCAACCGCACAACAACAGTGAGATCACACATACTAAGTCAACAGTTAACAACGTGTTTCCCAGAAATATATGTGGACTGTGGAGACGACAGTGGAATGAGAAAACAGGTTGTGTTCGGCTGCTACCTAAGAATGAATTTCTTTGTACAACTAACAACAGTGAGGCTGCATTCACACTGAGCAGCTGGCAGAAAACTACATGTGCTTTGCTTCCAGAGGGAGATTTGATGAATTCTTTCCTTGGCAGACAGTTACCATTTCCTGCACTTTCAGATACAACTTGGCAATAAAAACTGACTTTGAGAAAAAGCATTGTTGCTGTCTAGCAGTGAAGACAAATCAGATGCTGAACTGTCTAGCACAACGGATGCCTGCACACTGTGTTCGTCTGTTTTAATAAAGATTAAGGGCTTTTATGTTGACTGTTCACTTTGAATCTACATAGTCAAACTAACATTACATTACATACATACATAATATAATGTGAGGGTCAATCTACCTACAATCAACTACTATTTGTATTTAGAGGTACATTAAGGCAAACTCACATAAGTTTATTTTACGTGCAGAAATTAAAGATCCACTTAGCCCAGTCACTGTAAGCATATAAAATATCTGTTTCCCTTTAATGTATTTCTGATTTCTTGCTGCATCTTCACTCTGATAAAATTCCATACAAACATAACAGCAGTTGCAAACACCAAGCAAAGAAACTTTTCAGTTGTGTGAAACATCAATCTCACACAATGTACTGTTGAATTTAAAACCAGATGCATGTGAGATTTCTAGAAAAGCACTTTTAAAAATTCCACATTTACATACATTTAAAACCCCACCACTCCATTATTCTACCATCTAACATTAAAAAGATACTGCTTTATAGTCACACACACCCACACACACACACACACACACACACACACACACACACACACAGAATCTGAAAATCTTCAATCTTTTAAGGGCTTTAAAAGATTAGAAAAAAGTTGCTGAGTATCTTCAGGCAGTTTGCTTTGTGTGGAACATAAACATTGTCTGGAGCTGCCCTTTCACACTTGCGGCACACAACAGGGGATTGTCTGTGTCAGATGTATTCTCACCGACCTCTAATTCTCAGTTTGGTTTATGTCAGGGGTGGTGCCTGGATAGAGCAATTGAGCAATGGCTCTATTCACACATCGGCTCAATCAAACATTAAACTGACTTTGTACTATGAAGCTGGAGCAGTAAAGTCAGTCCGGTTCAACTGATTCAGACATTTGCGTTCTCACTGTGAATGTGTATTAATTAGCACCCCCCACAGTTTCCATGAAACCCTCTCTGCAGGAGTTTTTGTGTCAATTTAAAACTTTACTTGCTCATTAAAAGAGGTGTCAGGCAGAATGCGGGGAACCAATCTGACATTTCCTGCTACACAACACAAGTAGTTATTATATACAAAGACAATTAGTCATTTGCTCATCAATAAATCCAGCGGCTCACGTTCATATTCTCACCAACTTTAATTTGTTCTGCTCTCGTTTCTTTGCAGATGGTGAAGGGACATCAGAATCTCAGAGTTTAAGACCGTAACTAAACTCTAACTGCAAACATTAACTCATCTGCTGTCACTGTGGACCTCAGGATGACTATCACTGAAACAGAGGATATCAGGTCTAACACACCTACCTGAGGACCTGATCATGAAGATCATTAAATGCTAACAATAATAATGATGAATAATTTATCAGGGGAAGATGACACAATAGACACCTTTGTGTTTTGTATGCCATTTCTGAATCACACTGCATGCACAGGTGACAGTTGCAGCGCACTCTGAGCAATCGAGAGTTTTATAAGAGAGTTGAAAGAGAGAAATTTGTAAAGCCCTGGGGTCAATAAAACGATCAGGAGAACTGTGAAGAAAATGAATAAATCAGCAATCCATGACATGAGTCCTAAGTGAAAAGAAGAGAAAAAAATTTGAAAGAAATTCCACAAAATGGCACTGTGCAATCACGCATCAGCAGGGATGAAACTCTGTTTCCTCTGAATGAGATGGATATGAATGAGACATTTTCAGGGTTTTAACAACTGTGATGTTCCCGTTCAGCCCGAGTTTCTCCAGTCAAGGAAATGAGGCTTTATTAAAGTGAAGAGTCTTAATTGGAAATGAGCCAAGAGCGGATTCAGGTGGCAAAGAGACAACAGAGAGGATAGTTATATTTCAGCAACTACTTTCAAGCAGCAGACTGCAGTGTTTACTTTTCAAACTTCAGTGTCTCAGTAAAGACCAATCAAAATTCACCCTTTAGCCTAGGCTGCCCTGTCCAACAATAATGGTTGCTCAGCCAGCATTTATCTATTCGTTCAAGAAAATATAAGAAATTACCATATGCAATAACCTTGTTGAACTCCTTAGCATCATTCACACTGGAGTCATGTCCGCTATTGTTGATATATTTATTGTTTGTGAGTTACAATGATGTGTTTTAACCAGCCTGTGAAGCCAAAGGCAAGTTTTCATATGCGTGCACAATAAAGAGTATTATTATAAATCATAGTATAATAACCATAGCTTATTGCTGTTTCACCAAATTATATCATTACACTTTTCTTGCCCAACATCAGCTAGCAAATGATAATAACAACTGGAACTGGTGATTTCTCTTTATCTACAGGTGTATTTTTATACCTGTATCAGCTAACTCCTGTGTGAACGTGAGGCAACCATGTTTGTTGAATAAATATTTCATCAGGAATAAAATGTAGCTCCAGGGCCTCACTAAAATGTGCATCTCATAGAGACCATTGTGTAGTGAAGCTGAGCTGTTTTTAAAGATTTATGAAGAAATTAAAGATGTAAAAATATTAAAAATTATTAGGAAATTTTACTCCCCTTTTCCTCAAAATTAATGTAGAGACTCAGACTTGTGACCTCAGTATTTTTTTAAATCATTTAAAGCCTGAAAGGCATGAATAGAGTAAGATAGTTCAGCTGTAAGTTAAGAAAAAGAGTTCATCGATCTATTTTGGCCTGTAATTAATGACACTTGATACTGCAGTGTCATTCAATGTTTTCTGAAGAAGTCAGTGTAGCCCTGGTGAGTCCAGAACTAATGAAAATTTGTTTACGAGAACCTGTGAGAGCACAGAGATGCTAATGTTGCCACTGCCATAATCATTTTCACAGAAACATGAATAAAGAGATGTGGGTTAGCCCGCAATGAGCAGACTTTTTCTTTTTTTTTTTTTTTTTTAAATCCCGCTTGGGAAGCAGCCAGGACCCTCCATTTAGCACGCTCTTCACCCTGTCAGTCTGCATAAAATGTCATGTGGACCAGGTTACATTTAAACTAACCAGAGTTTGCGTAAATGTAAAAACCCCTCTCACTCATTCTCTCCATCCCTCTCCTCATCCCCCTCTCACAGTGCCTCTATCTGACACCTGTTCATTTGAATTCTCTTTGATTTTATGGAAGCAGCGTGTTGATAAAGGGTCGGGGTAACGCACTGAATCATGTGGCCATCCTGCTCTCTCCCTGCGTCTCAAATTAAGATCCTGGGGATGCAGCACTAATGTTAATTCACAGGTGTCTGCTGCCTGCCAGTCACCATAGCAACCTCAAGGTATGCTATCTCATCCGTAACACACACATACACATATATTTTTCCCTTCCTCTTATCAGGACTGATTAATCTGGACAACAAACTATGCTCTCTGTAGCGTGGGCAACCTGCCGCTGATTTCTTCGGAACAGGAAATTGAGGCTGTCTGGTAAAAGTCTGATCTTAAAGTGTATTCTGGGCAGTAAACACATCGTAAATGCTTGTTCATGAAAGCACACTAAAGCCCCTTAGCTGCCTAACTTCCCTGAATGTTTACCCAGGCCATGAAGAGCGGATCACTGTAAATGTGAGCGTTAATGCTCAGTCTCAGGAAAGGCAGCGACATATTGCTAAAAAAAACAAGCTTGTCAGATCAATGACCTTACTATCACGGGAACTCAGGGTTGATTCAGTACATGTTTACATCTCAACATACATCCCTCCCTTTCATGAGTCTTTATTAATCTTTTACCTACAGCTCTCTGTGTTAAGCCCCAGTAATACGCAAATCTATACTTCACAGAATGGCCATGAAGCATATGTTACATCACTTATCTAAGTCTAATATCTTAAGTTGCACAGTTAAGAAGTGGTATTCTACCAATTGACATTTGCAAGAGAATGTGTGAGCTGTGTGATTTGGGAGAAGTGGAAAGTGTGCCTCTGTCTTTGTATTGAACATGCTGTAATGATTTGAGAGAGGAAAGACAAAATCTTAAATATTCTGGTGATTAGAAGATCAAAAGCATTTTCTTCATAGACCACCATTTCAAAAGAAACGCCTGTAAAACTGTTGACAGGACACCTAGAACTGCTAACCAAGTCGGTTACTTTATTTTCAGAATTTTTATTTCATGGAGGTTTTAAAATTTTAACAGTTTCCCAGAGCATGGAAAAGCTGTTTTTATTCCATGACATTGTAAATAAGAATTTGTTCTTAATGTCTTGCCTGGCTAACTAAAGGTAAAATAAAATAAAAATAAAAATAAAACATCATCCCAATGTAAAGCCTATTGGCCAAGTGGGAATGTGAGGGCAAGGCCAATGGGGGAAACACTAATGTATATGTGTGGTAGGCAAGACAAGTAATTTTCATTGAAGTGAGTAGTTGTCATATTTGACTCTGGTGTCCTGACATTCCTGCAATTAATTAACAGAGAATCCGATACCTCTGAAGGAACGACGACAGCACGCTGAAGTACGGTCGTAACCACAAAGACACTATGGTTCAAGGTGATTGACAACAGCCAGCTGCTTGTGAGGTTCAAGGTGTGGTGTTTCCATTACGGCATCATACCCAGATTGCAATGGCCATTCCTGTTATACGATTTTCCTATGACTCAAGTGGACGCAATGGAGAGACTGTGCACCACATTTGTGTGGAGGTGGCTGGGTGGACAGACCAGCAGAGGGTTAAAGCCAATATACACCTGACATTGCCATCCAAAGTTATGAACTTCAAGAGTGAAGGTGACAAAACACCTAAAACAAAAACAACCACCAAGATCCATCCCTCAATTTTGCATAGGGCATCAGACTGGGAGGCCGAGATGGACCTAAAGAAGAGACTTGTCTTCCCGGAGGAGGTGGCAGCAACCGCACTCAGGCCAGACATGGTTCTTTCACCCAGGAGTGCAAAAACCATCTTAGTAGTCAAACTCACAGTGCCCTGAGAAGACAGGTTATCCATCTCTCACCAACTGAAGAAAGCCAAGTACCAGGATTTGATCGATGAGGCTCTTGTCAAAGGATGGCATGTATTCCCCATCAAAGTTGGCTGCCGTGGTTTCCCAGCAACTAAAGAAAGCCACTGGAGAGATTGGCACGGCTATGACCACCCTGTCACCAAGCAATACCATCAAAAACTGGTTGTCGCACCAAGATTAGTAGCTCCTGTAGGTTCTGCTTGTAGCAAAGCATCGTTGATGATTACTTCACCAATGGATTGTATGCACAACATATAATGTGTTAATCAGTGAGCTTTAGAGGTGCTGGTGGACGGACTTTGATGCCTTTGGAGAGAGTCAGGCTGAATGTTTCCCCATTTCCAGTCTTGATGCTACACTGACTGTCCCCTGACTGTAGGCTCATAATCATATCAATCTACTCATTAAACTCTCAACAAGAAAGCAACTGAGCATATTTCCCAAAAAGTCAAACTAGTCTATTTAGTTAGCTAACTTTCCCTCAAATGATTGGAAAAGAATGTAAAATGGATTATATCATTAGTTTTTATTTGAATATTATTCTGTACATGTTTTGTGGGTTATTTATGCATTTTGTTGTTGACATGGAGGTCTGAAAATCTGACTGTGAAACTTGCTCAAATTGGTTTTCATTATTTTTAAGACTTCTGTAGTTTTGATTCTGAATCTGGCTTACATGATTTCGTGGTATCTAAGTACAGTTGTATGGAAGACACAATAATAAAATTGTCCTTTATTCATTTAATGAAGTGTATTTAGGACACTGACAACGTCTTTAGGGCTCGTTCCCAAAGAGCTGACGTCAATCATCTCTAGTTGACTCTGTTAGACAAATTTTAAAAATTACCCATGTTGATTGTACAATTTGGACTGCACCGCACCTTTTGTCTTTGATTGTGTATATGTGATTGCACATAATGTTCAAAGAGCCTCTTTCATCTCAGCTCGTGGGGGAAATGCACACAGCTTGTGGTCAGAGTGTCAATCACAAAGCCTTATGTGATGTTCTCTCTACCTGTGAGGTCGTGACAAGCAGAGAAGCAGGTTTAAAAAGGGACATGATGCAGTCATAGTCAGAGGGGGATAACAAGAGTTTTGGAGTTGAAACACTGTTATGTACCATTGTTGATATGAACATCATATCAGGATGTTGTCACCATGTTGAAAGAGATACATAATTTGCCTCTCTGTGAAGGAACAAACAGTACAGTACTTCCCTCAATATCGTCCTAATATGAGCAGAGATTGGGGTAGAAAATAGCCCTTGCCTTTTCTACGGGGTGTTGATGACTAGTTAATGAAACTGCTTTCATTTCCTTTCATCCAGCTTATTGTCTCTGTTGTTATTGTTTTTTCAGTGAAAAGGGGAAGTCTAGGCCAATTTATTTCCATAATAAAAATCAATATGAGTGTCACAGAGGTGGGTCTTTTCCTGTCCTCTATTTTCAGGGACAAATAAGAGAAGATTAATTCATACAATTTTCCATCGTTGCACCTCCTCCATCAATGTAGTGATGTTTGGTGAATAAAAAATGTGGGTACATCACAATCAATATTGATTGTTCTGTTTCAGAAAGCAATAGCCTAATGCTAAGCTATATCTTTACCAGTCAATATTTCCAGGATGGATCTTTTATATAATGATGCAGTTTTATGAGAAGCACCTCAACATAAATTATCACATCATTAATCTTGTCTCACGAGCTTCATATTTATTCCATCATTTATTGAGAAAGCAGATGCCAACACTTTGACAATTTTTAAAATAAGATACTTATTTTGAAATTAACCATTCATTTAATTAATTCTACAGCTGCAACCATTAGTCGATTAATCAATTAGTTGATCAAGAGAAAACTATATTCATAACTGAATAACAATTTGAGCCTTTATTTTCAGAAAAATAAATTCATTGGTTCCAGCTTCTGAAATGTTATTTTCTGGTGATCATACACTTCTATGATAGTAAACTGAATATCTTTGGGTTTTGGTCTATTAGGCTGACAAAAAGTCACCATTAGTTTTGGGAACTTGTGATATTTTTATAATTTCAATAGTTACCTAATCCATTTAGATTTACATTTATACATATTATACCATGGTCAGGCTTAGAAATAAAATGAGTTCTTTTTTCAGCTTTGTTGAGAAACCTGTTTCTACATGAGCTGACCTCTAGCGGCTAATTACACACATTCCCTACCTGCTTCACCTGAATCCAAATGCTTAGAAAATGTCTTTTCTGCAACACTGACCACCTGATGTTCATCATGGGGAAAAAAAAGAAAAAAGAAGAAGACTCCACACCCCCACCCACGCCCTCCTCTCCAGAGTACCTTAATTTCCCCCTCACCTGAGGCAAATGTTCCCTTGGTTGCTATGGTAACACTAACACCATGGGTTTGGTTTGACAGCACGGTTGAATCCAGTTTTCAGCCCTAACAGAGTTCATAGCTGAAGTGTCTCCTGTGATCACAGCGGTTGTGCCACAGCACTGGTGTCTGAGGGTCAGCCATCTTTCTGGTTAGGGCCACCGGGAGCGGACGCTGACAGGTCACTGGAGGCCAGGCCAACAAAGAAGCAGCCAGCACATCATTAATGGTGTTGGCTGCTGGGCGATAAATACAGCACAAATACTGCTCATGGATATCCTGCCTTTGTCAGGACTCAACATACGTGTTTATCCCATAGACTGTGTTTATCTCCAGAGTCACTCTCACATGTCTGACTGGGGTGATGAATTAAAATGTGATTGTAACTGACCCTTAACGAAGCCATTCCTCCCCGAATTACTGCTGCTGTGCCAGTAAAGCTTTGAATCCTCGCTTTGGCACATATGGAAATATTAGTCATTTGTGGAACAACAGCTCCTTGATTTCAAACAGTCAACAAAAGCAGGCTTCTGATTTTCTGCCAGCTCCAGTTGCCATGTCATTGAAAATGCTGATTAATTCTACTGCTGTAGCTAGTTAGTTAGCAATTAACATCAATTCTAGGAGTTGGTCAAACTTTGCAGGTGGGTTTTGTTTCTTTCTAAGAATCACAACCATGGATTACGATGCATATGATGGTTACATACATTACCATGCTATCTCAGAACCGCAGCATGTAAGGATTTAAAACAGACAGGCTACAAATTACAGGACTCATGCAAATTAGTAGGCAGAGCTAGTTAGCACTATTGACTATTTGTATAAGGGAAAATGAGCACAAGATTAGACTGTTACCATGGTTCTTTCTGATGTACAGTAGCTTCATTTAAATGTTTATAAAACGCAGACAAACTGAGATTAGAGATTTTTATGTAAATTAGCATTTTCAAACAGTGTTTCACTTTTACACAATAAAATTTTTTGAGGACAGAACTAAGCAATAAGTTTAAAACATCTCAACACGGGTGTTTGATAAAATGACATGCTTCTGTTCTATTATGTTTCCCAGTGAGCTACATGAACAATACCAGGGCCCTGGTACTGCACACCTAAATGGAATACAGACATCATTAGTGTGATTAATTATACCAGTGCTTCTCTTGTGTTGACACATCAAAATGCCTCTGCAGATAAACAGTGCCATAACTTCAAACATCCAGAAGTGCTGTTTCTGGTAAGATTTTGGAGTAAAGGTGTAGTCAATGTTTATCAAAAGGATCATTTAAGGAAACAGACTGACAGAAGAACCAGATACCACTGGACATAAAGAGACATACAGTTACAGTATATGCTTCATGTCCCCCACAGAGACACAGTTATATTTATCATACAGAGTTTATACAGGGTAAATGACGAAGGTATGACATGACCAATGTAAAAGCCATTAACAACTGACAACCTGTCAACACCTGCTCAGTTACAGGCCAGTGACACAGGGTGAAGTTTCCAGGTAATCAGTGCAACAGTCAAAATCACTGTATACCACGGAAGATACCCAGTACTTACAAAATACTTAAAAAACTTAAACTTAGAAAAATGTATTATCCAGTTCCTCTGAGATGCCTAATTATTACTCCCTTGTTCCACCTAGCCTTGATCTCTTTCACATTTCCTACTCTACATTTATATACCAGTAGGAACCAGTAAGAATCCTATTGTGACATTATTCTTAAACCAAAATTACAATTTAAATCACAGGCCACGTTATTAAGAGCTACCCAACAATCTGTTTGTAATAAATACTAAAAGTTTATTATATATGCAAGCATAAAGTATGGCACAGTTTCCAGTGAACAGCAAATTCAAGTAACACATGAAATTTCAGTGAGCACACCAGTAGAAGCAATAGATGTTCTTAAGGTGGACATTTTGACATTCAATGCAACTGGATCATGGGGTTCTCAGGTTTATATAGTTTCTAGTAAAACATCTCTTGGCCTCTGACATTGAGCTAACATACAAAAAAAATCTAATTTGTGACTGGACACACACATTGCAAACAATATGAGGACCACTAATTAAAGATTTCACCCAATTTTGTCTTTTGTTTGAGGGTTAACGCTGAAAGGTAAAGCACAGCGTGCTACAATTATACTGGATGGCAATTTAAACAGCAATACTCGACCCCCCACTACACACACACACACACACACACACACATCTCATTCCTTCACTCGGAGAGCACTCTGCTCTGTGGTTGCCATAGTGATCCCAAAGCCAATAACAGCCCTAAACCTTTCCTCCCTGAAGTCAAGGAAGCCAGGGATGAAAATTGCCCCAATCAAATTTGCCCTCCAGAATATAGGTTTACATTGCAGCCGCCACATTACGCCCATTCCCTGCGCCCATTCCCAGACCCCCAGCCTCTACTGTGTTTCCCCCATCCTCCACCCTACTCGCGAGAAGACAGCATTATAAATCAATTTACAAGCTGGGAGAGACATCCGGCACAAGATGGAAATGAACAATGGCAGATGAGGGATATTGGAAAACATTTTCTTGCGGCCACAGTGAACAGGGAGTAGGCAGTGGCACCATCTCATGTGCAGCTGGCACAGGAAACCTAATAGTACTTATGCGCGTGCATGCGCGTCCATGTGTGTGCGTGTGTGTGTGTGTGTGTGTTTGTGTGTGTGTGTGTGATGAATTAGGGACAGCAAGGATGAGCAGAGAGGTAGAAGATCAGTATGAGTCTGTTGCTTTTGTGAGATCCTGAATAATAAATAGTGGAAATGTTCAATCATAGCAGGCAAAGTTGTTTGAGTTAACTCAATTGCTGAATGAGGTGGTGGAGTAGAGGACAAAAAAGTGCTCACATTTCTGACAAACCATCAGCCAGATCTACCTTAGCTGTCATGACTGAGTATGTGGATGTTGTGCTGTGGCTCCTGTGGATCTATTGAGCTGACTGATTTGAAGATTATCACCTCATTCGACCACATGAAATTCAAAAGCTGAATGTATTCATCAGTGAGGTCAGAGTATAGGGTTTCAGGCATGTTTCTGTCTCACAGGATCAGACCCGTGGGCACCAGGACACGCTGCCCACTTTCCAACCTGAATATGAGCTTCAGCTTCATTGCCACTGTAATTATTATTCTGACTTCCGAACTGGCATTGTTCCAAGATGTTAGCCCTAATGCTAACCTTGCAGTCATATCAAATAAAGCCTAAATTAGCTACTTTTGGTTGTGTTACATATTTGAAGCCAACACCAAAAACTGCACTTCTTCGACTGGCTCCAAAAGCGAGTCAATCCCCATACACTCCAATGTTAAAATGCCTATCTTTACAACAGAAATAAACATGTTTACAGCCTTGTACAAAATTTTTTTTGGTCTCAATAGCTAATTTCCTCCTTCGTTACAACTGTGCGGGGGGTGATTTTTTATATAACTCACCTGTTTACATTTTACTTAGGCTTAAAGTTATGGAGAATTGAGGGCGTGCCGTTTTGAGTGACAGGCGGATGAGCGTATGCTCGGCTTTACACGCGCCCCTCCTCTCTGCCCATCAACCGGGCGTTCGGCGGAGTCAGGTACTGGCAAGATGGCGTCGACGGAACGACCTATGGGTGACGTCACGGAGACAACGTCCATTTTTATTTACAGTCTATGAAAATAAGCTACGAATCTGAAACTAACTTCAGCGTCGTGGTTTAGCGATAACACACATTGCTATCAATTACCAGCACGTAACACCATAGCGTCTCCAAATAATAAATTATCTGCCTTACCGGTTGGTGGATCAACTTCGCCTTTTCCCAGTATAGACCAGAGGAAGCGGTAAACTCAGTCGCAGCTGAACTTGTACCAAAGAATCCATAACGGGCTTGATCCCGATGCTAGGAGCTGTGGAGGAGGGCTGCAGGTTTTTGTCTCTTGTCACAGCAGGGTCATAAAGTTTCCGCAGTGTGATGAAAATGCTCCCCAATCATTGAGGACTTTAAGTAATTCCATTTTTACAGGTTTTTTGGTTCACTCATCCATTACTGAGCGCTAACTCGCCAGGCTAATGCAACACATCGGCGATCTGTCCCTCATACTTCCCAGCGCACACTGCGCAACGACTTGCGTTGCCAGATCGGGCTGTTTTCCGCCCAAATGGCCGACTTTTATTTAATTGGGCGGGTAAAATTTTGCTGGGCAGGTTGTGATAATTTGGGCTACTTTTTGTACACTTTAACAGTTTCCACCAAGTTATTCCAATTATACCAGCTATATTCCAATAAAGCACTTTCAGTGTGGTTTAAATTGACAGGACAGTAGTTTAGATACACAATAACTGATGGTGACCAATTAAACTAAATGTAATTTCAGTTTATTGCAACTAAAATGAAACTTTCTCTCTATTCCAGTTATGTTTCTGTCACAGCACTGTGATAAAAGATCTATAAAGGCTTACATCTAGTTTTGATTCACACTAATTACTTTCTGTTGAGCTGAAGAGAACTGTAGATTTGATAGATAAATCTCTGTGGGTTCATCAATGTAAGCAATCAATTTTACATCATACATTTGAGTTATTGTTAACATAATATTGATTACTGCAGCTTTTAAGTTGTATAAATAAATATGCAGTAGAACCATAGACTGTATATGAGTCGAACAGTAATGTGACATTGGCAGCGGTTATTAGAGGTGTTTCCCTGTTGTGTATCAGCTCCTGTGCCCTCCCACACACTTCCTCTCCAAACTGGCGACTCCAAGGCTGACTCCTCCCTGAGGCTAATGGTGATGCTGCAGTATTACCCTGCCAATTAAAGACAGCAAGGCAGAGTTGAGGTGTTTAATGTTGCTGTTTCTGCATGCTGTTAATTCAGGGGATACAAGGGGACATGGGTTGAGAAGGAGAGGAGGCCTGAAAACTCTGTTGGATATGGGATTTTATGTGGGAGGACATCATTAACGAGACTAGGGGTTAGTCCAAGGGAGCAAGAGTGAAGTGTCACATTACTGTGGTGAATAAAATAATTATAAAGACAGAAAGGACAGAGGCAGAGCAGCCGGAGATGAGGGAAGGAGGGGAAAAGTGGTGGTGGTGAAAATGTTGAGAATTTACTCAAAGTCACATGCGAGCTCTGAGTGCCACACCTTTCAACCTCTCACCCACAAAAAGAAGGTTTTGTGCAAGTTATAGGCACCAGAACAATTATTGTTAAAACTTGTGTTTCAATACATAAAACAGTAAAAAAAAAAACATGTAAAAAATTAATAATCAGAAACTGTATTTGTTAAGAAGACTGGATGTTCTTTGAGCTGTGTTAACCTTTGGTCTTATAGCATGGTGCAGTAATCTAAAAGTCGATATCAAATTGCCAATAAGACTATCTTTGAGCAGAAACTGAATGCCAGTTTCCCATTCAAAAAACAAAACTGAACACCAGTAACAGAGACTAAACAGAGGCACTATCATACTGTGTTTTGTTCTTTAGTTTCTTCAACATCAAAAAAAAACATGGAACTTATCATGATAAATGAATTAGTTTTGTCATTTGTTTCATATTCAATACAGATTTTATTTCATACTTCTTATTTTTGATTGGATTATACAATAGATTCATTTTAGCAGCTCTGTGCTGTACATACCACTACAAAAGTTTTAAAAGCTAAGCGTTTTAAAAAATGATCTCTCTCAGACCATCCTATAATTTCTGTGGAAGTGCCCTTTTAAAGATAATGTTTGTGACATTTATACATTATTATACAGTTTCTGGTGAAAACGTGGAAAATGTGAGGAAAGGAGCTGAACCAAGTGTTGCAGGTATGTGCAAAGTAAGGAGCCGAAATAATTTAAACAATAAAGCTGATATTTTTGACCAATAATTACTTATATATTATTTTTTTTAAATAATATTCATGTACAAAGAAACACAGCAGTAGTAAAACTGCATCAACATTTGACCCACTGTTTTCTTAATTTTAGTTTAATACATATTGTTTTTGCATATTTATTTATGTCTATTACAGATTTTGTCTTGTTTTTGCTGTTACAAACATTTTTGGTCCAACTGGAAAACATTATTTTTTATCAAAAGTCTTTGAAATCTAAATATGAGGGAACCTTTACTAGAAATGTTGACATGCCATGTATCTCAAATAATATTTTATGAGTTAATAAAAAACATCCTTGTTCATATATTTGTGACGATGCATTTTTCAAATAGTCAATAGAAAAAAAAAGGGTTGTTTTTTTCTACTGGATATCAATGTTATTAAAGAAAAAAAACTAACAAAAAACAAACAAAAAAACCCCCAATATGTACCAATATATCAGATTTCATATTGGACGCAAAATTCCTTTATCAGTCTGGCTCTACTTGTAATCAGCCCAGACCTTCAGTTCTGACCCCCTAAGTCTGTGTACACCACCAGTGGACATGCAATATTAATGATGATTCAAGTTAATTGGCACAAATATCATCAGAGACCTAGAAAAAAGTAATAAGTGCACTGATTAATTGCAAATCAATAATGACACGAGCTGAGATGCTGTGGAAGTTCTCCTTTAATTAAAGTATTTCACACCCATTATATATTACACAATAAGTAACCACAGAACAGCTGTCAGCGGTTGTAGCACGACAGTATAAAATTATCTACCTGCACAGGCCAGAAACACAAGAACAGCAACAGCACATAGAAATCCACCTCCATTGTTTAACTAAGTCTAGAGAGAAATGAAAGATTTCATCGTCAAGTAACGGACCGGCACTTTTCAGTTTTGTTTTTCAGAGAGAAGCTGTCAAGACAGGAAGACTTGAGAGACACCTCTGCATATATACAGTATATTTAAAAAACAATACAATACTGACCAACTGACCAGCGCTCTCTCACACACACACACACACACACACACACACACACACACACACTGATGCCTTCTTCAATACTCATTTTAAATGTCATCATTCAAGCCTCTCCACCCTGTACCCAATTAAACAGCTATTGAGTGCATGGTTATAAGGACTGATTTTTCACCACAACAACCGGCTGGATAATGGGAAGGTTCATTCTGATAATTCCTCTGCGGATCAAATAAAGGTTAGCATTCAAAATGACCAGTGATAAGTGGGATTACTCGGGGGATTCAACACTTTGTTCCGGAGTGAAATATCTTGATTATGACAATTACTGAATGAGCTTTTGTCATGTTTGGTCTGTATATTCATGGTCCTCAGAGGATGAATCCTGATGACTCTGCTGGACATTTTATCTCGCGCCACCAACAAGACAACGTTTCCACTTGTCTAACATTTCAGTTGCAATGTCAGAAAACCTTTAGGAGAATAATTTGCCTTTTTGAAAATACGTTTGGACCCTGCGCTTGTCGCCAATAGTTACTCCATACAAAACCACAACTTACTGTGTATTTTTCATTTTAGTTTGTGTACAGATTAAACAAACACAATGCAACGTGGTAATTAGTCAGCTTTACAGGTACATGTAGGTGTACCTACCCCCACCCCCCTCCCATATTACAGGACCAAAGGTAGAGGTTAGGTAACATTAGAACCTATATAGTTGTTCAAACTTATCTCTCCATTTATTATCCATCTCTCCAATTTATTTTACGGTACCTCATAAACTGTTTATATTAGGATGTTATGTGTTTTCATATTGTAAAAAACAATCAGCATGAGGAAAAAAATTGTCTTTTTTTCAGGTGGGTTAATTAGATCTTATCACATCTAAACATTGTCCAGAATATTTCAGTCAGAAATGAGCCGTCACCACGAGAGCAATGAAAAATGCACAAATCATTAAATTCAATAAATCCCCAGCAAAGTAATGCAACGTTGTGCTGCTTTATTTCTCTGAAATGTAAAGGCTACATTTTTGTCCTAAATTTCTACCGTTTTATAAAACCAGGAACATGATGGTCTCTTATCAGATATTTTTGTGAGTTTTTCAAGCTGTCAGATTTTTAAAAACACAGGAAGTATGTGGCAAAGAAAGTTAAGAGTAGTTAAGTTAAGAGTAAAAAAACAAAAACAAAAACAAAAAAACAGAGGGGAATTTTATTTTGACCATTTCTTTCATCTACGATATTTCTTCATGTTTTAGGTTGTTCCGCTCAGATGTGACAGCACAGCCCGTCCAGGCAGAGGTGTTCAGATAACTGTTTATTGTTCTCCACCTTGCATTTCAGTTCTATTACATGATAAGCTACATGAAAATAGTCACTGCAATCAGCTATAAAAATAGGACTCCATCAGATAATTTGCAGAACACGTCACCCCTATTTAAGGTGTATTATTATAAACATTTGTGTCAGCAGCAAATCTTCATCTAGAATCTGAGCACAAGGCGACCCACCACTGCACAATAAGAATCCACTGAAATTTTGCACTGACACTACTGAAGTCATGCTAGAAGAAACCTCAGAGAAGGCTTGAGAACAACAGGACTGAGTACAATTCAGGAAGTCTGAGTAGAAAATACAATAACTCTATGAGCAGGCACTGTATGATTGCACACAAGTATGCAGCAGGGATTACAACAGATCACCGACTTTCACACAAAGCCAACAAGCAGTGCCACTGTATATAAAGTCTAATTATAGAGCATATCAACAGCAGTGCTACAGGTGAGCTACAAACACCAGGTGAGAGAAATCCTCCCAGAATTAAACTGAAGCTTCGGGGCAGTGTGTAAGAAAACCTCAGTAATTTGCATCACTCTGATGTCCCTGACTTCTTTCCTCTGCCGAGCACTCGAGGCTGCAATCACATGCAATTTCTTCTAATTCCTCAAAAGGACAGCAGAGAACATTGAGAGAGGAGAAGGCTGCTGTTCATGTCAAAGCGCATAATATTGATTTTCTTTGTTGCCTTGTTTTTCGTATTTCTTCCTTGACATCTCTGCTTGGTCCTCTGGGCTTCATTAGAGTTGAAACAGACATAATTAAAATGCCTCTCATCACTCGCTGGTGCATAATTGGCACTTCACTGACAATAGTAGAAACTAGTACATATGTAGTTATATAGAGTACAAATCCAACACATTTACAGTCATTTCAATCATTCGAAAGCATTTTACAAAATACTACATAGAAAATTAACAAGTTTGGACAAAATATCATGCTAGTCAAAACACACTCTCGTTCTTTATCACTCTCTTTCTCTCTCTCTCTCTCACACACTCACACACACACACGCACACACATGCATATAGTAAGGCTTTAGGGTTTCATTAAGCTTTGAGCATGTCATGCAAACACCAGTGTGTTATTGACATATTCATGCCATGCAACTGGTACTCTGAACTTTGACTACAGTGCTCTATTCTTCTCATATGAGACATTTAATACATTTACATGCGCACAAGTACGGTATTTGTCCACTGTCAATACTGTGACCAAGGCAACAGCCTGTTTGCATAAACTGAGTGTTAAATTCTGTTTACATGACTGATGTATTTAATTTTATGACACAAGTAGAAAGTGTCACTTTTAATAACCTTGTTACTAGTTCGTCCATCAGGATTAACCAAAAAGCAGTGAAAGCAGCGAAAGCACTTTATCACGGCCACAGACTTACTTCCATTAAAAATGACATAGCAAAATAAAATGTTGGAGAGAATTTGACATGTTCAACTGAAGCATAGTGACCGGATATTTTCAAGTTATCTTTTAAGAATTGAGGGAGCAAGTCATCCTGAGGGACGTCAGTGAACCAGAGTGGAGTCCCAATGATCTTTCATGTGGCTGTGTGACCAACTGCAAAATTGAATTCCCCTCTGATCCTGTATTCTTGGTGTTGAGCAACACTGGGGTGATGCCAACTGGCCTGAATTCAGAGTGAAAATGTTGGCACACCTATTTGGTGAGAACCTGTTGCCTAGTTGCACAAGATTTAATCAAAGTGCAGACACTGAATGAGGCATGTGTGACAGGCTGCAGCTGTAAAGTCCACATATGGCTGAATAGATTTCATCAACCAAATAAATATACATGTAAAATATATGAAGGAACTTTCTCATATACTCTGCAAAAATGTTCTTCTCCTTCCTCTACATTTATTAACTCAGCTGGGTTTCATGCAGTCAAAGACATAACTAGTGGCTGTCAAAGACATTAAAATCCATGTACCCCGCACTGCATAAAATCTTATCTTAATAAATAATTTCTGTCTCTTTTTGTAAGCAAAGAAATGTGCAGGTGCAGCAGGACTATTTTAACCTGTTTCCAAGACTGATCTAGAAATGAGTATTTTAAATGTCGCACTAGAATCAGAAAAATGAAACTTGATTTTTCTTTTACTGCTTAAAATAAGTGGATTTGTTTTGAAAACAGGCTCAAATATTCCTTCTGCATACACAGATTTTCTAATTTACTTTTTAAGAAAAACACAGTTTAAAGGTACCCTGTGGAGTTTTTGACCACTAGTAGTGCTACGGAGCAAATTTTTTTGTTGTGTCATGAGGAAGCGAATGATTTCAACACATTTGTGAGACCTCACGGATACACACAGTGTGTTTTGGTGAAAACATAACTTTTGTTTGTTTGAGAAAACTCAACAGGGCACCTTTAATCTAGAAACAAACCCTTTTTGCAGTGCATGTATGTGAATTGACTTCACTCTCTTTCAATAAGAGCATAAGTACAACAACAGTATCAGATTATGGCAATCGTAGGCTTAAGTCATACTTGCAATTATCAGTCACATTATAATTATATTTTTGATGTGTATGTAAATGTGATTATCGTGACTGCTCTGTTTGTCCTCACCCCCTCCACTGTAAGAGGTGGGCCATGGCAACTGGGATCAAAGGGTCATTTGCACATCAGGATGTAGTGCCACTTCAAAGCTTGCGCTGATTCACAAAGGCATCTTTGTGCTGAACGCACGGTGTAGCTCATGTAGAATCCCGTCCAGTGCTGCTGTGAATTTATGTCACAAAACCATGCCGCACATGATGTAAACAGTGCAGGCAAGGACACCGAGACAGGCTGATGCACAACTGTCGTCCAACCTTTGAACCAGACCAGGCTGAGGAAGTTGGCCGGGAGACATGTCCGGAACAAACAACTTTCATCTGTGAAATTCATCTGTTGCTGTTGAGTCCAGCTTGGTTTAATGAGCATTCATTATTGGGAGAAGGAAAGAGGTAAACCTCAACCACCATAAATCCAGCCATGTATGTCAAGACACTCATTTACTTCAGCTTGGTGTTTTTTCAGATTTCAGAATAAAACATCTCTTCTGTCTAGGAATCTGTTTCTTGCTAGAAACCCTTAATTTTCCCTCTCCCTTTATATTTATGTTCAGTAGTTTAATCTATCCAAATAAAAAGAGCAGGTTGTATAGAAACCAGTGCAAACATCTAATTTAAGCTTCAATCAGTATCCTTGGTTTTTGCCCCCTTTGACCTCCAGATCGTGCGGCTTTAAAGGCCTGAGAGCAGCTTTGTCAGCTGCACCTCTCGCTCTCCCAGCAGTGTGTCCCTCTTGAGGCTGGTGCCTTTGTTCACCACCTTGAACTTCACCGACAGGTTCTTCACCTGAACCGAGCTTATTGAGTCAAAGAAGAAGTCCTCGTTGAAGACTGGATTGCGGCTGTTCTTGATGATGTTGCTCCTTTGCTTCTGCAGCTTGCCTGGGTTCAGGTAGACGGACACACAGCAGTTGATGCTCTTGATGTCAAAGTGCTTGTCGTAAAGACTCTCTGCTGCCAGGACGCGGATCAGCAGGCGGGAGGTGCTTGAGTCGTAGTTGGCGCTGATCCTCACCGTACCGCCTTTGTGCAGGTTGATGGTGTGCTCTCGATGGAGGCCGTGGTCGGACGCTCCAGCTCCGTGGAGGGAGGGGACGTGGAGGCGTCTCTGGATGTTGGGGCTGGGCTCGGCCGAGCTGCACTCATCGGTGGAGAGGGAGCTGTGGCGAGCGAACGTCCGCTTGGCTTTCACGACTTTGGCCTGCGTCTCGTGGGTGAAGATCTTGAGCAGAGATGCTGAGCGGGAGAGCAGGGGAGAGCTGAAGGGAGAGGACTCAGCCGAGGAGCAGGTGTCACTTTCACCACCGCTGAAGTATCGATAAGGATTCATGTGAGAGGCGCTGAAGTCAGCTGGATTCAGGTGGTTTCCTGCTTCGCTTTTCCCGGGGATCTTCCTCTGGGTGTTTGGGGAGGTGATGGGACTGGTAAGTTCGCAGTGGAACAGCGACTCTTTTCGGCGAGTGTGGGGGCTTTCCTTCAACGTTGCAAAACCATAAGATGTCTGAGTCTTGGGAACGTAAGGCAGGGACATAGCTGTCTGCGACTGGGGGTCTGCATTTGTGTCTCCAGCCACAACATCATCAGCACTCTCTATCTGTATGATGTGGCGGTTTGCTGCTCTCAACAAGTTCTTAGTGTCTCCCGCAATCTTGGCCACCAGACGTGGACTTCTTGGGCTGCTGATCTTCTTCCCACTGCCGATAGTTTGCTCTGACGTGGACGGCTGCAGCCCCTCTTTGGGCTTCACATTAGGAATCTCAGGCTCTGGGGGGCAACTGACCAGCTTTGGAGGAATGAAAAAGTCTGGGATCTTGTCAGGGGTGAGGACGTTGCTGTAGGCTGGAGCAACGCCTTTTTTGTCTCCGTTCTCTCCCTGTCGCAGAACACCAGTCTCCACCGAACCACGGATCTTATCCAGAACCCACATGGTCCCACCAGACAGTGGGATGTGCAGGCCAGTGGACTAAGTGCAGTCAGGTGTATCTGCGGTTAATGACACAAAGGGGTGGAGATGTAAATGATCCGAGGAGGCAACAGAGAGATAAAAATAACACCTCAGCGTTGTAGCTCTGAGGAGAAAACAGTCTATGAATACACCTCAGGTATTTAAAGGCTTAAAACTGAATAAACAAGAAATATTACAGAGCATTTACAGAGCTATTGACAACAGACGCTATGGAGTAAAAGCTCTCACAAAAGATACATACCACAGCTGTAAAAAGGTTTTCTTTGACTGCAGTTAATTTACTAGGCTCAATACATCTTAGGAGAGGGGGACTAACAGGTCTCAGCAGGCAGCAGTGTGAAGTCTTTAAACTGACAAACGATACAAAATCAACCAGAATTCAACTAGCCAACATTACAACATTTATAACAAATGAAACGGAGCCATAATAGTGTTTAGACTGCAGAGAGGCTTCACTGAATGGTGGAGTAAATTTAGAGTGAAGGTAGGAATAGATTAACAACAAACCAGGGGCTTCTTCACTATTTTCTTTTGATTCTCGAGATTTTAAAAGACTAAATTTAAAGTCGCATTCTTTATTTTTACTATTAATTGACATTGTGTTAATTTAAACGTGTATACTACATCCTCTCTTGATATAACTGAGAATTGTTTATGTGCATGTTATTCTTTAAACTGTGATTTAATTCTTGCTTTCAGTTTTAAGTAAATGGTGTTAAATACAGGGTCAGAAAAACATCATTTTACAGTTGATTCCCTTGTCAACTTAAATAACTAACAGTATAGCATTAGATATTTTTCCTGCTTCTTTAGAACATCTGCACTTTTAGTTTGCAGCGAAAACTACAGCAGTGAAAAATATCCGATAAAAGTGAAAAACTAAAATTCACTTCAGCAGGTGCGAGAAGAAAGCTGCCTCCTTTTACGCACCAGTCCGTTTTCCAAAACCTCTCAAATTTAATGTCGCCGTGAAATCTGTGACAACACACCGCTCCAATCTACAGAAATCCACCGATAATATACTTACAGCACTACAGAAAGCGACACGCTTCTCTCCCTCCACTTGCTCCGTCAGTAACAGGTGTTTTCTCCTCGGATAAACTCGTGCGCTCCGTGACGCTGCTCTGCGCCCTCAGACGGTCTCAGCTCCGGAGCTCCTGTCGTGCGTTTTATACACGGCACGCGGCTGCGGCTGACCAATAAGATCAAACTGTGCGTTTCCGTGTTTCCCAGCAGAACCAGTTATAGAAACACACTGGTCACATTTCAGAGGAGGAGGAATCTTACAGGTGGCGTTATCCCGCGCAGTAAGTGCCAGTATTTAACAGCCAGTGCTGCGCCATGCTGAAGAAATCTGGTGTTTTACATTTGTATTATATTTGTATTTATGCTGTTTTCATCACAGCTGCAAGTATTGTATTGTCATATTACCTGGGTGTAAGAATAAATGCATCACAGTCTCTCTAACTCAGTTTGTTCTCTGTCTTTAAACTCAAATCAAACTTTCATCCAAGGATATGAACATGATTAAAAAGAGAGACATGAAACACTTACTGCCTACTTGCTTCACCTCAAGCTCTATACACAAGGCCACTTTTGTTAGTTTTTTTCCACTAGCACACACAGCACAGAGCTTGTGTTTCAGTAAGCCATTACATCTAATAAGACTGTGCCTATTTGACCAGGAGACGCACATGCAGCTGAGCAGACAATGCAGCGTGGAGAACATGCACCTGTGTGCTGTGTGGTCTAATTCAATTTACAGAAGCAATTTTATTTTATTTTATTTTTTTTACCCCTTCTTCTCTTTCTATCTGCCTGCCTATCTTCAGGTTTAAACTGACCCTGGAAACTTTGCTATGGCAACAAATACATTTGTCTTTCTAAAATAGGAAGAGCCCCACTGACTTCATTGATCTGCTGGACAAAAAGCACTTTGTTTGTCCAGATTGCTTGGTTTTGAGTCAAGTGCCATGTATCTCATGGACAGAGAGGGGTGAAACTACTGCTTTATCAGAGATCAGACACATAGAGCAGCGCTGCATTGACTAGACAGGGAGGAATTTTGAAAGATGTGAGCTACTGAGAGAGTCGATACCTGGTGACAGCGAGGGGCAGTGGCAACAACAGCTTTACAAACAGCTGATTAACAAATATTTAGTGTGAACAGCCCTGGAAGAGGTGTCAGCTCTGTCTCTGCCTCAGTCAGATGGAAAATGAGATGAGTTTGACTGTTTTAGATGGAGTTGCCCTTCTTGTCACAGATAATTGGGATCTCGCAGAACAAAACAACCAGAGCTTTAGGGTAAATGAGCTGTTGGATCAAACCCCCATTTTCATTTCAGCCTCTCCTTAAAAAAAATATTGTCTCAAATCTTAAGTATTTCTTAATATCATTAAATATTTATGAATACATGAGAAACAATCAAAGATAAAGTTAGGGAGAAAAAAAAACATAATTAAACATCATGGATGTTTACAAAGAATCACCAAAATCAGTGTGAGTCATTCTCTGGAAACCATGAATGTCTGTACAAAATTTGATGATGCACGCAAGTATGTGACGTTCCAGCCGAGGCCCTCCCCACTTCAAACCAGTGCAAAAACCAAGGACAACATAACACATATACAGAAATTTCTCATTAAAGAAAAACTTACCAAAGCAAAAATATTATTGAGAAAATGTGTTTTCAAGGCCTTTAAGTGGGAATAGCTCAGTCACAGAGAGATCAGCCTAAACCCAAATGTATAGCACATGTGCTGTCATTCAACAGGTGGTGCAGAGGTATATAGCACAATGCCTATTTACATACGTGTATGTGCAAATATGCACACACAAAAAAAAATCTGGATCCACAGAGGAGGATAAACTTGCTACACAACATTCTGCACCAGGCGGTGGAAGTGAGCCTGCACGTTATGGTTCAACCTATAGCGACAAGGACACTCATGAGGACAGCCTCAGCATGGCATGTAAACCATGTGAGCTATTTGAGCTCTGAGTGGGGATAATAACACATTTTTCTTGCTGGGGTCCTCCCAGAGGTCACCGTCCGATGTTATCAACCCATGGAAAGAGCTACTTACCATATAGATTGCAGAGGCACATCTGAACCCTGACCTTCTGCTGTCCGCTCTTACTCAGCACCCTATAGACACTCGACCTGTAACGCTTGTCAAACAAAACACGTTTTAAGGTTTAAATTAGTCGACTAGAGGCACATAAACAATTTTTTTCCCCCATTAATCTGTTTTTAGCCATTAAGTGTCATAAAATAGTGAAAAATGCTCACCGCCATTTCCGGCAGCCTAAGGTGACCTCTTCACATTATTGGTTTCATGAGACCAACAGTCTTGAACCCAAAGATCTGAAAATGACAGTAGAAGTATACTCTGAGTATAATCTGAGATTTGGTCTGTATGAGATGTTCTTCACATTTTGTCTGTTTTTTTGTATGTAAATGTAGATATCTAATTATCTGATGCACATTCTCTGCACCAGTGGTTTTAAAATCTTGTTCATGTCCCTTTGGCTCCACCAAACTACAAAATTAACTTAAAAAAAGATGTCACAAAAAAGAAACTGGGGCTAGTGAATGTTTGAGCATTCTTGCTCAAAAAACATCCAATCGATTAATCAACTAATCCATTCAACACTAAAGTATACAGCTTTTAGTTTTATTACAGGAAAAGCAATGGAAAAACTGCCTCATGAATCCAACAAAATGGGTTATGTTTATTAAAATAAATGGAAACAATATCTCCTGGGGAACATTTGAATGTCATACCACTCTGCAAACAACTCCAGGTCCGCACTGTTAACAGCTTCCTTTACAAAATAATGAGATCGATACACAAGCGTCTGAGAATCTTTAGTGTTGAGACGAAGACAGTCTACAGCCTGAGAAAAGGTTAATGTGTCTGTTCTGCTCTCATTAAGGGGCCGGACCCTACATCTCTGTCTGTCCAAAAACGTGAGGAACTCTGCAGCTATTACAAACTAGTAAAAGCACAGAAGTGAACAATACGGATCTGATTCACTGTGGCCGTGCTCGCTTGTTCTCTCCTGTCATCCGGATAGACAGATGTACCTACACACAGGAAGTGATGAGGGCAATTATATAACAAAAAAAGCAGCTGAAGGAGTCAATTCACCACTGTGGCGCAACATCTTCCCTGCTGATGTCCGATTGGCTTCCTGGAAGGACAGGAAGGAGGAATTGAGGCTGGTACGTAGAAACAAGGCTGTCAGACTGAAGAGGAGCTGCACAAAAGCTCTGCAGGACGTCTAGTGTACCTCCAGGTTTGCTCATTGTTCCTTTTACAGTGTGTGTGTGTGTGTGTGTGTCTGCATTGACTCTTAGCACATATGGTCACTCATTATGGTCAAGCAAGAAAAAAAAAAAGGAAGAGGCCTAACACGTCATAGGGTCCATTTTTACCCCACGGCCTCTTATTGTTGCCATCCATCTTTCTTTCTTCCTGCCAACCCACTTCCACCTTCCACACAACTTCTGTTGCCTTGGAGACATCTCATATCCTGACATATGGATCAATCCCCCCCCCCCCCCCCACTAACCAACTCTGTATACTCTCGCATTTCTTCACCTCTCAGTTCAACCAGTTCGTTCATTCCTCGGGCAGTGCGGCTATCCATAGGTCATCTACGACTCTGACTCAGTTGGCCTCTACTCACTGAGGCTGGAGGAGATCAATGCCAAAACCACCAGCTGGAGTAGGGGGACGCAGAAACGCATGTGACTCACGGTCACAGCACGAAACCACTGAGAGAGGGTCACGGGTTGTAACATCTGGCTCTGATCCGGCAGTCGGCTTTATAACCTGCAGTTTAAGCAGAGTGTTATCCTTTCTGGACAAAAACACAGTGCGAAGTATGAAAGAAACCACAGAGGGAGAGAAGCAATTCTGCAAATGCCAGGTCCATTTGAGTGTCTTGATTTTTCTGGTCCGCTGAACTGGCATTTGGATTGGACACACGCAGGGCGAAAGGTCAAACCTGTCACCATAGGAGACAAATTTGATGGGCTCAGCAGCAAAGATGGTATGTCTCTGAGGGGGTAGAGGGGCGACTGATGGGATGACCTAGGAGCTCAGGGGAGTGTGGGTAAAAGGATGCAAGAAAAAAAAATAAAAAATTGATTGGAGAAAATTGCCCTCAGAGCTGACCTGAAGCACCAGCATACAGTATACTGATGAGGGGAATCTCCCTCTACGCTGTCTTGCAGATTGATGATTTTCATTTTCAAGCACCAGATAACAGGCTCAACTTAACCAGGAGTATGGAGATACCATATAAGTCATGTACAGGAGCAGCATAAGTGCACATAGAGTCTACTTACAGTGGTTTCACAGTGGGTGATGAGAAAAGTGGAAATGACCAGTAGATACTTTGCCACTTAGATATAAGAAGGTGAAATATATATATACAGTATATAACCCATATCACTCTTATTATTGTACTCTTCTTTGAGGGGATGGGAGCGCCCCCGGCTGGAGAATAAAGGCAGGGAGACACTGCAGGCTTCAGCTTGTAGTGTTGATTGCAGAATCACAGGCGTTTGAACTGAGAAAAGAAAAGGCACTCACACTTTATTAGGCACAAGTTGATAAAAATACACAATTACCATCTCGCCAGACGTCTTAACTTTTTGTGCTCACTTAGGCTGGTACAAACTTGCTGTCAAACACCTCCAGTGTAACCAGAGACAAGCTGTTGCTGCCCCCTAGAGGGCCCACAAAATAAACTCTTTTGAAGAAAAGGCATGTGGTTCATACTGTATGCGTTCACATGAAGAGAGCAGCTGGAAATCCTTTAAGTCTCCACCACCCCAATAATAAAGGCGACTGCAGGGTACAGATCTCATCACACACACTCTTCACACAGCTTGAACACACTGGACAGAAAACCAATACAAGCTTGTGGAAAAATGTGTTGATCAAAGCTGATACTGAATGTTAGTGCAAAAAGAAGAATAGAGAGTGTCGGAGATTACACTTAAAAAAAAAAAAAAGAGTAGTGTGATTCACCAGTTGCCTTGTAAAATGAAGGGTTTTATCTATTTTTCGCTGAGCACACCCCTGAACGCTGTTAATATGAGCTTGTTTGTCTCCACTAAGAAAAGCTTATTACGCTCTGGTGTTTTTTCAAGCAAGAACAAACACTGTCTCACCTTGTTTTTCTTGCAGGATACCATGCATGCCTTTAAAGCACCTGTGAGACAATAAGCAGGATCTACTATAAAATACAAGTCTTCCTGCAAAAAAACAAAAAAAACAACAAACAAACAAAAAACAAAGCTCCAGTAAAGCTGAACAGACACAGGAAATGTTTCACTCGGACAGGAACTTTGACACTTTAAAGTGGATAAGTTTAAAGTTTTGCCATGCTTATATGCAACTTGTTTCTGATTAGTTTCTAAAAAAGAAAAGAAGCAGCAGAAAACTTGACATGCAAGAAGTGATCTGAAACTGAAGGCAGGTAGTTATGAGGCAGCTACATCAGGGAAGGTGTAAGAAGAATGTGAGATTCTCCACGGCACCAGGCTCTAGAGGACGAATGCTGTCAATTCCCATTTTATTTGTTTTTTTATTTTTATTATTTTTCATCTCTTGATTAGTTGTACAGCTCAGCTTTAAACTGGCTGGTTTATTATAATGTTGCAAAAATAATTAAAAATGCCCATCACAAGTTCCCAGAGCCCAAGGTGAAGCTCAAATCTACTGATAGAAAACAGAGGATCGACTAATTGATTGTTTCCGCTGTAGTTGGAAGGTTTGTAAATTTTCATATTTCAGCTCCTTTACTGACAATTTGATTTGCATATTCCAGCAGCATCTACAGTGATGCATAACAGCACTGCATTTCAAAAAGGAAATTGCCTTTATTTCATGCAAAGCGGGGCTAAATTAACGACAGATCTCACAAAACATAGAAACGTCTTACCGTAGTTCCTTCCAAGACTTGAGATTAGCAACAACAGGAGACAAGGAAATAGAAACCAAGGCCATTTAGAGAGGGCTTTTCTTATATTCCCACTTTGAACAGATAAAACATGGAAAGCATCAGGAAATCCTTTAAAGTCTCCACCACCCTCTGAGTATAGCAGGGTGACTGCTGAGTACACATTTCATCATGCACTTTCCTCACACCTTAGCTCCACCACAAGGTTTACAAAAAGCATCAAGTGAAAGTGAAAAGAAAGGACACAAGTCTTACCTCTCAGAGCTAGCCCTGAGTTTCACTCAAATTTCATGCACTCACGCCATTTCAGTGTCTATAAGAGAACACAGAAAAGGGAGAAACCAGTGAGACCTTTAAATCTCTCAAACAGAGACGAACAGAAGCTCTCCCACCTCCCAATAACAAAATCAGTCAATATCTAATAAAGATCTTTATTTCAGATTTTAAATAGATTTACAAACCATAAGAAAAAAAGAAAATATAAACAAGAGAAAAAAAACAAAACATCAAGTGATCGTCAAAATATCCACATGTGCATATCAAGGGATTGTAAACAGTCCTTTGAAGCCAAAAAGTGAGACTCCCCGTGGTCAGGTTCACTCAGCTGGAAAAGGATTTGTTTGTTTGTTGGTTGTTTCTTCTTTTTTTTTTCTTTTTTTTTTCCTGAGGTTGTTTTCTGTATTTAACAGCTGGGTTTTTTTCCCTCAGTGATGCTGCCACCAATCAGAGCTCAGAGAACTTGGGGGTGGGGGGGGGTAAAAATAACAGTGGTTTGACAAAAAAAAAAAAAAAAAAAAAAAATGAAATCCCATTCACCCTAAAACATTGAAACTGAGGGGGGAGAATCATTCATAGGCTGTGTAATGGACATCAGTCAATTATCGGGTATTGATAACTAATTTCTGAGCATTCAGGGCTGAGAAAGGCTGGGAAGAATTTATGTATGGTGCGCTGTGTCAGTTTGGTTCGGTATTACTTTTCTGTTGTTTGATTTTCACTTGGTACATTTAGTTATTCGTCCATGGACAATCCTGGGGTTTTTTTTTTTTTTTTTTGGTTTTTTTTTTTTTAAACAATCAGGTCAATATTCTTAGCACTTAATACATATCAGACAGAAAACATTGCAGCTCACACCACAATTTGGAAATAAAAAGATTACATCAAAAACAGTCAAAGAAGCCCAAAATAAACGGATAACCCTCAGCCCATTCCCAATGTGACAGTTTTTAGATAAAATTGAGAACCTTTGTCCCTGGACACAATCCCGACCCTTATAGCAGATCTAAAACCACAAACACATCATTAACAGCATGCTAGTGAAGAACCACATTCTCCTGTCCATGCTCAAAAGATCAACCCTATCCCCATGCCTTCCCATTTCTGCGCTTCTTCTCCACAACTTTTCAGCACATCTTATGAACGATCTGTGAATATTCACACACACACACACACACACACACACACACACACACACACACACACACACACAGACACAGACACACGCAACGGACACATGGTTACAGCGATGTTGAAAATTTCATTGGAAATACTGCTGGATGGTGGTAATGTTGTCTTTTTGAGTGTGCAACAGAGCACTCCTGGCAGTTAAAAAGAGGGTCTTTGACAGTACAGACTGAACACAAAACCGCATCAGGCCATTTTCATTCTTCTGAAACACTCGCACTGCTACCTGATCTCCTCTCACGTAGCAGGTGTCATTGATTCAGGTGAGTCAAGATGGCTGTTGAACATTTCAGAGCAGGGGAATAAAAATAAAAAAAAATAAAAATAAAAAAAAAAAAAGGAGAAAAAAAATAAAAAATAAAAACCAACACTGCTTGTACACACAGCCACCACTAGGGGGATGTGCTCTGTGGAGGCCTGTGTACAATCTCACTCTTGTTTCTTCTGCTCTGGAGACTTGTGCTACTCTGGTTTAGATTAACAAACCACTGACAAACATAAAAACGGACACAACTGCACATGTCCATCTCTAACCGAGGACACCGTCAGTCCAAAGTCCTAACAGGTATGTAGCTGGCTTGTAAAACTCAAGCTGAAGTTCAGGTCAGACCGTTGAAAAGGCTCAGCTTCACTGCCACGTTTAAAGCACTGCATAATAAGTGAGTTCAAGCCCTGACTGCATAGGTTTTTTTTATGTTTTTTTTTTTTTTATACAGTACATTGGATTTCATGAGCAGCAGCAGGCTCAGCTAGCTGTTTGTTAATGCATCCAGGCCACTAGTAGCACGTGCTTGTGTGATGAAGGCTGCGTGGCAGTCGGTAGAGGACGTCTGTGGGATCCTGATTTACATTCCACTCTTTAGTTCAGCTGCTGGATCTTACCTTTCTCACTCACAGCCTGGACAAATCTGACAGGTGCTGCTATTAATAACTTGTTCCATCAGGAGGGCGCTGTTTGCACAGTTGTCCCTCACCTGAGACCTTGTGAGCCTGAATATCTCCCTCTGCCACCTTTTGTTTGTCTGGCTGCTTGGGTTTTTGGCTTTGAGCGGTCTGTCCCATGAGTCATTCAGATCTGCGGTATCAAGGAGCGAGGGAAGGCACAAGGGAGTGTGAACAGCTTCCCTGTTTGGAGCAGCACAAGCCCTGGGGCTCTAAAAATGTCAGAGGTGAAGCATGGCAGGGCTTCAAACAGCCTGGTAACTGGAGGTCACACACATGGCTCAGAGGCGGACGTGTCTCAGCTTTTCAACACACACATGCACTCACACACACGCACTCACACACACACACACACACACACACCCACACACACACACACACTCACACACACGCACTCACACACACGCACTCACACACACACACACACACACACAAACACAAACTGTATAATTTTTCTAAATTAGCTTCCTTTACAAATGCTCTCTGCATGTTTTACTCTGATCTGACTTGTGACGTTACATTCCTCCCTGCTGCTGATGATGTTAAGAAAAGGCATGACCATTCTTAGGCCAAAGTTATAAGAAAAGAAAAAAAACACAACTTGGCTTTGTTCCTCTCAAAGCCAGAGGAAGAAATAGGTGTTGGAGCTAAAAACACTTTTGTGGGAATTTAAACCAGGTACCAGTGCAGACAAGCAGAAGCAGACGAGGAAGTACTGTTACTATAAGTTTTCTTACTGTGTGTGTATCATGTGTGTAAACCTCTATTCCAACAAAAAAAAAAAAAAGAAAGAAAGAATAAAAGAAAACATGTAAGAAACCAACAAAAACAACTCTGTAGCTTTCTTTTCTTCGATGCATCAGGTTTTAGTGTGCATACAGTGACTGCACAAGTGACAGAAGGTGGACAGGGAGGCCTGTGCTAAGTGAGGATGATGAAGGGGTTGAGGGGAAGAAAAAGGGGGGGCAGGGAATTAAAGTTCAGTCCATGACAGAAGAGGGAGGTGCGTGTGTGTGTATGTGTGGGGCGGAGTGGGGGGTGGAGGGGGCTAGGACTGGTGAATAAGGAAGGGGGGTTGGGGGTGACGTCACGGGGTGGCAAGGTCAGGAATCCTCGGTGCCCGAGTCGTCATCGTCATAGCAACAGTCCTCGTTGTCATCCTCATCGTCGTCCTCCAGCTCTTCGTCGTCGTAGTAGTCGTCGTATAAGAGGTTGGAGCCGTCGTCTGTGGGTGGGACTTGGGTGCGTACGCAATACTCGTCCAACGTGATTGGAACCTTGACGCCGTCCCGCTCTGCGTCAGCTTTGGTAGCCAGCACCTGCTTCCTGCGAGAGGGAATGACAGAAGGGGGAGGAAAAAAAAAAAAACAAAGCAGTCAGGTGAGGCCACAGAGACCTTTATTGACAGTACTCTCTGTACCTAATAAACTGACAAACTCTCTGAAGTGGGAAGAGTGTTGCGTGTCCTCTAGGCACCTGATGATTTCGATGTATTCTCTGTCCTTGCCCTTGCTGTCCCTCCACTTGCGGTACATGACGGACGCGTCCACGTTGGCCGGGGAGAAGGTGTTGGGCTCGTTCAGTAGAGAGATCACGCTGAGCAGAATGGTCCTGAGAGGAGATGTCAACAGGTGAGGAAAAGAGGAGCGAGAGATTAAAATAGAGGAAAGCAATACAGGGGGAGGAAAAGGAAAACACGGGGGGGGGGGGCAAAGATGGAGGTAAGACGAGTAAAGAGACATTGAGAATGCAGGACAAAGACGTGCACAGAGATGGAACAAAGAGAGACAGAGAGGGGTGAGACATGAAGGTTAGGGTCAGACAAGCAGCCTGCTAAACATCCATTTGTCTCTGCTGTCATCTGTTGATTTCAACTCTTGGCTCCAAGAAAGATACTAACAGACAATACAACCATATTATTTATACTTGGGTGAATCAACTAGGTGACCTAGTTGATCTGACCAAGCAACTATATAGGGGTTAGAGCGTAAAAAGCTTGGGTGTTACAGTACGCCCCCCTCGTCCCTAAACTGTAACCATTTCCTTTTGTTTTTGTTGTTGTTTTGATCATCAGCTCGTGGGCTACAAAGGACGCATTATTGTGCTACACACCTCTGTTCAACTGTGAGAGTTGGGCATAAACATAATGCATAAAAGGAAAAGCTAATGCGAGAGAGAGAGAGAGAGAGAGAGAGAGAGAGAGAGAGAGAGAGAAAATGGGGAAGCTGCAGGGGTTGAAAGAATGTGTGTCTAGTGGAAATAAAGGGGTATGAATTATACATCATGTTTGTAAGTTTGCTGCATTTACACTGCAGCAAGATGGTTGGCAGTTGAGGGAAGATCTCGAATAACTGTCTACCATTACGTTATGTCCATGAGCAGGAATCAAAACTTGAGTGTAGGAAATAAGTCTAAAAAACTTTTGGTATGAAAAAAGCTTGTAAGTCCAGTCCAGACTATATTAAAAGGGTTACATCTCCCATACACAGTTCTTTAATGTATTTCAAACTTAATGTAGTGAAGCTCAGAGCCTGACAACAAATGTGCAACTGTCCAAATACTTACGGTCTGGACTGATAGTCGAGATAACAGATTGACAGATAATTCAAATAGCGATATTTAAGGAGGTCGCTGTAAGACACTGGACAAAGAGTAACTCTGGTGATCTGGTTTTATGTACAAAAAGAACCTAGGATGGGATAAAGAGCATTCTGTTGTGTACCTGACGTTCTGTGTGGGGTTCCACCTCTCTGACGGCAGCTCACCGCTCTGTGGGTCGTCCACTGGTGGGTGCAGGATAGAGATACACACATCCCCGTTCTAGGGACGCAAGAGAACCAACACCAACATGTTGAGGTAATACTTTAATTATTACTTCATAGATAGAGTTTTAAGATTAAAATATTCGGATTGGACACCATTCTGCAGTTTGTCTTTATATGCCTCAACATTTAAGATTTAAAAAATGCAGTAATGCACCAGTATATAATCAAAGGCTATGAGGAGCTACTGCAAGTTTTAACCAGCGTTTACACCGGTCAGACTTACCTCATAAATGTTGGGGTGCCACATTTTGGTGAGGAAGCGGAAAGCAGGTGGAGAGTATGGGTAGTCGACAGGGAACTTGATCCGAGCCTGAGGGTGAAAGAAGACACATAATAGCAATGTGAGAGGCAGCGGTTTATCTACACTTCTCCTTTGCCAACAGACAAGTCACGACTACTTCCCTGTAAACTGTTAACCGTTTGGGAGAACCTTCTCATCCGATTTAACCAGCAGAGACTTACTCAAAATATCCCAGAAAAGTAAATGGTGATTCCTTTAATTACAGTTAGGCTGCTGTATATCATTTCAGCGCACTAGTGGTGTTTTTTGCTTTAAGAAAAACCTGCAGTGTGTGTTGGATCCACACATAAACACGATGGACACAGCCTCCCGGGGATAACTGAAATCAAGTCTGTACACTGCTGCAGATCAAAACACACACACACACACACACACACACACACACACACACACACACACACACACACACACACACACACAAACAGCTGCTGTGGAGAGAGAGGGCTTCATTGTCAAGGCTTTTCTCCACAGAGACCTATGTTTTACAGCGCTCTGGTGTCAACAAGCAGCGGCTAAATTAACATATTGACGATCATGCTGATCAGCTTCAATAGTGACTGAGAGAGACCTATAAATAGTAGCTGTAGACGCATGGCAAACCCGGAGGAACTAATGACAGTGTAATGTAATATGGTGTAGAGAGAGGGAGGGAGGCTTGCAGTGCCTTCAGCTGCTGAGAGTGTGGAGCTTACACCAGTGGGTGGGGTGGGGTTGCTGGTTTAAAGACATTGTGGGGGTTTGTCCTCTCCAGCTGTCATTGCAACCCAAGACAATCCACCACTCAGACCCGTGTTCTGCTATTATATGCCCTCATACTGAAACCACACCCATCCACACACACACACACTCTGTATAAATCCTACTATGCGTAGAGGATCCCAAACTACACTGATTACACACACGCATGTCACTCACAGCATGAAACCTTCTGCTGACCACCCCCCCCCCAATACACACACACATACTTGCTCACACTTGCTGATTCGGCATGGTCAGCTGGTCCTCGCCACAGTGAACCACCGAGCGAGAGGGTGGGATGGGTGAGGGGGGTTGCCGGCTGCATGGGAGCAGGGAGGTGGTGGAGTGGTAGTGGGAGGGGTGGGGTGGGGTTCCACTTGGAATAAAGGGGGTTGTGCTCTATATAATGCTGTAAGCTTTTAGCCCTCTTTGACTGCATTGTAGCATTTAAAACAGGCTGTATGTAGCAGACACATGCTGTATATCAACGCTCAGACCAAAACGCTACAAGTGTGATCTGTTCATATCCACCCTGACTTTTAGAGCTGTATTTAAGGCTCTGTTGAAGTGTGTGTCAGTATGTCCTGATCTACAGTGCAAGATAAACATTTGTTGTAATGGATGTCTTTCATGATCCCGACTTGCAACCAACAGAATAAACCTGTTCTTCTCACCATATGATATCAGACTGGAGAGGAAACACTGACTCAGCCCTGAGAGAATGCCGCTTGTAGGGGGGGGGGAAAACAAACAAAAAAACAAACAAAAAAAAAAACAAAAACAAAATCCCAGGGTATGACTGACCCTGCCAAAAAACTGGCAGCCCTTCAGAGTGCAGGGTTCAAGCCAACATTGTACACATTACAGGCTGGCAACAGTGCAACACATAGCAGCCAGGCAGGGGGGGGGCTGCAACAGTGAGAGCTTGGTTTGTCTTCCCAAACAATATAAACATCAAGATCATATCTGTCGCCTGGCTGAAAACTGGGCAAAGAATATCTTTGCTTGTGTATTTGGGAAAACTAACTCCTTTACATCATGTCCAACTGACTGTCAAATGTCTGTTCTAATTTACAATGCAATGCCAGTTTTCTGTTGACCCCAATAAGATGAGCTGACAGCTACAGCATCTGCCAGTGATGCTTTAAATAAGCCACAGTAGCTCCCATCACTAGCCATTCAGTATTACTTTGAGAAACCATTTGGTCCAATTCAAATGGGGGTGGAAATGGTACAAAAAAGAACTAGAGGGGATTTGGCAGGGCACAAACTTATGCCAATGCTTCCATTGGGCGAAGTGGTTTAATGCTTGTTTGTCTTCCAGGTATGATTTTCCAGTCAAACAGTGTGTGAATGAAAACCTCTCCAACAGCTCTGAATCTGAACGACCCAGATCTCTTTAGTCCACATGGATTAAAAAAAAGTTAAAGGCAAAAAAAAAAAAAAAATCCCAAAACACCACCAAAATCTAAATCACTCATCCTTTGGCAAAGAGTTGTCCGTCTACGTACTTTCTTCCAAAACTCACTAAGCTATCTTGGAAACAAAAAGACGATCAGACATGGAGGAAAACCTACACTGCATCCAACAGTGGAAAGTAAACCAGAGCTACCCATCTCATCATGAACACAGAGAAATGGTCCCAACCGTTCATTTATATAAGAACATCTTTATGAAAATACGTTTTTGAATAAAAAAAAATAATCTCATATTTCATTCTGTAGCCTGTTGCTGGGAGATCTATGCATCAACACTTCCCATAAAATACCTTCATTCATCGTGATCCTGCGAGTCTGAATGCAAGTAAAGCAGGAAGGTGGGGATTGCATTAAGGAAAGCATGAGCATTGATCCCTGTAAGAAGGTAATGCAGCTTACCGGGAGGCTTTAGTACAGTGTTCCTAGTGACACAATACCACAAACAAAAAATTATAACTGACCCTGAAGAGGGCTTGTGAAGAAGGGAAAGATCAAGGCTGCTTGTGCTTTAAACTACAGATCGATTACAACCAATGGAAATAGGTGCAGTGTCCCCAGGTTTGTGGAGGGAATGAGTGGGTTATAAACTTTACTCTAAACCATAAAACACGAATAATGCGGTGTAAAACTTCACTGAACCGAATATCACGCTGCAACTCTTGACCTGCCCACCCACCAGCGAGCTGACACTTAAACCCTTTCGTGGATGGAAGGATAGGAGGAGAGGATGGATGGGTGGTTTTAGAGAAGAGTGACAGAGCTGGCCTAAACACAGACAGGCTGCTTGGTTGGCTCATTTGCTCTGCAGCAGTGAGCAGCTTGTCTCCTCTGTAGTCAGCACCGAGCAGACAGAAGTGAAGAAACACGAGGACGAGGAGGAAGAGGCGGAAGGAGAAAGGGGATAATGCAGCAAATCAGCTCTCTCTTTCAAGTTTCCAGAGATCATACTCTCTCTATAAGTTCTTGTTTTTATTATATACTTACATCTTAGTGTATCCTGTACAACACTCACTTTTTCCCCACTCTGCCTCCACAACCCTTTTGGATCAAGCGAAAATTAGGTATTGCTTCACATACGGCAACTCAACAAAGATCTCTGCCCGTCACAAAGTGCTAGCCTCAGTACATTTGTTGCAACATGCCACCGCTGGCTTGCCTGTCATGCCTCATAATTGGACTGAACTGAATTGAGCTCAGATTTAACAGCATCCATGGTCAAAAGGTGATTCACTCTGAAGAGCTCATTTGAGCAGCAGAAATGAAGTGTAGTCAATTTCCTGCCATGCATGCACGCATGCAAAAAAAAGAAAGACACATGAAGGGCTTGTTACTGAGAATATAGAAGACAAGATCAGTTTGCTCTTTCTATGAAACTCTTTCTTGGATTGTGACCTAAAAAAGCTGCCTTGAAAAGATAATGGGAATGAGAGTGAATGCGCCCACCCTGTGGAAAATGACAGCAAGGCGAAGTAAACCAGGTCAATGCAAAGACCCTGAACAGAAAAAAAAAGTATCTTTCTGTTCTCCCTGTGCACCTCATCCACCTTCTCTACAGACCACACACACACACACACGAGGAAAAGGTCCTTGTGTAGAGCAAATTCCATAGCGCACACGCACACACACTCGCGCACACACACGCATGCACACGTCCCAGAGATTATCATGTTCATACCCAACAGCCCCCAGCGTCATTAACTCAATTCATAAGGAGGATGTAGAGAAGAAAAGGATCAAAACCTGGTGCGTTACGTTACAAACCGATTCCTAGGTGACTGCAACACATGGAAAATGAAAACAACCATTTGTAGCAATGTTTGAAAGGTGTGATGTCCACATTCGAGGCCCATACAGGAAGAGAAAAAGAACACATGGCCAGGGCTTCAGGGGATGGTTATAACTGTCTTCTGGGGCCTCACACTCACCTCTTCTCACAGCAGGCTCTCCTTTCAAAGGGGCACCACTGCAAGGAAGGGCTCTGCCTGCTCTTGATCTGCCTGTTTCTGTATTCCCTCTTTTTTCCCTCTCTCCTGCTCTTGTTTCTCTGTGACACAGCCAGAGGGGGAAACATGACTCCGACAGCTCAGCTAGGCCCGGCCCAGCCAAGCCCTCTGCGGCCCGGTTGGGTCCTCTTGCCTGTACCCTCCCCTCCTCTGCTACTGCAAGGCTAACATAGAGCCTGTGCAAATTATGTAGCATGCATCCGAGGAGGAAGGAAAGCAGGCACAAACACAGAGTCAGCTGCTCAACACAACTCTGGTCTGTCAGAGGCTAAAAAAGACAGAGAGGCCCAGGCCAAAAACTGAAGGGCAACACCTCCCGCTTTCACATTTGCTATGAAGTGGTCTGTCAGTCGATTAAACCACTTGACTGCGATATGAAAGGTTTTGTTTCACAGTATGAGTTGCAGAGGGCCCATTTGGATCAGTGTTACATGCAACAAAAATTATAATTAAAGCTATCAAGTGCTGACACAGCAACACTTCAAACACGATCATCCATTCAATTTCACAGGCACCTCCACAGCAGTGCAGTTCAGACCTGTGTCGCCACCCACGGAGCACGATTTCTGCTGTATGTCACCGTGAGAAACTTCTCTGTGAAACAAATGCAGATGAACTAATGGTTGTGGATGTAGAACATTATTTCTCTGCTGTTGTGGTGCATGGCACAATACGAAGCAGGAAAGAGTGAAATCTGCCTGTGAGGTCACAGAAAAAGCAATGTCATACTTCTCAAGTGGAATTAATGGACTAGTCTTTATGGTCACAGATTTGTCATAGATTTGGTGGATTTTGTGCTTATGTTAATAAACCATGCAGATGGTAGTAACAATATAATGTATTTATAAATAAAATGGATACTGAGAAATTGAGAGTTCAACAATAGCCAAAAAGTGAATTACTGTATCTAATTAGTTCCAGTAAAAATAAAAAACTGTAGTTTTTTTTGTCTATGTGTGTGCGTGTGTGTAGCTGGTGTTTTTGACTTGTGTAAATATGAAACTAATACTTGACACAGTAAAGAGAAAAAATAAATCAGAGCATTAGACTTTGTAATGGAAATATGTTCCTGTACTTTATGCCATGTAAGGTAAAATCTATTGGTTGAGCCTGTTGTTGCAGACACTGTGTGGGCTCCTTGGAAAGTACAATAATTAGTTTTGACCTGTTGAAGAGTGACTTGATTTGAACTGGGGTCATACCAACTGTTCTGAATTACATTATTATAAGTAGAAGTGCTGTGATTCACCACTATTCTTCCACTTTGATTCCACTAATTTAATGCGGATATTGCACCAAAATGCAAGCAGCCACAAATTGTGAGACTGCAAATTCCTAAGGAGACGGGATAGCGGATCCAAATCACAAACAAGTAGCTCAACAGCAATTAAAGATTTTGACCATACCCAAAAATCTAAAATACAACCAATCATTCACATGAAGTCTTGAATAAATGTGAGTAAGTTGTTGTGGTTGTGATGGTGACAAGAATGTGACCGTGTTATTTAATAAATTCTCACATCTTGAAATGTTCCTGGGGTCAAGAAAATGTGCGAAGAGAAGACAGGTGTTCAAGAGAAAGAAAAAGGTGCAGAGAGAGAAAGAGAGAATCAGTCACGAACCAGAGATCTACTAGAAAAAATGATGCGCTAGACAGAAAATGACTTGCACAGTTTTTATGTTTCAGTCATGATTGTATGACACGGTCAGCATACAGTTGAAGCACCATAAAACTAGACAACCTCCCCATTAATCTTAATGGTAGAGTGGGATAAAAAAAAAAAATTCTAATGGTGTCCCAATTTCAAGGTTTTTGTATTAAAGGCGCAGATTAAGAATGCATTACACTAAAGTATATAGCTTAAACCTCATAGTCAGCGTATCATTTGGAAATTCAAACTTAACGTGAACAATAACAACACAAACACAGTGAGTCACTATCCTAACACCCCTTCAACTCTTGAATTCTGGGGTCGGCATCTCAGTTCCTCTGCTTCATACATGGCCCAGGACTGTTGCTGGCTATGGGACGGACTGGCCCTCAGACCCTGGAGGCTTACCTCACATGACAAAGCAGAAAGTACACACACAAAGGATCTTAAGCTTGGAAATATCTCAGAACCAATGCATGAGTGTCAGCATCTGGGCCTACTGTGAGACCTTCGGGTCAATGGTCAATACATCACGATAAGCTAGTGTTTACTTATGTGTATCCAGGTCAGTTATCTAATGCTGTTTCAGTGACAATTCAGTATGTCTCAGTCTACAGTGTGTCTGTAGTCATGATGTATTCATCATGGTGTGACTCTTTGAGAGCAACACCCATGTGAAATAAATACCTGACTCAGCCTGGTTTCATGTGATGTCATTACCTGCCCTGTTTCTAATGAACAGGCAGCTGCAGCGTGTCACAACTGCTTGTTTGTTTGGTTAACCTGGTTGCAGCGGTGTGCTTTTTTGTTGTTCTTTTCTGTTAGAATATGGCAAACTGGTTGGATGGAAACCCAACACAGAACAATGAGTCACAACCATGCGGTGGATTTCGCAGCCAGGCTGTGCATTCCTGGCCCGACAAAGGAATCCTGTACACAGCACCCACACAGATACACTGAACACCGTCTACGGTAGCCTTGCCGGGGCCCTCTGCCTGTGTTCACAGGCTTGAAAAAAACCAGAGGCAGAATGAAGAGGCTTCTCAAGAACTGGACTCACAAAGCACTGTATAGCTTAAGTGATACAATATGCTGGATAGGCTGAACACAGTGGGAGCAATTGCCGATACATTACAGTTTAGTTGTTGTATGGAGACAACATAGCATTAGCATTATGAGCCCATGACAAAAGCCCTTTTAACGAGACTATGTACAATTTGAGTATGTTGTTATTTTTGTGGGCGTCTTTTGCTACGAATTTAAATCTTCTTTCGGAGCCCTGACCTATATTATCCTTGTCTTTTTACTCAGAAAGACAGGACTAATACCACCTTAATAAATGCCCATTATTTTTTGTTTGATGTACAATAAATTAACTATCTAGGGCAAGTCTGAAGCAGACCTACCAGGTGTTTTGTTGATGTTGCCAGACAAAGCAATAAATCAAAACGGATTATTGGATGAATACCCATATTAGAATAGGACTTGAAATCTGAGTGAACAACAATCCCCTCAGTGTTTTGCAACATATGATTTTCAAACACTCATTTGAGTTTGAGAGAAAATAACAGTAGGCTCTCTGCTGTGCCAACAAACGCAAGGATATTCAGTATTTACAATGTAGGTGTGTAGCTTACAGGGGGACTTGAAGTGAGACTGTTTCTGTTGCTCCAACCATTGTGGAAAACAGTATAAATAACCAGCAGTTAACAGGTCAAGGGTCACAGCCATGGGTGACATGAAAATGAAGAGCTGATGCTCCTTCTCTAAAAAGATATCACAATTATAGATAAAGTGCTAGAGAAGATTAAAAGAAATGTAGCCAAGACAATTCAGTAGTTAATAACTTAGTAGAGGCTTTGTAAACTTCCAACTCTCTTGGCCAGCTGCACAAACGCTCTAAAACGGGAACAAGATATCTGTGAAACCAACACATCCTTCACTCTCAAGGGAGGAAGTATGCCAGAAAACAAATTAAATGACAGATGAGTTTGCCAAAGTTAGACACGCTCAATGTCTACGCTTCATAGGCAATCCATGCTTGAGTTAATTTCATATACAAACAAAATGCTTGGTCAACCTAGGGCTGCTGATTTGTACTGTTAAAACACAAAGGAATTGACTGAATTAGTTAGATGATGAGCTTTTCTAATCAGAGCAACGTTAAAGCTTGGGGCCGTTGTGCTAACAAACCTTTTGTTTCATGTTAACACAAAAGTGACTGTCAAACGTGATCATGCGCTGACTGTCACTATAAGGGACCTCGGTTAACTTGTTTTTTTTTTTCATATATAAAAATGAGCCATAGCTAAAAAGTTTTAGTGTCTAGTAGCCCGCACCACTAAAATGTAATAATCCTGATTGAGTGGAGTTGATTTAAAGTTGAACAAAGAAGGGGAGAGTTTTATCACAGTAAACAACTGCCAATTAGCCAAGTTAACGTTATTAACTGTTACCTGCCGTTGATGAAGACGGTTACCTAAAGGCTAAGGTTAACCGTTGAGCTGTGCTCTATGAGCAAATTACTTAAATGTAGGCTAAATCAACCAGCTAAAGAACAATAGATCGACTGCTAGCTAACATTAGCTACTCACCTTAAAATAACCACCCTCGTAGTGAGTATTTGGGGGTCCGAATATCGCTACTTCCCAGTTGTACATGTCCGACTCGTCCACCAAAGTTATTTTGAACCCTTCGACCGGCTCATCTTGGAGACTTTTCATCTCCAGCATTAGTGCTTTTTGGGAACTGGCTACATGATGTCCATGCTGAGCCATATTCCACAACGATTTGTGTAAATATATCAGCAACACCACCAGAGCTGTTACTGCGAAGGACAAAGCTAGCTCGGTACAAACAATAGCTTTCAGTAGAACAACGAAGCCCTGTCGCACCAGAACGCGTTAACGTTAGTTTCCGTTTGTGTGGTTCCGAGACAGGATCTAAAAATCGCGACTGTGCTTTATTTGGTCAGAGCTGGTGCGCCTTCCTCTGTTGTTGTGAACAATCCCTCGTAGCTGTTATGAACAACCATCTAAACCTACTGTTATCAAGTCAGACACTGACACATCTACTGGATTTCCGGCTATAGCTTTCGAAATTTAGCCTCTATTTATCTGTTTGAACATATAGTTTCGTTCCATAGTTAACAGCTCACAACTTCACAGTCTATTTATTTTTGATTTTTGTTGTTATATACACCCCAACATTATTGAAGTATATATTTCGTGCGTCACTTTCCCGTCGGTTTTCAGGGTGTTTACTGTTAGCTAGCTCAAAATGCAATCTTACTCAAAGGTAAACTCAACTATTGACCTGTTTTCAAAAGATATGATAAACCTACATATTGTAGATGCTTTTTAATTTTGGAAGTTCAGCCGGCATAAGTCGTAGCCTTGTGCCCATTTCGCATAACCCTTTTAAGGATATACGGTTCACGTGTTCAAGTGGGGATTTTATTTTGAAAGTACAAACAGGAAACTTTTTTTTTATCGTTTTATCCTGGTTAGCTTGGTGGTGATGCTAACGAAAGCTAGCCTGTCTCCTCTTTTGGGTGCGTTGCTACCAGAAGTAAATGAAGGTCGGCGGAGCGACCTTTGCTTTCAAACAAACTAGTTATGCATGAAACTACAAAACCAAAACCAGTGGCTCTGTCAGTTGAACTTCACTCAACTCAGCTGCTCGCTGTCAGTCAGTGAGGTTATCTCGATTTCCTCTGCTGTCAGGCGAGGCTTTCTGGGAATTGAAGTTCAAAGGAACACATCTACATTTACTGTATTGGGCAAATGTTAAAAGTCAGTATATCGATAACATTCCCTCCATGTAATAATAATAATAATAATAATAGGGATACATATAAATATATGTAACAACACACCTCCATACTAACACTGTTTTTTTCATTTGTTGTCTCCTTACATATGTGGGTGTTTATTGGTTCACTGTAACACACACACACACACACACACACACACACACACACACACACACACACACACACACACACACACACACACACACACACACACACAGTAAAGACTACATCAGCTTCTTACAGCCTTTATTTTTAATCAGGGTGGACTTTGTTTAAAGGGAATGTAGATAATTTATGTTACCCCCTTTAAAACATATATTACATTATACAGCTGGAGAACTGAGTATGGAGAAATAAAAAGACAGGACCTTCAGAAACAGAGTCATATAGGAGTATATTTCAATGTCACAGCCAAACTTGGTAAAATAACTCACTACAACTGAACCAATAGAGAATTAAGACAGAGTGGGTTGCCTCTCAGTACACTGCTTCATGTGACCCGTTCTATTCAACTTATTAATCGGAGCCCTAAGCCCTGTGTGTCATGACAGCAAATAGAACCCCCTTCCTTCCCCTGTGTTTAATAATTTAAAACATTCAATAATATCACTTTTTAAAATTGTCTGATCTTAGAGTAGATAAAAACACAATACCATCAAAAACAGAGAATGGTCAAGTAAACTTTATAAAAAAAAAAAAAAAAAAAGACTATAAAGAAAAAGGACAAGATGGAATGACCAGTTTTTGTTTGTGTAAGCATGTCCATGGAACAGAAAACAGGAAATAAAAAGTGTACATTCCTAATCATGCAATATACAAATTTTAATCAAATATTATGCACAGGAAAAATGATCAGAATCAGGACAAAGTATGATTGGTTGAGTTGTTTTTTTCAGTTTCACTGATATCAGTCATTTTCAAGAACAGGGAATACATACATACTCATTTTCTATTGACATTCCTGATATACAGCTGATCACCTCTGTATTCAGACTACTACTGGACAGAAGCTCTCATGGAATGGCTGACCTGATCTTCAGGTCACAGACATCATTATCGTTGTTATCTACAATAGCAGACAGATGTGAAGGGGTCTTATCAGTATATATGAACAGAGACACAACCAAGTCAGTTTTTATCTTGCTACTACTAGGTTAAGTCGTTCTGGACCAGGTAGTGACATGAATGACGCAAACTAAAACATCACGTACCTCAGTGTTTTAAGAGGAGGCCATTTTTTTTCTTTTTTTTTTTTTTTCTTTTTTTTTTTTTAAATGGCCTTTCATGTTCATCATAACATGTCAATGCACAAAAAAGTGGCAAGGCAGTTTCAGGAGGGAAAAGAAACATTGGGGATTTATCTGGGTGCACACCAGCTGGGTGTCAAACAGCCTGGGTGCAGCTACTGTTATGCAAACGTTAAAAGTGGTGCAGTATTTGTTTCACGATTTCACGAGGACAGACAAAACTCCATTCTGCTGTTGACAGAACATGGAAGCTACGTTGCAAAATACTGATTGAGAGGGAACCTAAAAATCACTGACCACTTCACAGTCTCTGCTTACAGAGAAAACAACTTCAGCAACCTGATATGCAGAGCAGCTGGTTTTAGAAACAGAGAAAGGCTGATAGTGTAACTATGTCATCCTTTAGCTAATCAGTTTGAATTTTCAGAGAAAGGAGTAAGGGCAATGACATAACATGAGCAGCTCTTCATGTCAGATTATTCTGTCGCTAATTTGACCATATGGTGACACAAATGAGGACCGTCAGCACCATAGCGGCCTCATAGGAATAACATGTTTCTGTATAATTACAATATAACATCTTCTATACAACTAACAACTCCAGCTATGAGTTGATGAGGAGGCTGACAAAGGTGGCATTGGCCTGACACCAAAATGTCCTGTGCTGAAACAGAAATCTCACATTACACTTCTACTCTGGTGAGAGAGTTTCTTTCAATTACTCTCCTGTCTTCAAATTCATCCTTGATTGGTGAAAGGTATGATATACTGGAAGTTTGTGTTTGGGAAGGGGGGAGGTTGGGTCAAACTGTTGGATCAGGGAGCAAATACTGGGGAGGAAGGTGGAGCTCTATGAGACGCATGAAGCGCTGGAGTAGGTCAGACTGCACAGCTAAAGGCACAGAGCAAAACCACTGATCTACTGTTCAAATCTTCCACAGTGCCACACAAGGATTCTGTTAAACTAACACTAGCAGATCTGCTCTGAGCCTTGCCAAAAGGCAAGTAGGGCAAACAGCTCTGATAGTAGTTAAAGACCCATGCCTTAAATGTAGCTTTGGTTTCATGTCTGCACTATCCTCACTACAGAGTCCCCAATTTTTCCAGCTAGGATCAGTCTGAGAAAGAGTCAGTCACATGGTTTTTCCAGGCCTACACAGATGAGCAGCACACACACAGATGTTTAGTGAGCAGAAAGAAGGGGGCGAGACAAAGGCGCAGACAGGCTTTAGACAAAAAAAATTAGACAGATACAACAAACAAAAACAAACCAAAGACAAAAAAGAACTTCAAAACAGTAAAAACACAATTCAACCATCAACGGCAAAAGTCCAGTTGTCAACATTACATTACATGACTGTCATAGACTGAATTGCCGACAGAGTAGAGGGCGGAAAGGTACACAGGAAAGAGCAGAGGATGCCGGGCATCCAGAAACAGGAGCTCAGTAGAGTCAAAGTCGGGTGGAAAAGGGTGGCTGTTAGGGGTCGAAAACCAGGAAGTAAAAATGAAAGTGCATTGCAGAGGAGACGGAGCATGTACACAGTGAGTCTGTAAAACAACATCAAGTGTCGGGGAGTGACCACAGAGCTCAGAGTGCAGAAGAACAACAGAGTGTGGGACACTGACGTAGAAGGTAAGGGGAAAGAAATCTTGCGAACCTCAGGACTAATAAATAGGGCGATAATTGAAGTGCCAGCCGCAGTGTTTCGTAACATGATTATGTTGTGTTACAGCGAGGGAGGGGTGGTGATGTGGCCTGGTTGGGGGCACCCTGGGGCTGTCAGACACAATCAGCACTGAGAGAAGGTCTGCTTGATCTCATCCAGCACATTCCCAAGCAGCGTCGGCTCGTCACATTTAGCGTCAATGGACACTGTCTGACCAGACTGGGAGAAAGAGAGTGGGAGACAGACAAGGACAAGGTCATTATCAGAAAATGTCCTGTTTTGTATTTATTATTCATTCGTGGGGCAACAACAAAAATTTGGTTTTGAATATCTCAAGCTACTGTTGAACAGAGGATAAAGGAGGAATTTCACTTGTTCACTTACAGTTTTGACCAGCAGACAGACGTGGTGACCCTGGATAGACCTGCTGTACATAGAGGCACAGGAGTCGATCCTCTCCACAACTGGTCAAACAAGACACAAAAAAACACAATAGTCAGCAATGCTCAGAAGAATTGCGTGCAATTATTATGATGCTTATCTTGAATAACACTCCTACTGTATTCTGAATGTGCAACACTCTACCCATTTGGTCATTTTGTTACTTTAATGTTTTAGGACAAAAGTCTGTCACTTGAGACAAACAGTACATGTCCTGGTGTATATGTACCAGAGAAGTGGTGATGGAAGCAGATCCTGGCCAGTAGGTGGTGGAAGGGCATGTTCACTCCCTCCAGTCTGACAGAGCTGCCCTTCAGGTCCCCCGATTCCAGCAGCTTTGCAAACGCATCACTAACCAAACAGAAACAAATCAGTTTTCAGTTTCACCTTGTCCAGGACCAAGAGCCAAGACAACTCAAAAAAGAACAGCCAAAATTTTGTTCCTTTTAGTGCTAATATTCATGGTGCTCAGAGGACAAATCATATGTTTTTTTGTGATACAGTGACATTTCCTCTACCCACAAAAAAAATTTAATCACCAACCTGTAGCAAGGAGTAGTGATTAGGTAGGAGGTGCAGGTAAAGTGCAGTTTGAAGTCCAGTTTCTCATGAGTGGAGTCCTCCTCATTCTGGAGGAACACAACACAACAACAAATAAAGATAATCAGTAACATAGTGACACATTGACATGTGTCAATGTTTGTTTTTGCTGTGTGTATGTATGTATTTTCTGACCAACCTTGACTATAAAGGTGAGTGTTCCCTTCAGTTTCTGTGGCATCACAATGCTCTGCACAGTGAAGACAAATCGCGCCTCATTGGACACCCCTGACCACAAGAGAAAAGATTACAGTTACTTAATCAGACTTAACAACACTTCCCAAAGTGAGGTTTGGAATATGCACCATTTGAGAGCAACATTGTGAACAGACACAAACAAAGTGCAAAAATCTGTATATTATAATTGTTGTTGTAAACCATCTCTTGTATTACAGATGTGCATTCATTCACCAACCTGGTGGAAGTTGGAATGGGACTGTGAGGCCATCATGTGGACCCGAGCCCTCTGGCCTCTGCAGCTTGGAGTTAAGAGAGTCCAGGACGTTGAACTCCATGGATTTGAGGAAGCTGTCACACTTGTTTTCAAATATGACAGACACCACGACCTGACTGCCGTCCTGCAGGTTCCCCTGGATGTCATATACCTTAGACGGAGGGGGGGAAAAAAAGAAAATTATTTTTATTAAATAAATTATATGCAAGTGGAATTACTGTTTAAACTCAGGCTGTGTAATCCCCCCCTCTTTTTATTTTTATTTTTATTTATTTTTTTTAAATCTGACCAATAATTATTTAGAGAGAACATGCAGAAAACACAGCAAATCCAATTCATCAACCCAACACCAAAGCACACATCACTGTTTTTCAAGAAACCAGTCTCAGCACCAGGAGAAAATCAAAAGCACAGAATCATTCTCAGAAACTGATGCAATGTTGCTGTGCCCTGGACACATTAACCTAAACAGACCCAGAGGCCAGTCTGTGAAGAGTAACAAGAATACAAAGAAACACATCTAAACAAGAGTTTTAATAATATTCTGTCACTGACAGAACTTTAACCAATACCTGATCAGCATCTTCTATCATCTTTGAAGAGAGGGAGAGAAATTAGAGATCTGCTACTGGGGCCTTACATAACTTGTACATTAATATAAATATCCTAAACATGAACATTTGGACATTTGTCTATGCAGAGTAACAGTGTAAAGGTTACAATTTGCTCAGTGTTGAGGAACAAGTCAGATTTTTCCGGAACCTGGATGTTATTATTATATTATTATTACATTGTACTTATCAATTTTATTGTAGAGACACGAATGTGCAGTGACATAGCAACAAGTCAGCTGAGGGCAAACATCATATGTGGCCAATCACGTTTCTCCTTTTCAGTAATCTGACAACAATGTGTGTTGTCATGTAGCGAGCAAACCCATTTCTAGTGCAAACCTCTTCATCATCCTTCCATATAGTAAAGTGAATGAAAGGATATAAACATGATCAAATCAGGCTGATAAGCAATGTATATAATCTGATATTAACAGCAGTGATATTGATTATATCTTTAATGATAATAACAATTCAATGTTATGACCAAAATAAGGCCAAATGGTGAAAATGATGAGTAAAAAACAGAAATTTCCCTCAGCAACATCCGAGTCACCATCACTCACCATCTTGATGTAGGAGTTCTCAGCCAGCAGGCAGTAATTGGACATGGGCTGAAAAATGAGACGAGCTCAGGTCAGATCAGGCATTCTCTGTCAGTCAAATGCTAACTAGGCAACAGGAGCTGCTTCTACCTGGCTGACGCATAACATGTAAGGCAGAGTGTGTGTGTCTGCAGTGGTAAGTAGGTTTAAACAGTGGGAGCGAGGAAGATCATGCGGGCTACATGTAGCATTAAGTTAATTGGGGCTTTGAGGTCAGTGTCTTGTTTTTTTCGACCACGCAACAATATTAAATCAGGATAAAAGAACAGAATGATGCATTCAGAAATTCAGAAATCATTATTTCTTGCAATGATGAAAACATTTAAATGTGCTATAGACATCAACATGAAGTGGTTGGTTAATCTCACACATCTGAGTGGAACACCACTACATTGGGCCAATCCTACAAATGATTCTCAACTTTACTCTCAATGCAGAAAATAAAAACATTCATGAGTTATATTCAGTTTTCATTCACGATGGTGACGTCAGGCTGTTAAACGCTGATGAAAAAACACTGACCGGCAGAGGCTCTTCCTCCTCCACGGTGCCATTCTGCACCGACTCCTCTCCACCTCCGTCACTGTGGTGATGGTGGTGATGATGCTTCTTCTTCTTTTTCTTCTCCTTCTCTTCCTTCTCCTTTTTCTGCTTCTTCTTCTTGTGTTTGGAGGATTTCTTATCATTGAAAACCCACAACGAAGACAGAGACAATTTATGAGAAATTCTAGACATTTAAAACTGAATCTGTAATGAAACCTGGCTACTGGTAGAAATATTTCCCTAGAGACTACATTCGAAATGGCAGGTCTCTGGTCATCATTTACACAGACTTGTGAGAAGAAGAAGAGCTGCCAATGTGCTGCATCCTGTCAGGTCACTGTGAACTGGGATCTCTAGCACCATAGCCAAACTTTCTACTTAGTAATTATCACATCATCAGTGGTGACTCACAGTCTCCTCCAGTTCAGTGTCTTTGGGTTCATCAGGCTCTGAGTTTGGCGCTGTGCCCGATTCCACCTTGGGCACAGGGGCTGCTTCTGCTGCTGCTGCTACTGTAGCTGCTTCCTGTTCACACAGACACACACACACACACACACACACATACAAACAAACACAAACACATAAAGGCATTAGCAAGAGCATCCATAGCATGCAACAACTACAGCAGTGTGCCACTTCTGTGTTGATAGAGGTAAGTGAAGTTAGTGAGTTATCCCATTCATAAAAAAGTAATTCATGATCAGCTGCAAACTACTGAGCTCTGTGATACCACAAACACACACACACACACACACACACACATACAAACAAACACAAACACATAAAGGCATTAGCAAGAGCATCCATAGCATGCAACAACTACAGCAGTGTGCCACTTCTGTGTTGATAGAGGTAAGTGAAGTTAGTGAGTTATCCCATTCATAAAAAAGTAATTCATGATCAGCTGCAAACTACTGAGCTCTGTGATACCACAAACACAAACCTGATTTGCTCATGTGTTGCATGCAACAATACTAACCAGCCAAATGAGCTAAACCACAAATGAACCTGCCCGACAAAACCAACAAGTATGTTATGTGCAAGATCAGCTGTACTAACCAACCATACAAGCTGCTGCTCCCATAGTTAAGAGCCCGAGGATCTTAGTAATAACCTATGAGTACTGTAATCTCTCTAGGTCTAATTCTAATGTTTTTCTCGAGTGACAGCTAATACAAAAACAAGTCTTCCACCAAGGCATGTTGAGGCATGTCTTTGAAAGGTCCTGTTTCTAGGTTAGCTGTTACTTTGGGGCTAATAGCTCACATGATTGAAATCAGAATTCCTCAAAACAAAATACCTGACAGACCTGATTTTACTGAACTCACCCTATATCTAAAGACGAGATGGTATGGAAGGTGCAAAGCCTGCGCTAACATCTATGCTTAATGTCAAAAGCAATGTAGTATGGTTTAAACAAGCTGAATGCGTGTCCATGCTCATGAAACATTTGCAAAGCCAATTCTGTGATTATTTTCAGTCCTGAATTGTTTACATTCATCTCTACTAGCTAGTGGCCTTCTTCCTCACTGTATTTGTTGGCACATTTCTACGTTTCCTGGTGCCTTACCACAGTCAACTGTTGTATGTGTGCATTCATCTGCAGTCTAATAAAATGCAAACTCATTCATAAAATACTGCTTCATAGAGTACTTATCCTTAGGTTACCTTTACCTTGACCCTACTTCAAACAATATTTTTAATTTAATATCTGAAAGGGTGTTTCCTGTTTCTATGTGCACAACTAAAAACATCAAACAGCAACAAAGACAGGCGTGACCCCACCACAGAGGAAGCAGTCAGAGCACACATGTGGTGACGCAGTGGTAACAGTGACAAAAGGAACTGACTCCAGGCCAGATTCCAGAGAACCTCAGACAATCTGCACTTACTTATCACCACCACCAACACAACAACAACCACTTTGACTTCAAGACCGACACGACATCCAGCGAGCAAACAAAAGCTGAGGAAGAGAACCACTGGCAGTGTGAGACAAACACACACATGCTAGAAAACAGAGGGGGGCTGGAAAATGGGAGAGGAAAAGTGTTATGTGACCTGTGAAAGAGAGGAAGTTGTGTCAAAAAGTTGAGGTGTGGAAGATGAGAAAAAACAACTGATCCATACTAAGAGGCAATAGAGGGAGAATGCATGACCAAAATGAACGTATGAGCCACATCAATAAAACATGGGAGTTATGAATGAAGAAGGTGGGAACTGGGGAGGTGAGGGGAAGAAAGAGAGAGAGAGAGGTGGGGGGGTGACTCAACCTGGGTGTTAGAGGGCACTGGAGCGTTTGAGAGCCAGAAATCCAGATCCGAAACCTAGAAGAGGAAGGGAGGGAAAGGAATGCGAGGCGGTGAGAGGGGTGAGGGCCAAACAGGTTCTGTATCTTACTACTATTCATGAAAAAGGATACAGAGATTACACCGTTCTGTTTCATGAATAAATCAAGTATTTGGCAAGAGACTGCACAGTCGGCTACGAGGAAACTGATACTTGATCTCTAAAGCTGACTGAAAGAGAGGCTGGGAAGAAGCAATGGAAGCGCTGAGTCAATGAAAATGATCAAAGATATCCGTTTGCGTGTTACCTTTTAGCAGAAATTGTAGACTATGTATAATGTTATCTTAAAGTCATTCATAATTATGAATTTTAGATCAGATAATTTAATTTAATCAGGTTTTTGCATTAAATAAAATATTAGATACAAACTCTGTTGCTAGGTAGAAAACAGCCATGCTCCACCCTTTTATAAGTGTATACCTCAGCACTGGTGGAAGTGGGCGGCGCTGCCACCTCACTGGTTTCTTCTGATTGGACCACGGGCTCGTCTGCCTGACCCCCCAGAAGATCCTCCTCCTTTTCCTCATGTTTGTGTTTTTTCTTCTTCTTCTCTTCTTTGCTCTTCTGCAAAAACAGGAGATTAAATTCAGCTCTGTGTCACAGTAAGATTGAGAAACACAACTGCTGAGTCATCACACCAAAGTGGTTGACAGCTCTTCGTTGTTCTTCCCTCACTCAAACTGCTCCATAAAATCTGATTTACTGGTTTTAAGAAGCAGTTCCGTCAGCTGGACAGAATGAGGCGAGTGTGGTTTCCAGCAAGAAAGGAGGATAATCCTTGAGACATAAAAAAAAAAAAGTAATTTTAACCTCACCTTCCTATCACTGTCTTTATCTTTCTTCTTCTCCCTCTTTTCTTTGCCGCTCTTCTTCTTGGGCGCCTGTGTGGCAGCACTCTCTGCATCTCCATCTTCTGCTGGGCTTTTTGGAGCCTCTGCCGCACGGTGTGACCTGACTGGTAGCTTCTCACTGTCTGCAAGGGGCCTGGACAAACAAAAGAGTACAGATACACGTCTGAACTTTGCTTGGATGAGGATTTATGACGTCCATCTGGAGTTAGTGTTATCATCTGAAAAAGGTCTTCATTCTTTTAGTGAGCATTAATTTGTTAGAAAAGGTGAACAAGGCTTGTAGGGTGCAGCAACCCATTGTATTCAGGCACATATTCTGCAGTGTGTGGCAGCCAGGACTCATTCAAAGCGTTGAGTTAAGCCATTCATCTGGCAGAGCTGGAAGTCCTGGACATTCCCAGACAGCTAGAAACTACACTAATAAATTCCTCCATATTGAACTGATATGAGCTGTAAAGTTTATTTCCCCAAAGCCTGGCCCTTGTAAGTAGTAACCACATTCACTGCAGCCCCCTGCTGGCTCCTCTCTATAAAGACACACTACTACTCTGTCATTAGCATACCATAGCAATAATACATACAATGTACATTTTTAATTGTCTTTTTTTCCACAGTGTAACTTTAATCAGTTTAAGTCTAAGAAAAAATGACAGAGTCATTACTATTGAGGCCAATTTTCTGTAAAATAAAGTTACAGATATGAATGTAAATGTATGGCTATATAGTCATCTCCTCCAGATGTTCAAAGTACTCTACTACATACTTGCTACTCTTCTTCACTGCTTAGTCAACAACATGGGTTTAACTCAGTACTACTGAAACCATTTTCAATAATTTAAATTACAGCATTGATCTAAGGGCACACGTGTTTGTCATTTCCAGCAAGGGCAGACAATGAGGATGTTTGTTTTAGAAAACAGCTAGTGAGAATTTGGAGGCATCACTAGTCTAACAAACTCAACTGGGGAGAATCTGGGAACTTTGAGCAAAGGAACGGTAGGACCTAACCCCTGGGATAGGTCTTCTAAAAGCATGTTGATGCAGATGATCTTTTCATAGAAAAACAAGTGCCAAAATGCTTTTAGGAGCCTATTCCAGGAGGACAGGTGGGGAAAGATTAAGTCCTGAGAAGATCAGCAGCAGCCACTTAAAAATGGTCTTTTTCTAGGAAACTGTCACTTTTATCAAAGAGATATCTCTTTTATGGGCAGGGAAATTGTAGAGTTGTTTGTTTAGAAACAGCTGCTGATATTGTCAAGCTTATACAAGTTTAAAAAAAATGGAAGCAAGGTAAGAGAAAAGGCATACTATATAGTATACTAGGTCAAAAGCTAAAATGAAGCTATTGAAAATACAAGGAAAGAAGAGCAAGAGGAAGCAGGTACAGCAAACTCCAAATGAGTAAAGAAAGGACAGCTATGTTAGCGAGAGGAGCAAGACAGCTATTTGTTAAGAGAAAGAGAAAAGACAGAGAGGCAGTCCATGTACATGTTGGAGCCCAGGTCCTGTGGCTGGAGTGCTACTCACCTGCGCCCAGCCGTTTCCACCAAGCTGCCCACACAGAGAGGCAGTAATGGGTGTGTGTAGGCATAGAAAAGAGGAAGCAGAAAGCAGAACGCCATCAGAAGGAGTCAAAGGAGGGAAAGGGCCAAGGCACATCGGCTGTGACGCTGTGGCCGGGAAGCTCAAGATATAATCAGGAATCAATGCTGAATTACTTAAGACGAGAAAATAAAAAAATTCCTCAGCTTTTTCAGCTTTGGGCTGAAAATCAAAGTTTCAATGACTGGTTGATTGGCTTAGATATATTAATGATGGGTTTCTACAACTTAAGCATTGTGCACTAAAATTCATTTGAAATTTATACAAAGGTCTGTGCATATGTTATGCGTTAGGATCTATATAGTGTCAACTCACTTGTCGAGGTCGATGTCCAGGGCTTTGTGAGGGTCATTGGGGTCTTTGTCATCATCATCACTGGGTAAGGCATTCTGAAGCAATGGGAGGTTGGAAATCAATAAAGGAGCCTTAACATCTTTTCTAAACTCATTGATTACAATGATACACACAGAGAATGTGAAGACATCTGTTGAGATGCCGACTTCTAGTCTCAGAGCTGAGAAACAAATAAAGAAATGGTTGTATTTAATTCTGACAGATACATTTCCACAGTCACTGTTTCTCACAGCTGCAATTACTGTGCTTGAAACAATAATAAGGTCAGACTGATGTGTAAACAGCATTATAATTTGAGGATTTTCAATCCATCCATCCAAAACTGATATGTTGCTCATATGTTGAATCATTTTAATAACATGAAAACCACAACTGGTAGGAGAAAAAAAATTGTTTGTAACACATTTCCCCATTTTATGACCCATGTATCAGGCTTTTTAAGTGTGTCTTACTATTCATAACATTAATTCTAATGTTTTCTTATAAACTTATTTTGATGTTTACACAGCTCCAGCGTACCTCTGGCATCTCCTCCGTAACTATGTCAACCATGTGCGCAGGCGTGATGTCCTCCTCGCTCTCTGGGCCAGAATCATGTTTCTTCCCTCGTCCACTGCGCTTTTCTTTCCTCTTCTTCTTCTCCTTCTTCTTCTTCTCTGCCCTCTCTTTCTGCCGGCGCTCCTCCTCCAGCTTGACGTACTGGTCAGACATCGGTAGACCTGTGGGACAGGGGAACACCATGGGCGCATTATAAAAAGACAGATACTAAAAACAAACAAGTAGTATATAATATTTTAAGAATCATCCAAGTTTAAAAAGAAACAACAACAGAGAAGGTATGAGCAGATGATGAGAAAGAAAACTAGTAATTAACTAACCCTGAACCATTACAGCATTGGCATTATATATAGTATGACTTCTACTACAATGACAGAAAAGCAAACCATTGACATAATATTAGGAGTCATGAGTGTGACATTAGTGTTTTGTAGTAGTATCCTACCTGGGACTTTGAGAGGCACACTGAGGTCAATCTGCACGACTGGGATGTGCTCCACTCCTGGGGTGTCCTGGTAAACCTGCATAGAAAAAAAAAATTGGTTTAAAACATGCTGAAAACACGGTTTGGTAGTGTATACATTTCACACAAAAGTCTGACTACATTTATTCAATACACTGTATATATATTCTTATTTATACAAGTGAGGTTTTAAACAGACTGGGTTAAAGAGAGACATGCATACTGTACTTAAAAAATAGTGATGACTGGTAAACTAACCTTCTGAGACGATGGGGAGGCCTTGATGTAGAATGGGTTGTTGGCTTGCTCCTGCTTTCTGGCTTCTCTCCTCTGGGATTAGGGAAAAACAGCAACATGAATTAAATCAATGAAGAAAAGCGTGCCTTGGTTATAGCATGAGAGGGGAACCACATGGGAAACCAGATTTACTGACAGTAGAACTCTGAGAAGGTAAATATTGCTCGTATTGTTTGTTTTGGATAGAATATGCATGATTACAGCTACATGGACAATCACATTTGTCTAATTTTTGTATTTAATATGAATGTCTTGAGCATTTCCAGGTATGAATGGCATTTGAGTGACATAATAATATTTTCAAATAAGCTGTTAAGATCAAATTTGATCAAAAAGAATTTGGAATTTTTAAATTGGCCTTTTTTTTTTTTTTTTTAAACATGCAGTATTGTATCTCTGAACTACTTGTTGAAATCCGCAAAAGCTACAATCATTGATGAGCTTACTCTTGCCAACTCCTTCTCGTCCACCTCTGTATGACGGGGGCGGGAGTGTTTTGGCTCCTCCTTGGCAAAAATAGCCTTGGGCTGCTCATCCTCAGACTCGCTCTCAGATGGAGGCTCGTTGATCCAAGCATCCAGGTCCAGACTGCAGAAAAAAAACTCAGTTACACCTCACAGTTCAAGACTCAAACACAAACATAGGAATCTATCAATTCAGTTATGCCTTGGATTTTACTGAACAAGCTTTAAAATGAAGTGATGTCTAACTTTAATATTGCACTTTTAATGTGTGTGTGTGTTCGCTAACATACCCTTCAGGAACAGGCACTTTCTTCTGTGCCTTGGGGGCTACAGGGTTGAGTTCTCCAGCAAACAGAGCGCTGACTTCCTCTGCTACCTCTACATCTTTCTGCTGCAGTTTCTGGATGTACTTGACAAGCTGCAGGATGCAAGACGCCTGCAGACATTGACAGTATGTCAAACATGTAAATTAGCACAGGTATCTATCAGATGTGTATGCAGGGAGTAACCTTGTGAGGTACGTAATGCCAAAGGTCAAGAGGTCATAAGTAAACATATGTACTGGTTTTGGCAAAAGAAAAAAAACAAACAAACATGTGACTCATGCCTCTGAAATATGTAGCTCTTCCTCTCTTACCCTCTCTTGCACCTCAAGGTTGGCGCTCTGGACAAACAGCGGTAACCTGTCTATCATCAGCTGGCTGGTTTCCTGTGCGGTTGTGCTGTCTGTGTTCCCCTCCTGGCTCTTCAGCACGGTGGCAAATAGCTTGGCTGCATTCTGCACATACACTGCCTGTATGTGACCTGGTAGGGTGGCCACCTTTGGCCGTAGCATGGCCTCCAGCGTCTGCATAGGGTTCTCCAGGTGTCTAAGTGGAGGAGGAGCATTTCTGTTATTCCTGGTTTACTACTCCCTACACTCATAAGTTACAACCATATACAGTATTAGTATTAGTAGGACTATACATTTGGGCTTGCTGTAGACCCAAGGTAGTGCATAATTACCATCTAATGCAACAAGTGCATGAAACATGTTGGATAATGTTTCCATCTGAAGATACTAAGATATTCCAGACATTTTTTCACCAACAAGAATCCTACTATTCATTTAAAATTTGTGAATTAAGAGACACCACATGTGTCACTGAGTCAAATTTAGAGAGATGGATTAGCTCTGCTGTACGCGTGAAGAAAATGTCTGTTAGGTTAAGGTGGGCTGGGTTAACTTGTACTAGAATGATAACAGAGTGGGGAAACACAAGGGTGGGAAGCACAAGATCTGAGCAAAACTGTCAGTCATTTCCCTATAGATTCATCGTCACAGACAACTGAGGTAATGGGATATCTTACTATCACTTTACACTCATGAAATCTTTATGCAGGTCTGCTGTTTTACTATTGTTTACTAAAGGACAGATAACTGTGTTGGAGAGTAGTTTTACAGCCTTTTTATGCTTACTTATGTCTTCTTATACCAGCGTTAAAATAACTGCATTCCAATGGGAGAAATCAACATACTCTGAGAACTCGCCGCAGATCCAGGCTGCAGCGTACAACACCTCACAGATGCCGTTTCGTTGCATGTTGCCAGTCAGCAGGTGGGCGTTGTCCAGCAGAGTGGCCATTTGAGCAACAGCAAAGGCCCGGATGGCTTTAACCCGAATAGCAACATCGAGCATCTGAGAGGCGATGAGATGGCCATGCCGCGTGCCCTCTAATCGGGTGAGCTCCACCAGAATACTGATGTACCTGTCAAGCAGATACGGAGAGGTGCAGTTCAGTGACATGTGCCAGAGTGGAAAATAAAGAAATCTATTTGGGGTTGATACATAGGACAAAGCTGCTGTGGAGTTACTGGCTAAGAGACTGACCATTCAAAGTTGGTGATGTACTGGTAGTTGCTCTGGCTGCAGATGTCGATGATCTTGGTGAGAAGTTCATCTCTGTAGGTGGTTCCTTCTGCTTTGTCCACATGCAGCATCAGCTTCTTTACAATTTCCATCAAGTTCTTTTTGGATACCTGGAGAGAGGAGACACCAGTTCGACAATGATCAAAGTTGAATGTATTAATGAAAATCTAGACCATTAATGATAAATTCAGGCTAAGGCAGACATATCTAAAAATAACCACAATTTTAATATCTTAAAGCATTGTTTAGTTTCTGTAATTGATAATCACTTTAATTTATCCATTGGCAGAATTGTCTAACAGGAGATGATTGGTTTGTCTTTTTTACACATTATTTTGGCTGGCTACTGAGTCACTGCCTGGTAAACCCATTTTTCTGTATGGTACAAATCAAGTCTGCTTGTGAAATACAACAAGAAGCAGCAAAAGTTGCTTCCTGCCTTGCTTGGAACACAGATAATTGGCTAAAAACTAACAATGAATCAAAGATAATTTGGCTCTAAAAATATTCAACAATACTTGAACAATTCAACTGAACATTAGCTAAAGAATAACTGTAGCAATGTAAAAGTCCAAACTTTGGTTCCATACCATGCCATAGAGCAGGTCGAGAGCTCTAAGGCGGATGGACTCATCCTTGTCGTCCAGACACTGGAGGATGAGGTCCTTATGAGACTGCACCGACTTGGGGTGGGTCTTCAGGATCTTTGACATGGCCAACAGGCCAAGGTACTTCACTACAAAAACACACACACACACACACACACACACACACACACACACACACACACACACACACACACACACACACACACACACACACACACACACACACACGGTCTTAGCGTATTTAAAAACAGACATATGTGCATCATTAGTTCTCTGCGCCCTACCAAGAAAAGGTCAGTTTGATTCTAACCTCAATCACCTGAATTTATTCTCTGTATAAAGAGCAAACTTTGTTTATATGATATTTTCTCATTCAAGATCCTATAATTTATAAACATGGCTATTCTTACATGATTGTGACTGCAGTAATAAAACTGTCCATGGTTTCCAGGGGACAGAGAACTCTTTTGGATTGGACTACTTATTCAAAAGTGTCACTTTATACTACATTTCCCTCCATCTAGTCTCACAATAAGGCCTAGCTGGCTGTATATAGAAATATTTACATATAACAGTATGAACCAGTTACTGTTGTGTTATACTCAATTACAATAAAAAAAAAAAAATCATATGGAAATGACACACACAAACACAAACTAAATACCAAGGAACACAAAACACACAGAACAATGGAAAGGACATACAAACACATACACATAAGACAACACACACACTGGACACAGTAGTTTTGTTTTGCTTTATCCTCTGTTGTATCTCTGGCAGCTTTTCCTACTCGCCGAAAAGATGGTTAAAATTCAGAAATCTACTGAATCACAGCATTCTGTCGATCATCTAATCCGGCAGAGACGAATGTCTCTCAGGTTCTTGGATCAATAAGTGCGTGTGTGGTAGTGACCTTGGGGTGAGGTGAGGCTGGTCACTGCAGTGACTACATTGCAGAAATGACCAGGGACGTGGACGCCGTGTAGTTGCAGGACATAACGAATCTACCTCTGCTATGAAAAAGTGACTTGAGCAGTTCAGAAAAATGTTTCAGAAAAAATCCAGACTGTGTGCAACTTTGTGTCGGTGACAAAGGCACAATTGCTCAGTGAAAAATATTTCAAAAGATTCTTTACTATGCTGCGGCCTTCAATCAATTCCTTCCCAAGGTTGTTGCTGTTAAAAGAAAGTGTTGTGTTACGTTGCATAATCGACAATAAATCCAAATGCATCTGGTGCCTGCAGCAACACATAATACACCAAGTATGTCACTTCACTTTCTTTCAGCCATCTCAATTAAACTTAAAAGTGTTATATATGTACTTTGACTTTCAACATGGCCTTTTCCTTTTTTACTCAGGGCTCTGACAGGCTCAAGTTTGTTACTTTACCTTGTTGACTTTATCAGTTAAGTACTTCAAAACCTTGGGAAGATCTGCTCTCTCACCCCTTTATTCATCAATAACAAATTGTTAAAGTGGATAAAGAAAACCTTAAACCACCGCTTCACAGTCTGTTCTATTAACACCAGACATCTATACTCTACTCCACACACAACTATCTATGTATGGGGGATCCAGATAACTCGAATGACTGGATGCAGCAGCCCCCGCTAGCCAACTGGGAGTGAGCAACGGAATGTATTTATAGAACCCTATGTTTTATAATAGCAAACTGACAACTTTTACCACTTTTAGATCGCAACAAACTGAGAAAAACAAGCTGTAAGTTGTTCACTTTCTCTGTCATGCACAGGTTTGGTGTAGATGTGACTGAAGTGAAATGGTATTCCAAGCAGGCCATCTAATTGAGAGTGGGAAGGTAAAACGGTTCGAGTTATCCAGAGTCAGGGGGTCTATGTTGTTGTCGTCTAAAAGGGTGGACTGTTCCATAGTCAGAAACACGCAGACAATGAGAAAATGACACACTGCAGGCATTGACAGAGGGCTCACAGTTCTGGTCCGAGTCTTCTATCAGGATTCGCAGTTTCTGCACACAGAGCTGAGGGAGAGAGGGAGGGGTAGAGAGAGAGAGAGAGAGCAGGAGAAAAACAGAGGGGGAGAAGTGGAGAGACATTAACATCACTGTGAACCTTCCACACCAGTTTCAGTCTCATCATAGGGGCACAATTCAAACAACAAAAATGAGAGAAACAGAAGTGGGTGAAATGGAGCCTATATTAGATGGTGCAAAATGACTTTTTTATGCATTTCTGAAAATGAAAACAACTTTGCTTGCCTGTCTGACATTTGCTTTGCACTTAAACTATGTTAGGACAGACAGACGTGTGAAGAGAAAGAAACTGGTGAAAGCATGCATTGCGATTCAACTGGAGTGGAAAGGGTTAAAAATCAACAGATAAAACACATTAAAGTTCAGATGGAGGAGTGGACCTCAGGCTTCCGGCTTACCTGGATACTAGCACTGTGGTTAGGCATCCCAGAGGACAAGGAAATCAACACTGTAATACAGGGAAAAGATTAAATTAGATCTGAATGTGAATTAAACATTTTGTGAGAAGAAAAAAAGAAAAGGTTTCAAGATGAGGATTTGTATATGAACTTCTTAGTAATACAAAAGTATCCTAAAAAATTCGCAGCATAGTTAAAAGTCAATTTTCAAGTTAATTGGTAAATTCAGGTTAACTGAGTCAAGCAGTGTTTACAAAATCATGGTTTTTGCATTAAGTAGGACTGAAAAAGAGTTAATACAGAGAGAGACACTGTTGCTATAGACTACATTTCTGTAAATTAGTGAATTTAAGAGATATTCCTGAACATGGAGGCAAAATAAATAAATAAATGAATACATTTGAAAGAGAAGTGTTCACTAATATACCGCTATATATACATATACAATATACACACACTAAGCTGAGTGAGACCACCACACCGCCTAACAGAATAACAGCACTGACCTGCAATCACAGTGTTGACACATTCATACAGCAGTGACATGGCAGAGGTACTGTGAGATAGGAGGACGAGGTAAGAAACAGAGAGAGAATGCAGATTATTATTGTTGTATTCATCACATCGGATGACTTTTACAATCTGAGAAATGTTTAGAATTGAGGGATTTCATCTCACCTGTGGATTAGGTTTGTCAGAGGTTCGATCAGCTTCTTCCCCAATCGTGGCTCGAGTGGTGTGAGGGCACCAAACTTTAAAAAAACAAAAACAAAAAAAAAAAAAACAGAGTGCCATTACACATTTTAACTAGATAAATAGAGAAAAACATAGGATTTCTACAATGGAACTATTGTATGTTACAGATGACCCTAATTACATTTAATGAGTAATATTGTGCTATAGTTTACCTGCATTTTATTCATAATTGCAAAAGAAGGAACATGAACTTGTTACTTTCAAATAAGGTGGTTCTTTTGACATAAACAGAGATTTCTATGCAATGCAACCTGTCATACGACTACACTCCAATAGGTCTACAGAAGCCAGCTCTGGTAGAGGAACTAGAATCAATTCCTCTTTTCTGATGGATTTGTCCCTGTACAATTGGTGCTATACTGTCCAGCACAATTCAGCAAACCCTTAAACATTGTGTCCTGTTGACTAACCAGCTTGATGATCTTAATGAGAACCCAGTTATTAGTAGAGGAGGTCATGAGTTTGAAGAAGAGCGGGGCCAGAGACAGGTAGTTCTTGGGATTTCTCCGGGCAAGCTCACAGATAACATTTACTGCTGCTGACTGCACACCTAAAGAGGAGAAAACACATTAGAGAGGAACAAGGATGATTAAAAACTGTGACCTGTGTGTTTATTGGGTTATGGTAAATTAAGAATGGCTCAAAATAAGTATGCAATAACACAGGAGTACAACACAGAAAAAAATGTATAAAATATATGCAGTTTGACAAATGTGACCAAATTTTTCAAATAGATCCATGTTTTTCATTAATGTGTGTAGCCATTTTGTGACTTCACCTCACAGAACTGTTGAAATATCCTTTCAACAACAGTTGGAGGCAGCCTTTATTTTTAAGATAAAGCACTTTCAGAGTCTCAGACAAATAAAAAATGATTCACTAATAAAGAGTAAATGAGTGAAACACCACTGGCACAGCCATTGTTATACGCAATAAAACCAGATAAATGTCCTGTGAGATGCTTGTCTGTGCACCAAAAATAGTTCTGTGAACCTCTGTACAGTCCCAGACAGCCCTGACAGAATCACAAATGAGCCTTCCTTAATCTTATATTCTTGGCTGCTGAATAATTCACAGGGTTCAGGTGACAGAGAACGCCCGTCACCAGCAGTGCCAGCAGTGTATATGATTTAGCTACCTGGAAGGAGAAAAATATTATTTTGCCCAAAACAAGAGGCACACCCAAAAAATAAAAAAAGAAAACTTTATTTTCCTTCAGAGCAGTAAATTGTGGAGAAAAAGCTTCGGGATTATGGAGAATATGGTGCATTTCCTGATACCTGGGTCTGGATCCTCCAGTTTCTCCTTAAGTCTTGGAAAAGCAGGGCGCAGGGACTCTGGGTACTTGAGGAACACCTTGTACATGATCAACACTGCTTTCTTTCTGATGTAAGGTTTAGTGTGGGACATCTAGGGAGGGAAAAGAGCAAAAACAGTAGAGACAGTTTGTTCAACCAGTTCAAAGAGGAAAAAAGGAGTAACACCTCGTCTTGACTGCAAAGTTTTAAGGTAAATAAAGGTGGTGGAGAAGTTGGGGGTGGGGGGGCTTCAGCGAGAAAAAAAAAACCCAAACAGGATAAACCCTCTGGGTAAACCTCTTCACATACTCCCCATGACTCACCAGTGTCATGATGTCATTGGCCAGGTCCCGTGCCAGGTCGGGGGTAACGAAACAGGAGAGGCCAGTGAGGGCAACACCAGTGTCATACTGGTTGGGACTGCTGAGATCCTGCAAGTCCATAAGACAGAAAAGGTTGGCTGAGGGATGAGAAACACTCAAGAGATATTCATAGAGGAAATAGACCAAGACTATAACTGACCTTTCGGATTTGATTGGTTGTCAGCATGATGACATCAGTGCTCTCGTGAAAGCACTGTGAAGCCGCCAGGTAGCCTATCCTCTGCAGGGAAGACCAAGCAACCAGAGAGAATTATATGTTGTGCTGCATTTTATCTGTGTAACTGGATACTGTTTATTTCAGTACAATGCTACTATCACAAGTATTTACCAACCTGCAGCAGTTCCATAGAGTTTCACCTAATCAATCTGATCAAATCCAAGACTAATCATTATATTGCAGTCGTACCTTGTATGTAAACTTAGAGGAGCTCATGACTTCAACGATGTTGAAAGCGGCCCAGCTGACATCGTAGCCCAGCATCTGAAGCTGTAACACAGGAAAGAGAGGAGAGAGTGAGAGATGTGGGTGAACAGAAGGAGGAGAGGGGCTCTACGCTGTCCCATAAATGAGCTGAGCTGAAAGCTCTCAAAGACATCACTGATGCCAATCGCAACAAGCCATCTACACCTAAATGCAGGCCTTGGCTATAAATAGAAAGAGTACTTTCATTTAAGCACCAATTGCACACTATTCACAATAAGTGCTGGCTTCTGGCTCTGTAGTGACTACTCTTCACCTACAAAACCAAAACATTCTCATGCAGCTCTGTACAGCTCTCTTCTACAAATGTATGAGGTGGTTTCTAACCAGTCCCTTCTTTTGCCCCTAATCAAGGCCTGAGCCAAAACAATGGGCTTTGATTCAGCATGACGCTGTTTGAATATAAAAGATAATATACAAAGACTGAAGTCTGCATGTGGTTCCCTTCTACAGTCATCACAGTTTGACAAAATGTTTCATTGTGTGTGTCAACACACTATACCACACCTGCAGAGCATAAAACTGTTTGAACATATTGGAAGACACGAAATTCAATGCCTGCTCAAAAAAATGTTCCTACCCGACTTAAGTGTGTTGAATTAATTGTATTTAAGACAGAACAATTGTATAAGATTATTTTTCTTAACTGCTTTAGATTCAAATTCCAAACCACATAATCATATACTGCAAATGAACCAAATCTGATCTGTTTTATTTGTTTAGTTTCTTTTGTCGTTAATCTTGGGTGCTGAATATCAAAGTTATTATCCTGCTAGTGCTATAGGAATAAGAGACTCTGGCATCATTTTCGTAGGTAGTTCCTCAAAGAACACAGATGAGGTTGCACTGAGAGCCACACACAGTAACTACTTGTTACTGAGTTTATCAGTGCCTGTGTACCAAGCAGAAGTGTTAGACGGAAGGAGTCAGTGAATCAGTGAAGGGTATCTTACGTAGGTGAGCTTGCACACAGCATTGGCTTTGACAGCGATGTTGTCCTGCTTGAGCTCCTGTTTGATCTCATCGATGCATGTGGAGATGTACTTGGCCTGAGGGCAGACAAAGGGAAAGGACAAACAACAGACATCAAATTAGATTAGGTGGAGTAATATCCAGAGTTGGAGGCTGGTTACCATGCACCGAGACAATCTGGAAAATCCAGGTCTGCCCAGTTTTGCTATCCAAGACTCTAGCAAGCAGGGGTGAAGCTGAAGCTGAAGTCATAGTGTAGATTTCATTTCTTAATATTCTTCTAGCATTAGCAAAAATTCTTCCACTCAGGGGTTAGGGAAAGCACCAGGTCTTTAAGTCATAGGTCAAACTCAAGTCACAAGTTTATGGGATTCAAAGTTATGCCAAACCTAACCTGTCATCAAATAAATGACTTGTGTCAGAGTATGCTCCACGGCTGAGCTAGCACAGTTTCATTGCTAAAATACAACATTTTGAATGTGGCTGTGGCTTGTATACCACAAACACTTCCTCTCCTCAATGCTATTACTGGCAAACATAAAACAGTACCACTTGCGTATGTCACACAAGAACAAACTGTCCATGCTTACAGACCAAAAAATATTAAACACGATCATGACCAAAGGATTAATCTGTATCACTTTAATTACACTGTTGCTAAACACAGGTTGTTGTATGTGGGTCTAAAAGGTAATGGGTGACTTAACAGCTCTTCCATCCAATAAAGCATTTTAACAAATGAGTGTTTCCAGGAGCCTCACACCTGAATGAATGAGAGACAAAACAGCTGCTCTTTTAAGCCTGTGCTTAATACACAGGATTTCCATAAATAGTGAAAGAAGATAAATTCCATTTGAACAGTGGAAGACAAGCTCAGATAGGGCAATCAGTCAACCATTGTTGAGAGCACCCATGCAAAACAAACACACACACATATAGCTGTGTAGACTGTGAGAGTGTGCTGGTCATGTGTGTGCAGTCATGAGACAGCACAGTGACAAGAAGGGGGGCCGAGTCCTGCTGTTCCTGGAGGAACTGTTGCTAACAGGGCTGGAGGGCAGGCAGGGAGGATTTCAACACACTATCACCAGACGCACACAGTACTACTTCTCCATCTCACACTTCTTCAATGACCAATTCAGAACCCATTGAAATAACTGAAATAGTTGTCACAGGGCCGAAGCAGAAACCTTTCTGCCAGTAATGCAAGCTGAGCTGGAGATGTACTGGAGGGCCCGCTCTTTCTAAGTAAGAATGAGCAGACTCAGTGCTAGCTGATGATAACTAGTGCTACACCTTTTCTTTCAACAGACAAAGGAGGCCTAAATTCCTACTCATAACCTCCTTGAATTACACGTAGGACATAACCACACTTTTCTTCAATATGCCTGTTGTCCTAAAGGTGTGGAAGAGAGAGTGACTGAATGGACCGTGCAAAGACTCAGCACATAAGTGAAAAACAAATAGACTGTATGAGAAACTGTGGGCTGGCCAGGATAAAGTCAACACACACTCAGGTGTAGACACACACGCACATCATATGAATATTTCAGCAAACTGTCCACTGTTGACTGGGCAACCACCGCCTTATCTAGGCTGCCCTGGTTGAGTTACCACTTGCGAACTGCTTAGACCATACGCTGAATCAAGAGATCAAGCACTGATGGCCTTGCACAGAATAGCTAATCTAAGTGATTTTTTTTAAAATAACCAAAATCATGAAGACACAACACAGATGACATTATACCATAGGAAAATCTGTATATAACTGATTTGGACTGCTGATTTGGCTCCTGCATATAAATTGCTTCCCTGATTAGATGGTAAGCAGAGCAAATCTGTCACAAGACAGAGTCCCATCCAAAAGCTACCCTCAGGTGAGACAAGCTACATCTACATTTCACACCTGACCTACAGCTTGAGACAGGTGTGTCCAGCTCTTCAGCTCTGTGCAACAACACCCCAGGGATTCTGCTTCATACCCACCATATGTTACTACCTGACATAGCATTTTTACAGCAGGAACAGGGTTAGACACAGCCAACAGCCTCAGATCTTTTATGGGGAGAAGGCTGATGTGAGAGATGGAAACGTGGCTGCCCCAAATAGTGCCCTCTAATGGCCCATCTCACCCTACTCCCACTCATGTCTGGTGCTGTGATGTAGCCAGGAGCCTGTCCTCACCCACAGGCAGAGCTGTGACTGGGATGACATCACCTTCAATCACTGATGGGGTGTTCTAAACAAGATGCTTGCTGATTCATTTCATATGTTTTCCGAATTTATACAAGATGCATTTTCACATAAACATCCATACTGGTCATATCTGCATTTTGAAAATGGGAGATGTACAAGTTAAAGGCCTCTTTCACCCACTGTCATCAGAACATCACCTCATCCATTCAGCGCTCAAGTGACTCTGTTGTCCTCAACTCAATTAAGTGACAAATGTCAATGGCAAAGCGAAAACCATATCCCGCACATGAAGCAGTCACTGAGAGCTAAGAAGCAGTACCCTCAGGTGTGCTGCAGGAGGGTAATCTGGTAAATTGTGATAAACTAGCTAGCTGCTTCCTCTAACTGGCTCTCAGTTAGCTGGGTTAGCTAGCTGATAGTAACAACCCCAGCTTACCTGCTTAAAACATGACATGCAACGTTACAATAAAGTTAGTAACCGTATGCATGCCATGACATGTTATTTAGCAAACATTAAATTAGCTTTCAGTCGGCTGCACTAGCTGCTGAAAACGACTGTTTTGAGTAGCTGTAGCTAGCGGGTGAAATGACTGAGCGGACGCTAACGTTAGCTGACCAGCCAGAATACCTAACGTTCATATACCTAGCGTCAGCTATTAACGTTAGCTAGCTGGTCAACGATAACGGTAAATGCAATGTGTACTGTGACTTAAAAACATTTATGAATGTGATGTTAAAAATGTTTCAGGTGACAGCAATTGTTGTTCGGTTATTTTACCTCATCTTCCTTGTGATTCCTAATGCCACGTACTAAATCCTGAAGATTTTTATCGAACATCCGATCGATGCTCCCTTTGACAATCTTCAAAGCCATGTCTGTCTCTGACTTGTACCGCTTCTAAGTGTCCTGCGGGGCCAAGCTCCTTGCAGAGGTCTAGTGGGTGCCGACCGACCCGCTAGACTGTCTCTCATCAACCCGGGTACCGTGTGTGCAGGGTCCGCTGCTGTTTACCAAGCCCGGGCAGATGAAGCTGAGGCCAGACGGGGCGTCCCGTGCCGTGCAGAGACGCTGGCAATGGATCAGTATAGGAAATGGCTGACAAAATGGCGTCCAAAGTCAGCTGACTTCAGTATTATGCGAGATTCTCATATGGGAATCAGTGGAATTAAAGGTCTAGCCCCCCCGCTCAGAACGGTAAACTGTTGTACCATATGGTTAATTTCAAAATAGTAACACAATATAAAATCTTTCTGGCAGTCTAGCAGGCAACTACTTTAATGAGTCCGATGAAATTTCAACCAGTCATTCAAAAGCCTAAAGTAATGCAGTAGGCTATATTCTGGCTATATTGCATACAAGAAGGCTGACTATTAATTGCGTACCAGAAAGCAACAAATAATCAACTAGGCTATATGGTGATGCAGTTGGCAGCAAATTAATTAAAAGCACGTTTTTCAGAGAAATGAGATAAAAACAAAACCATGCTGAGATTTTTATTCAAGTCTCAACTAAGTGATAGAAATGCTTTACCAATTTACAGAGCACTAAAAACACCTGTTGTATGCATATGACGGGAAAATGTCAAAATAAGCTGCAGCTACATGAGATCTCAATTGCTTGTGAGTGCAGTTTTCGACCTGTACATTTATTCCATTTATTATGCAATACTGAATGCAGACACTACAGGGAGATGAGAGTGCAAGGTGTGTAACTCCACAGCAATTATTATTTTTAGACAAACCTGTAGATGCAAATATCTGAAAACGAGGCTATAAAAAAGTAGGTGGACCTCAGTTGGAAAACAGTTTTAAGTGACTCAACTCATCGCTTTACATGTCAGACTGTATTAACTGGATCAAAACCAGATAATTAAAAAAATACTAAACATAAAAGACTCACAAATAGTACTTCACCACTCTCACAATGCCATACACACAGACAAGAGGCCTTTGTGATGTTTTGTAGTTTATAAAAAAAAAAAATGAAGCCAACAGATGTAAGGGCTGCACAAAATCTTCAAAGCGAAAAATTAACAGCATGGCTCCATTTCCACCCAATTTCCCCACAAGAGTCATTAAATTTCGATCTCATACTACCCCAGCCTAAACACCGGTTAGAAGTGCTAAAAATGTAATCATTCATTATACATATGGTGTGGAAAGACCAAAGTAAGAGTTCATGTGGTAGAAAGAACATGTAGCCAGGGGTAGAGGGTTGGGTTGAGGATCCAGGACGGGCCGAGTGTCGTATAAAAGGAAAAGTACATTTCAGAAACAGAAGGGGTTCGCGCAGCGTCACAAACTATCACACTAATAAGCTTTCCTTTTTGCTGGGATCAATAAAGGACCAAAGGGTGTGAGCAACAGGGCCTTCTGGCTTGATATCATTATAGTACAAAATGTCCAAAACATCAACAATGATGTAACAGATACTGTAGGAAATGCTGGGTGTGTGTTGCAATGTGGTTGGGCGAGGAGCACTGTATGATGTCAAATAAAGAGGCCTCCATCTTTTAGTACTTGGTCCACTGCATTGGTGGTTAAGGGTCTTTCAGCTTTCAACAGCAGGTGGTTCCGCCTCTGCAGAGATGGAGTTGTCTGCTTCTTCATAGGTGTGTGTCTGTTGTTCAGCAGGGCTGTCTGGGCTCGGTCTAAAGAGAAAGTGCACATTCAGTCACAACTACTGCTGCGCTTAAATCACAATTCTGTGTATATTAAATGGGGATGATGCTCACGTAAGCGTTGTCATGGTTAACAAATGGGTGCCATTCTTACATATGTGCTAAGTGAAGTTTACAAAGGTTCTAAGTATGAAATTTTCCAAGGAGATTCTTCTCCTTTCTTATTGTCCATAAGATACCTGCCATCATATCCTTTCAGCCGCATATGCCACGACAACTGAAAGTAGAGCAAAACTACTCTATATTGCTTCAAATGGGATGTTCACCTGTTTGGACTTGAAGGGGTATCGTCATTATTCTCCTCGTGGGCAGGTGATTTTGGTTTTTCCTCTGTCTCCATGTCATCTTTTTTCTGCTCTGATTCCCCGTTCACTGGAGTGGAATCTAGAAAAGCCAAATTTAGATGATATAAGCATGCAGGGCAAAGCAAACCAAGCCTGATGAAAAAAAATCCACGTAATGTAGAACCAAGATCACAACAAGATCCAAAATGTGGCTTTTCTTTACCTGTGTCTTGTGTTTCTTTTTCATTATCATCTGGTTCCTTGTTCTCTGTTTGAGGTTTAGCTGCCACCTCTGTCTTTCCCACAAAGCGAAGTTTTAACTTGTTATAAACGTCACTAGCTTTTTCCATGACTGCAGTGCTGGCTTTATATCGCCGAATCTAAATTGTTGCAACCACAAAAAACACAAAGGGATTAAAATGGAGAGGACAATTAAATAAGAAACATGCTGCATTGGCCTGAATATAGCTTGGCCCTGATCATAAGACCACCTATTTTGCAACATCTGTTTTTTAATGAGCACTGTATGAAAATAAGCAGAACTCTGAATAAGATGAGGTAGGCAGATGTTAACATCTTGTAAATCAACTGTCACATTTCAATGAATTTGCAGCACAGTTAATCAATAACTAAAAATAAGTAAATGTGTTTTATATTGAGTTATTTAAATAAAATATAATTGACAAAACAAGCTATAGCATCATACAGAGATGCCACAAAAGCAGTTGATTAGTGTTCAATAACCATTAACACTCTGGGAAGAAACTGCTAACAACCAGGGACACCACTTTTTCCAAGTGTAATTTCCAGAATAGGAACATCAGGTATCCTAGTTTCCATTATTTAAAGCATGTATATTACCCTGTCTTAATGCTAGAACGAGTTTGCAAACATACAAAGTAAGCCAAATGCACCTTCTTTAATGTGGCAATAACTTCAGCATTCTTATGGAGGATCTGGCTGGTGACAGGCACAGCCTCAAGCTCTGCCAGGGCTTGTAGACACCGCTCTATGTCCTAGAAAACATGGAAAAACATCAAAATTAAGTTTTCAAGCTGACATAAAACCACAGAAAGTAGAAAAAACTGTCTGAAACCAAAACCACAGGTGTCACTTACTGGGTTGTCCACTTTAAGTGCAAACTTGATATCTGTGTGGAGTTTCTGTAACCGTTCTTCTGGTGAAGGCTCTGCATATGAATACACAAAATTACAGTTAATATACTGTACTGAATTATTACTTTCCTTCTCACTGAAATAACAACCAACTAACCGTTAATGGAAGTGCAGCACAGCTTCAATCTGTGCAAATAGGTTTTCCAGGCAATAACTGCTAGTCAGCTGCAGTAAACAAGAGCAGTGCATGTGAAACTGAGTGTTAATGTATGAGACACCGACCCTTTTTCTTTTCCACTTTCTTCTCTGGTGGCCTCTCTGGTTTGCGTTTGGGTTTTTCAGGTTTAGACCTAAGAGAGAGAGAGATGGAGGGAACTCTGTGATCTGGGTATATTACGTTTTAATGACGTTATTCTAATGCCACTTGTAAACTGTAGTCTGTTCCTCATTGTGCACTCACCTTGCTCTGGACTTTTCCTCTAACCGTCTGGCTTTCTTCTCTTTTAGCTCTTTCTCCTTTCTTTCTTTTCTCTCCTTTTCTTTCTTTATTCTTGCCTTTTTCTGGTTGTCTGGCTTTTTGGGTTTCTTCACCTTTACATGAGAAGAAGCTACATTTGTTAATAGCACCAAGAATCACCTGCTATCTTGTTACTTTGCAAAAAAAAAGCTAAATATAACACATAATTTAGATAATTAACATGTGCTTATTTTTATTTTCAGTAAGCCACTGTACCTCAGCTGGTGGTGGAGAGTCAGAGTCTGAGGGTGCAGGGATCGGAGGTGGAGGGGGTTTCTTTGACTTCTTCAATGGGTGATCATCTACACCCTCGTCTGAGCTACTGCTGCTATCACTGTCGCTCCCTTTTTTACCCTTATCTTTGTCTTTTTTCTTTTTCTCCTCTTCCTCTTTCTCTCTCTCACGTAACCGCCGGAGCTCCTCTGCCTCCTCCTTTTTCCGGCGCTCCTCTAGCTCTCGCCTGCGTTCCTCATCTCGTTTCTTCCACTCACTGATGCGGTCAGGTTCACTATCACTGAGACAACACAGGGCAACTTTTATGGTACCTTTTACACCAAGCAAAAATGCACATTAGAATTCATAATAGTGTGTTAATATGTGGTGCATGAGCGGATAAAAAGAAGCCTGAGGGCAACCTGACCTGTCGCTGTCGGAGGATGATGATGGTGCTCGTTTTGCCGGGGTGGGTTTGGGTTTCCGTGCACGAGGCTTTGGTGCAGGCTTCTCTGTGGAAGAGAAAAACAAGCACATTTACATGAGCAAAAACAAGGGCATGAAACCTCCCCTTCAATATCAAATAACATACATGTCTACAACTTTGCATGAAGCTCTAATTGATAAATAAATAGATCAGACTGCACCTTTCTTGCGTGCTTGTGGGCCCTTCCGAGGAGGCGGCTCCGAGTCTGATTCAGACTTGGAGCCAGACTGGGATTCTGAGCCAGACAGAGCTGGTCGAGGTTTCTCATCCTCTGAGTCGCTGTCCACTACTTTCTTCTCTGACCCTGATCCTGAGTCTGAATCCGAGTCAGACGAAGCCTTCTGCAACATCACAGAGAAAAGGGGATAGAGGAGGAGATAGTGCAAAGAACTCAAAAACTGCCATCACATAAGATATTCAAAATTCTTTTACTGTATAAGGGGACAAATGGTTCACCTTTTTCTTCCCTCTGCCTCCTGTTTTCTTTCCACCTCTTCCACCAGTTTTCTTCTCTGGAGTAAAGTCCTATTGGAAAAAACAAATGTGCAATATTTTTAGTTTTTGTTTGTTTCATTTCAGAGCACGCAAAATCATACCATGTTTTGTGTGTGTGTGTGTGTGTGTGTGTGTGTGTGTGTGTGTGTGTGTGTGTGTAATTACCTGGTCACTGTTCTTTCCAGAGTCAGATTCTGAAGGTGTGGGTTCTGATTCAGAGGGGGATCCACTCTCCTCTTCATCTCGGTCACTAGACGAGCCTCGAGCCTTTTTTGGAGGAGGAGGCCGCTAAAACAGAAAAAGAACAAGCAACAGAACTAAACTGAATCAACTATATTATTAAAGTTATTTGTCATTCTAGTCAATTGTTAAAGCCAAACAACCTGATCTGTAAAATTTGCACTCAAACCATGTAGATGAGTTCCATTAATCATGGTTCATTATGCTTTTTATCATTGCTGTGACATCCCCTGATTTGAAAAAGGAAGCTAATTAGTCGTCTTTTTTTGTTTGCATCCTTTTTCCTTTCTTACTTAAGCAGACAAATTCTCAATAAGTAGCCAAGCACTGCTAATTGTTATGATAACCATGACCAAGAACCTCTTTTTCTATTCACATCAATAACACTGTTATATTGTGATCACAGAAGTTAATCATAAATGAAACTGAATTTCTGAACTACCTTGGGAGCTGGGGGCTTTCGCTTCACTCCGCCTCCCCTTCCACGGTCTTCACTCCCAGAATCTGAGTCAACCTCACTTCCTGAGTCGGCTTTCTGAGGAACTGCAACCTCTTCATCCTCATCCTCATCACTTCCTCCTCCAGCATTGTTGCCTTCACTGTCAGATGAGCTGGCTGGCTGCAGATGAACCACAAAAAGATGATTAACACAAATTTTGAATTGACATGAAATGCAGTCTACAATGCCTGTCAAAAAATCCAGTCTCTTTGTTGCACCTTCAGTGTTTTAAAGAATATTTTATGACATTTCGCCCTTCCTTGACAATTTGCATTACAACGGGGTGAAGTTGCGATTATTCAACATGTTAAACAGTTATGCACCATACATGAAACTTTAATTGGAAGAAACTCATAAGTTACTGTTGAGCAGAGATGTCGCCACAGAATTCTAAAATAATAGATATCATGGTTTCTAAAATTTAATGAAATTAGGATCACAAACAACAAATGAGTCTGAGCCAAAACTAAAATAAGTGGGTGACACAGTATGACATCCTAAGTTAAGTCAACATCAGTAGTATCTTTTTACGTTTGGGGTAATGAAGAATTATGAATGCTTCAGATTATCAGGGTGACTTACTACAGGCGGGGCACTGTAGGAGGCATGTGGATTGTTCTGGATCTCCCATAAACCTTCATTGAATCCCTTCCTTTTGTTGGGCTTTCCGTAGCGTTCTCTGTACTTTTCATAGGCAAAAAGGTCCTTTGGTGCAAGGAATGCTCTGTGAAACAAAGAGATAAAGAAAATGTGAACAATTTACTTATTTAACTGAAACCAAACCAATGTTGTCTTAAAATAAAAGATTGTTTACTTTACACTGTGGTTAACCAAGTTTTACACTGACTTGAGACATTAGAACAGTTGACTGTGCCATCTAGTGATGGATTAATATACTGCAGGTGCCATCTTGTCAAACAGAAGGTGTTTGATGCTGGATCAAACATGTCAACACATCTCTGGGAAACATACTGCACACTCAATCTCACACAAGTCAATGGTTAACAGTGAACCTTCAGAAAAGAATAAAGTTTACAAAAGGAGACTAACAAGCAGTGGTCTGACACAAAAGTAGTGATAAAACACAAAAGGAAGTTTTTGTTTTCGTCACCATTGTTCTCACATAGGATAGCAGGTTAAAAAATAGATGAGTCAGGGCCTAAATTTAAATTTGGCACTGCCAATTCAACCATGCATCACAAAAAAGGGAAATGTTCTACAGTTAATGGAATTCAGCCAGTAATGTGATTTGATCCCCCTCCTTTCAGACTGATAAGAAAATCAATTGTAGTCACATAACTTTTAACAGTTCTGCTAGTGCAATTAACCTTTACCTTTAAGAGACTGACGATAGCGTTGTACTCACGTTTCATGTGTTCCAAAGAAAAATATTGGGATTTTATTAGGAGGTGGTTTCACTGCCCCATCAGCCACATCTTCAATCTGTAAACAACAACAACAAAAAACAAGTGTCAAACAACATTTGACACATTTTCTGTGGACCTGGGACTCGACTATGGTGGTACTATGTACTAATGTTGGTTACCTCTACAAAACAAAACAGTATCAATTAATTTAAACTTATTTGGATTTTTTGGATATACAATGGACAATAAAGAAGTTTTAACATGGGGAAGATACATTCTTGTCTGGAAAAAATAGGCGGTTATCTAGAACGTCATTTCCAAAATAATAACGTTAGCTTTGCTGCTGTACGTCTCAAAAATAGATGAGGCCGACAGCATCTCATGCAAATTGTGCTGCTGGTGCACTGGCTGCGGGCCTCTAACGCAGCCCCTCAGCCCAGTAAAGATTAAGTTATGTATCTGTGTGATAGGTATCCATGTCAGACATAATCGAAGATACACAGAGAACCTTCTACTGCGTCCCATGCAGAGCAGCCCACCCCCTCCGCCCCTCCGGCTGCTGTTAACGTTACTTGCTTACCCTGGCTGGCCAGTGGGGGTATCCCTTCATTTTAGCGAAGACCAGGTCTCCGGGTTGGAAGTTGTGTGGCATTGTCCCGCTCCTTAGTGCAGCTTGGATTTAAAGAATATTCAGCTGCGTAGCGTTTCTGTGTCTCTCTTCGTTTGCTGTTTTCAGGTCGACACGAAACCTGGAAACGATGGGGTTAGCTAGCAAGCTAACAGTGTACTAACGTTACCGCGAGAAGAGATAGCGTATGGAAGATAGCAACAACGCACTACATTCTTCCGGTGAAGGCTTGTTCTCATACTTCAAAATAAAGGTCGATATACTCGGAACCAAAATATTGTAATGAAATGGAAGATCGGTCAATCGTAGGTGCATCTGGCATGACATAGACAACTAAAACAAATGGCCATACAAATAATAATCAATTTCAATAATCTTAAATTTAAATTATGTCTTATTTGCTGATTAGACAATGAAATGGGTAAACTTTTCGTAGGTGGGTTAGGGTTAGGGTTAGCTGCCAGTCTCATCATTGTCAAGGTGTCAACTTCCAACTTCCATATATATTCAAAGTTGATTTGTTTTGAACAAAATTCTCTAAAAATATGAAGAATTAACAAGAATACATACACATAAATACACACACAAACACATACATATAGAAACTAAAAAAGAAACTACATTTTGTGGATACTTCTTAATAGGTTTCTTATGCTCAAAAAGGTGTATGTTAGGTTTCTTTGTGACCACTTACATTTATGAATCTAAAACTTGGCATTGAAATCAAATATTTTCTGTCAATTAATCTTAGTCCCACACAGGATGTTGAACATCAGTCCAAGTCCCACATGTACACATTGATTGATCAGTGATACGGTGGAAAGTCCACGTGTCAGAATTGTCATTTTGTTTGTTGGATAAATCAAATGTATGCATTTTAAAATGACTAAATTATGTAACGTTACCGACTTTTATTCTATAAAGCAAATTGAGCTTGTTTGCCATAGCGGATATACTGTCGTGTAATGTTGTGAGACGCTTCACTGATCCGGATGTAGCAGCCTGGTCGTTTCCATTCGATACGACAACCGGAGCGGAAATCCCGCCTTTTGTGCTTCCCTATTGGCTGACTTGCGATCAGTTTCCTATTCATCCAATGACATATTACAATGTGGAAGGATGCATTGACCTCCCACCGGATTCACCTCTAATGCGAAGCCATGTTTCGGTCTCTGAGTCGCGTCCAGCAGTTTAACTGCAACCTCCTGACTCTGCAAAGACACAGAGTCAACTCTAAACTCCTCATCTGTACGTCCAGAATGGCCGGTTCAGAGTTCAGGATTGAGCGGGACACGTTCGGTGAGCTCAAGGTCCCAGCTGACAAGTACTACGGTGCCCAGACTGTCAGATCTACCATGAACTTCAAGATTGGGGGACCGAGTGAGAGAATGCCAATCCAAGTGATCAAGGCCTTTGGTGTCCTGAAGAGAGCGGCCGCTGAGGTGAACAAGGAGTACGGCCTCAACCCAAAGATAGCAGATGCAATCATTCAGGCTGCAGATGAGGTTTCAGCTGGTAAACTGGATGATCATTTCCCTCTGGTGGTGTGGCAGACTGGATCTGGAACTCAGTCCAACATGAATGTGAATGAGGTGATCAGCAACAGAGCTATTGAGATCATGGGAGGGAAACTAGGCTCCAAAGATCCCGTCCACCCTAATGACCATGTCAACAAGAGTCAGAGCTCCAATGACACCTTCCCCACTGCCATGCACATTGCTGCAGCCACAGAAGTCCACCATGTCCTGCTGCCTGGCCTGCAGACTCTGCATGATGCTCTGGCTGCTAAAGCTGAAGAGTTCAAAGACATCATTAAGATTGGGCGCACACACACTCAGGATGCTGTGCCACTCTCACTTGGACAGGAGTTTGGCGGTTACGTCCAGCAGGTGAAGTACAGCATAGAGAGAGTGAAGTCCGCCATGCCCAGGGTGTATGAGCTGGCAGCAGGAGGCACCGCTGTAGGAACAGGACTCAACACCCGCATTGGCTTTGCTGAGAAAGTAGCTTCCACTGTTTCTTCTCTCACCGGCTTGCCATTTGTGACAGCTCCCAACAAGTTCGAAGCTCTGGCAGCCCACGATGCCCTGGTGGAGCTGAGTGGAGCTCTGAACACAGTGGCTGTCAGCATGATGAAGATTGCCAACGACATTCGCTTCTTGGGATCAGGACCCCGATCTGGCCTGGGGGAGCTCATCTTACCAGAGAATGAGCCGGGAAGCAGCATCATGCCAGGCAAGGTGAACCCCACCCAGTGTGAGGCCATGACCATGGTTGCAGCCCAGGTGATGGGAAACCACGTTGCGGTCACCATCGGAGGCAGCAACGGGCACTTTGAACTCAACGTCTTCAAACCTATGATGATCAAGAACGTCCTGAACTCTGCACGGCTACTGGGTGATGCGTCCGTCTCCTTCACCAACAACTGTGTGGTGGGCATCGAGGCCAACACAGAGAGAATCAACAAGCTCATGAATGAGTCTCTCATGTTGGTCACTGCACTCAACCCACACATCGGTTATGACAAAGCAGCCACCATCGCCAAGACCGCTCATAAGAAAGGCTCTACACTGAAGGCTGTGGCTGTTGAGCTGGGCTACCTGACCGAGGAGCAGTTTGACCAGTGGGTGAAACCAAGTGACATGCTGGGGCCAAAGTGAACTCTGACAACACAACAAACACTACAAAGCAAAGAAAATACATTTTCTATTGAGAGAAAATAGTATTTCTGTTAAATCAAATAAGAACTGTTCGAACAAAACTTGCTCTGAATCCTGAACATCTCTTACCTCTTAATAAAAAGTTTGAGAATCCTTTGCTGTTGTTTGATGCAGCCTCTTACTGGTGTTATTCAACCCCAGTTGAATATGGTGGGGGAAAAAGTTTTCTCATGTCATATTAGACCTGGGCCAAATGATATTTAAATTTTACAGTTTTCTTCAGCTTACTAAACATTTGTAACACATGATGCAAAGATTGTCAAAATGTTGAAAATCAACACAACAGTATATCTCACATATTTGTGGATGTTACTTCACCCAGGTTTGTCACACATACACCTTTATGTCTTAAATGTCTGTTTTATCAAACAGTGTATTGTTGTTAATGGATACACCTGTTGCTTAACCTCATCAGTAAGAAGTTTCACCATCAATACAACTTTTTCTGTAGTAAACTGTGTCAATTTGTAAACCAACTTGTTGGTTTTGCTGGTCAGTCCTGTGAAATACTTTGACTCTGTTCAGATATTAGTTGGTACCTTCAGGGTTGTTCACACATTCACCCTGTGCCATCCCAAATAATTTAACATGGGCTACTGTACCTAGTGTGTTCTGGTTTACAGCATGTGTGCCATTTGTGCAGCGTTCCAGTTCAATGAATTATATGTTAATTAAAAAGCAAATTTATTCTGGTTTTCTGACATTTATATTGTGTACACACACACACACACACACACACTTGTCTAATTACATCATCAAGGATATACAGTATGTAAGAAAAAGAAAACAAAGATAAATTATGTTTACTCAAATCCTTTATTGTATACACCAGGAATTACAACCAAAGAATAAATGGTTGCCAGTTGAACAAATTCTAATTGTTCAAATATATAGAAAACATTTCAAAAAATGAGATTTTTGCACAAGCAGTAAATAAAATAACATGGTGAACATTTGCTCCTCTTCTATTTGGTCCAGCTGACCTTGGGAATATCATAATGCTCCGTCAGGGTGTCCAGGTGGCGATTGAAATCCTGCAAACAAATGAAACAACAGAAGATACGTTAATTTTTGCCCACATTTCTCTGTTAATAAATATGAGCGCATTTCTGGTGCAACTTGGAACATCTAAAAGATACAAACAAATGTTTCACATTTAAAATGATTAACAAAAAACAACCATTTAGAGCTACAGTATGTCAATCACCCAACTTAATTTACTTGAATGATTGTGCTGCTTTACAAGTTTGAATTAAACCAAATTGAAAGGTGCTCTGCAAGGCCTGATACACAACTTACCTCAACTCTGTGTTTGTGTGTCTTTGAAGCTTTGTTCAATATCCTCTCCATTTGCTGTAAGAAAAGAGAGACAGAGGCAAAATGAATGCCTTGAAAAATGTACACTATCACCGTCAGTTTAGTCACACTATAAACACCTTCACAAACATATTACTACCAGTATACTTCTAAATGACAACAAGAAAACATGGGTCCTGAACTTGTCATTTGTGACTGCTAGTGACAACAGACACTATCACCTGTTCGCAATAAATCAAATGTTAAAACTTCCATAATTCAATCAAATTGTTCTAATACCAATGGCCTTCTATAGCTGGAAATATACCGAAAACATGAAGGGTGTATGTCTTAGTTTTGAACATCATCCCATCATGTTTTTTAGCAGTACACATGTTGATCATTAAATGAAGAGAATGTTCACTGTGTTCATGTTTTGGTGCTTCACCATGTCTATGCTCTACAACACATTATGCTGCAACACTAAAGATTTCAAATGATGAACTTTGTTCCTTGAATAGAAAAAGGGTCTGGTAAATAACAATAACTTACTCTCTTCTCTTGCATCTTGTCAAAGGCCATTTGTGCCGGTGTCCTTTTGTCAACATAGGCTTTCTTGGTTTTCACCTCCTCCTCGTTTTGACTCGTCACGACCTGCTCCAAGCGATGCTTACTCTCTTTATCCTTCTTCTTCTTCCTAAAAAAGACATGTAATAACAATTAGTTGATTAAGTGGCTTGTCAGAGGCCTGTACTACGAAGTAGGATTTGTGATTAGCGAGGTAACTTCAGATTTAACCCTGGGTTTTCAGGGTTACTACGGTGGTTCACTTCTTATTGGGGTACATGCTTCAAGCGAATTTACCTGCAGGTTTCAGCATTTCTTGTCATATCATATTGAATACTTAATTCATGGTTCTGACGGTGTTCCTTATAATGAACAACCCTGCCTCTTTCACGTTAACTTGCTCGTGGCCGGATATGTACACCCAGGGTTAACTGAGCCAGTTGATTACGAGCTTCGTATAACAGATTATCCAGGACGGCAATGTTACTTTAAATAAAGCCAGATAATGAAAAGATATCCTGGGAATGTTTTTGTTTTTTTCCTGGTACATGCCTCAAGCCATCCAGTGCCAGCCACAAAGAAACACGTCCACAGACAAACCTGTCATTTGTCTTATTAAGCTCGTGTATATCCTTCGTACTTGTGGTGTCTAGGTTTCTATGTTTAACCATTTGTCGTGTAAAGTGACTGTGTTAGACAATGTTTATAGTATATATTTCGCTATTAGTTTGACATGTTGAGGTCGAGTTCATCTCCTTAATCACACGTTGTTTGTTGTTTTTGATGAGCTAATGCTAACTAGCTAATGTTTATTAGACACTTCATAATGTTACGGCGAACGGTGCTGAGATCACAAATGGGACCAGTGATTTACCAGAATAAAATGCTCTTTTCTAGTGTATTTGCCAAAATAAATCTTTATCGTATTCACAAAATCCTAGTAAACGTTAAAGAAACATCGAGTTTTCTATTAGCAAGGCAAGAGGCTAACATTAGCCTCGCCTGAATACCAGGGTTTTTTAATCAGTCGTGACTAGGTATTTTATATATTTTTGTCGCTTGTCAAAGTATGTTTCCAAATGCCACAATACTTACTTTTTGCCTGCTGAAATGTTTCCCAGGCCTTTTATTTTCAGTGCACTCTTCTGGACTGTGGCATACTCCGACATTTTCGAGAAGCTTACTCCTCCCACTCTACTTCTTCTTCTTCTTGTTTTTCTTCTTCTGATCCTCCCTCTTCTTCTGTTTTATTATTACAATACCAGACACTGGTACACTTGTGGTGCCACCTGTCGGACTAAAGGGAAATGACCAATGGCCCAAGCGGACCACCTTATATCAGCAGTCTTGTAGTGTGTCTTCCCGTCCAGCGGGGGGCAGTAGATTATTTTCATAGAGCCAAAGACAAAGCGGAAAGCGGAAATTAAAGAGAGCCGTGAATGTCAAACTAGTATGGTACGGACTGCGATTTTAAGTAACCTAAAATAAAAATGTTGGGATACAGTTTATTTAGGATAGTAGCGTTAACAAAATGCATCACAGCCAACGGTGGTACTGCGCTCTGCAGGACGAACATGTTAAACAGAATACAGACATGTGGATATGCGAAGAAAGTTGGTGAGTAAAGAGGACATCTGTATTCAGGATACTATTACTACAAAATCTCCGTGTTCTTCAGTTCCAGTTTTAAATTGGCTCTGGTGATGAAACATATGTGTCAAATGTAGTTGACACATTAAGTTTGTTTACACCCCTGTGTGTGCCATTAAAAATAAATTTAGAAAGGTGGATAATAGCTGTTGTGATATAATAGACATACAATTTTGTCAATATATTCCTCCACAGATTTCTGTTATGGTTAACAAAGCGCTGGTAGGTTTGTTTGCAGTCAATCTGGAGCCAATCTCAATGAACACATCCTTGTATTGATGTTCACATGATGACACTTGCTTCTTTCCCCTGTCTTCCAGCAACCAAAGGAAAAAAAGGCATGGTGAAGGAAGAGCTGAAAGGTCCAGAAGTGTGTAAAGACCCTGTCAGACTTACTTCTTATGCTGTAGGAGTAAACATCTTCAAGCAAGGAGATGACCCCAAACTGAAGCCTCCTGAGGAATATCCAGAGTGGTGAGCATGTATTTCTTCTGTTTCAGCCACATTGTTTTTTTCTTTTGCACTCAGAACTAACTGTTTGTCTAATTTCATTTCCTCCTTTAAAAAAAAAAATCTGTTGAGAAAACAGTTTTTAGCTGGTTTTTCTGTGGTTTACAGTTACACATGTATTTTGCCCATTTTACACCTAATATGCACCATTTATTTACTTAGATCTGCACATTTTCAGACGTCATATGCTCCCTCTTACTATTACTGTTGCTCTCTCCACCCACACGGTGAAGATAGTTCAAGCATGTTGTTTCAGTAGTTGATATGCATTTCTTGAAATCACACATGCAGGAAATTCCAAACAGAAACAGTTACAAGCAGGTATTCTAGATTGATAATATATAACAGTGAAAGAATATATACTGTACTTGGGGTGGACAAAATAACAGTCAGACAGATTTTGAATCATCCATAATGGTAATAGGGAGACTGCAGTTCAAGATCATACTTCTTTTATCCTGTTATTTTGTCTACCCATTGTAATGTAAATGTTCTGGATAATAAGGGCATTTCATGTGTCTTCAACGATCCGATTCTCCTCTTCTTTTATAATTTGCTCAGGTTGTTCGAGTTGAACCTGGGAGCGCCTAAAAATCTGCAGGAGCTGGAGCCAGAAAGCTGGGAATACTGGAAGCGTCTGAGGAAGGAAAACATATGGCGTTTCAACAGACTACATAAAGGGAAGAAGTTTTAAGCCATCACTGGAGTGACAGTGAGCAGCTCTCGTCCTGTGCGTCGATGTGCTTCAGACTATATGAACTGAATTACCATGACATTGACATGTTCAGATCTCATGTCAAGAGATCTCATCAATGAAACCTCATTACACCAACTCTTTACCACTTGCCATTCATCTAGTCAATTATCTGAAATCATGCAGCATATTCAGTGGTTTCCCTGCATAGGCCCTCTGGTAACAGTATTTGAAAGCTGGGAGAAACTGTTATTGATTAAGGCTTTTGAGTACAGTATATAACTTTAGAAAGTTCATCACAAGTTATGTTGAATACAGGTGGCAAAAATATAAGACCTGAGACTAACAGTACAGTGGAATCCAATACATTAACAGTCTCAACAAAAAGTGAACATCATAAGCAGAAAAGTAGATTAAAAGTGCATTTTGACCCTCTCAGCAAAGCCCGTGATACAATCAAAAGCTCCAAAAACAGCTACTACATTGACCTTGTGATGAGAGTTCAGATAGGTAGTGCTTACTGTATTCAATGAAGGGCCATTGCACTGGATTGAATTCATTTGTACAATGGTGATGACCTGATGATATTTCCATAAATCACTTTCACCTTTTTTTTGCAGACTTATGATAAATAAATATGAATAATTATCCAACAAATGATGCCTTCTATTCTTGCAGAATGCTGTACAGCTTTAATCCATGGTATGAATATAAATCTGGAACCATTTTATAAAAGGTTTATAAACTGAAATTAATGCCTCTTAATGTTTCATGGACCAGTTCTCAATTCCAGAGCAACATTTGTGTTGCTTGGTTGCAGAGGTTAAGTCACAAATTTGGAGACTTGAGACTTGCTTGACAAAGTGATAAAAGATTCGACTTGACTTAGATTTGACTTAGACAGATGACTTGAAAGGGCTTTTTTTTAATATTTGTATTTTTTAGATGAATTACATGTTGTTTTTGAAACATGATTGGGTGATTTCTTGTATGATGCCTACCAACCAGCTATTTGGATTGCAGGAAGAACATTGGACAATGCAAGTTCCACATAGAGATGCATTGTAATAGTAATAACTAGTATGGCACTCAGTAGAGCACATACCTTTGCCATGGCCAAACAATCCTACACATTGATGAAAGTCATTTTAAAAAATCCTGGATCCACTCCTTTAACCAGATCCGCACCAAAATTTAATGGGTTGGCCTCCAGCCTGCGCCCCATCACTCCACCAAGTTTTGTGCGTTTTGCTGACATTTAAACACGTGTGAAAGCATGAAGGTAAAGATAATAGGTAATAAGACTAATAAAAATAATCGTAGCAGTGAGTGGCTTGCAGTCACAGATACATTGCCACAGAATGTCAAATATTAGTCAGATTTCTAAGGTGTAAGCAACAATTTCATTCATTTAATTAATGTTGAAAGTAAAAATTAACTTTTATTGACCTCTGTCTGTAACTGATTTAAATGTGGAAACTATATGTAGACCTGTAACTTGTTTAATCAGAGCAATGTCTGGACGTGTCTTGCTTGATTCTCACCACAGTAACTTTGGACTTGTTTGAGACTGTAAAGACTTGAGACTTGCTTGTAGCTCGCACATGTTGAGCTTACTACTACCTCTGCCACGTTACAATCTACCGTGAATAGTTTTTGCTCTGATAAGTTGGCTTCAATAATTTGCGTTGCTGTGACAACGCTTTATGCAAATGATCGAGCCTGTTGGCAGAAATGAGGAACCGAAATGAGAAGCAAATAAAATGGGGAACTAAATCATGTAAGACTGGAAGAGTAATGGGTGTAAAATGCGTCATAAATCTCTGTTTTAGTTAGTCTCGTTCTCTCTTTACTCTCACTGGATTCGTTCACCGGTTTGAACTTTGTAATAAAGTCGGTAAGTCATTAGTTTTCCTTATGACTAATATATGTTTCAGGATATTAATCGCGGAAGCGACAAGTGGCAGCGCAGCTCTCAATCCCCTTCTTGGTGTTTAGTTTGGTGTGAATACAACTTATAGTTTCATTTTCGAGCTCCGCAGTTACGTGGGCTTGTTTCCTCAGCAGGATCAATTGACCTGGGCCATGTGTGTGTACAGTTACCTACGGCGGATTTTCCTCCCGCGCCACGCATTTTCACAAAGCTGACCACGGGAAAACCCGAAGCTGTATTTACAACCTGTTAGTTTTGTTGCATACCAGCCGCGTAGGCGACCGAGAGGGAGATTCACTCACCATTAAAACTCACTGTTGTCGTTCATCACTGAGAGTCCCACCCTGAGGAAACTTCTTATGGACTCAAAGCTGCTACGTGCTGGACTCAACTGGGGACAGATATAGCGCGTAAAGTTTTTAGTTTAAAGTCCCTGTTTGTCCAGCAGATCTCTGGGTTTGTTGATGGAGACGCAGAAGAAGATGGAGGGGTGGAAAATGAGCATTGCTACTCTGAGTGAAGAAGTCCTGAACAGGCTGGCGAAGATGTTGGACAACTCCACCTGCGGGTGGAGGCAGCTGGCCAATTCGTTGTCCGAGCATCCGGAATTCCACTGCAGGTGAGGCATTGAAGGCATCACACAAAGGGGGACATGGTTACAGCAGTTTTATCATTTTTGTTTTTTACTTTTTTTGATCACAATAACTGCCTCGAACATTTATTTTACATATTTTACAATGATTCTCTTAGATGTATCCCCCCCCCCCACACACACACACACTCACACACACTCCCAATTATTACTGTACATTCCTGCAAGTTTTTTTTGTTTGAGCCCTAGGACTGTCACCACCTCTTCTAACTCTGCCCATTGAACTCCCTCCCTGCAGTGAAAGAGAGCTGACCAGCTGCTCACTGCAGGTGCTGAGCGCTGCTGGCAGCCCAGGACGCACCCTCCTCGCTTGGCTGGCTGATCGTTCCTGCTCCCTGGACTTCCTGCTCCACTGCCTGAGGAAGGTGGACCACCAGGAAGCTGTGCAGTACATTACCACCACAGGTAGAATAGTGAAGTGTACATAGGCAAATGTATAGAGATGTTTGTCAGGAAATACCCCTTTAACTCTAAGCTGGGTTTAACATTATACTTTGGACAGCCCTTGATCTCAGCCATAAATTCTGATCTCTTGAATTTGTAGGTTGAAAAGGGCAAGTACTAATGAGAGTACAGTGGATATTTTTCAAGTTCTGGCATTTTCTCATCGTGGACATTCTGACTTCTCATAGCAGTAAAAGCACAGGTGTAACTAATAACATAAATGAATGATGCCTCTGTCACATTTATGTGTTGTAGTAAATCATAAAGTCATAAGCTGCAATGCCATAGCAATACCTGGAAAATTTTGTTACGTCATTTTTCTCATGCCTCACAGGGGCCATAATGCCAAAGAAGGAAGTTTAACTTCATTTGAAAATCATTTTATACAGCTTCCTATTTTTGTTGTTAACAACAGTAAAAAAAATAGTGATATCTCTATCAACCATATAGATAGAGGAAATATTATGAGGCAGTAGTTTATTTTCCAGATCCTTCCACAAGTTAGTGCCTATTAGTAACTATGCCACATCCCCTGAAGCTAAATGGAAATACTTTTGCAACTGAGTGAGCTTATGAATGTTTATTTTGTGCGTGTGTGTGTGTCTGTCTGTCTGTCTGTCTGTCTTTCTGTCTGGTAGTGGCACAGCCAATTCGGATTACAATGCAACCACAGTCCCAGCAGGCCACAGTGGGGGGCAGGGTGGTACTGACCTGCAGAGTTGCTGGCCCCCCTGGGCTCAGCTACCAGTGGTTCAGAGGCAAAGAGGAGGTCAGTCCAACATCTTATCATTATGTGATTATAAAAAGTAAAGACAGATTTCAGGTCAAACCCTGAGTTCTGTGGATTGTTCCGTATTTATGTAACTTTTTGGCTAAATCTGCCACCTTTGCATCATATTGGTGTTACTGTGCTGATGGTAATGTAGTAATGTAATGTAGTTCAATCGATGGCTGTTACCAAATATCAGTTGTAAATTGTCATGTAGACTATAAGATATAGGCTACTTATTATTTTCCTGTGTTAGATTTTGGACAAGACAGGGTGTATGCCAGAGCTGGTTCTGTGTCCGTTAGCCCCGGTCCACCAGGGTCACTACATCTGTCGGGTCAACCATGGAGAAAACTGCATCTTCTCTCAGTGGGCTCAAGTTCGCCCGGTTCACTCTAGTCCAGGTACCTCTCCTCTCTTCTTCCTCATCTCCTCGTTTATCATGCTATAATTTCATCTCATGTCATGTGATGTAACATCCTGGTAAATCTTGACATCTCAGGCTGCAGCAGCGGCCTGTTTCCAGGGTCAGCGAGTGGGCTGCTTATCGTCCAGCAGCCTGAGTCCCAGGAAGTGTCTGAGGGTGATTCTCTGTTCCTTGAGTGCAAAGCAGAGGCCAACCCCCCCGCCCAGTATGAGTGGTACCACAACACAGTGCCCATGCCACAACACAAGACGCGTTCACTCAAAGTAAGTGTATTCACAGAGTCTGCTCTGACTGCTTACATGCTGCATGTGGGAGTCATCATTTCTTCACTTTTTTTGATTAAAACTTCAAGTAAAAGTAGCATTACAACCAAGACAAGCAATATAAAGCCACGGTCAAGTGGTAAGAAAGGGGTATCAGAAATTAAAAAAGGTCTTAGTGACTTGGAGAGCTTGAGCTCCTCTTGTCCTGGCAAAGGCATATTTTCTTTCTTTTTTATGTGTTTTGGAGACCAGTTATGAAATGCCATAGTGCCATTTGGTTGGTGGGTCACCAGCTGAAGAGTTTGACAAGACATGGATTAAAATGTTGCAAATGTTACAATTAACTTTTTGTACGGGGTCATATGAAGGAAAATGTATGCAGTCTCTGTATTGGTATACTCTGTGTAGCTGATGTTGTGTAATTTTGCATTTTTGTCCTGTAGATCCCCTGTGTGACCACAGCACACAGAGGACAGTACAAATGTAAGATGTTCAATTTCTATCATGAGGCCTGGAGCCACACAGCAACAGTCACCATTGGTAAGACCCAGACGCATAATGTCTATGTTTTATATTCAGAATGCATAAGTATAGGTGAGAAAAATCAAAGAGATCTTAATGTTAAAATTCTTTTAACAACAATCAAGTAAATACTTCTGAGGAATTTGTGAACATGCATAGAACAACAGTACAGTAAGTCTGAGAGTGCACATTTGTAGGACTGTGCAGTGAATAACTTATTTTTTTGCACTTTTATGCAGGTCCCGGTTCCATTACTGAGGCATCCTGGGAAGAAATTGATCGTGGTACAGGTATTGTTTATTTTCTAATCAAATAATTAGAAGGAAATTAGAGAACCAGAGTAGTATTTTAGTTCCTCTGTCATTTTCTGAAACATTGAATCACTTTGATTCCTGTTTTTTGTTTGTACATCTGTGAGAAAGAAAGAGTATCACGTAAGCCTTTGTGCGTGTGTGTGTGTGTGTGTGTGTGTGTGTGTTTGTGTCAAAGCAGTTAAGCTAGTAGTGGGCTGTGTGTGAGTGTTTGATAAGTGTGGACTCGGCTCAGGTTAGTTTTTCCAATCTGATCAAAAGAAATCAATGTGTATGGGAGATTACCAAGCACTGTTGAAAAGACATTAAACATGCTGATGTTATATCACATAGTGTGGGACATTTTTAAGTTTTTTTCTTTTCATATTGTCTTGTCAGACTCACAGGAAGTCCACAGGTCAACTTTTCCACCAGGAATAAATCCGCTACCAAAGATTGTCGAACGGCCACCATTAGCCAAGCATTTCTATGGTGTGTTTTGTCCAAACAAATACTATGCTACAATACAGTATCTGTAGACTAAAATATAAGCTGTTAATAAGTACGTGACATCATTTATTAGGTTAGCGGGTCTTTCATGATGCTCTATCTTCCTCTCCACAGCAACAGGCAAAGTTGCTCTGCTGATTGGCAACATGAACTACCTCTACCACACTCAGCTATGTGCTCCCATCGCTGACGTCCATGAGTTGACCAATCTCCTCAGACAAATGGACTTCAAGGTGGTTTCTCTGCTCGACCTCAACTGGCAGGAGATGCACAGCGCAGTAACAGAGTTCCTTATGCTGCTTGACAAGGGAGTCTACGGTTTGTCTCGTAGCCATTTAGACAATCTATCTCAAAGCTTGTTTAGTCTCTGTGTCCGTACTTTTAAAGATTACACAGGCTATAAACTGCTCCGACCCAAGTGAATGTAATATGTTTGTTTACAGTATAACTTGCAGTCAGCGTATGGTTTAATGGTTTAATGATACACTTTTCTTTGCTGAATATGTCACTTTTTTTCATGTAATGAAATAAATATAAACAACTTTGCCTAATTATAATATGGTACAAAAAATAAACTTTTAAAAACAGACCATTTAAGAGTAAAATAAAAATAAGCAAATGAGAACCTGAGAAGAAGAATCTGACCAATAACACGTGCCAACTTTTAGTTTAAAGTTTTTGATTCTCTGTGATATTGACACAGTTCATCAAATTTTATAAAACTTCTTTGTCCCTCCTTCTGCAGGCTTGCTATACTTTGCTGGTCATGGTTATGAGAATTACGGCAACAGTTTCATGGTTCCCATCGATGCACCAAACTCCTACACATCAGAGCACTGCCTGTGTGTACAGAATATACTCACCAGGATGCAGGAGAAAGAGACCGGACTCAACGTATTCCTGCTGGACATGTGTCGCAAAAGGTATCAGTGTTTATTTAAAAGAATGAACTGAGATACCTGTAAGATTGGACCACCTGCTGTGCATATTTGTGTGTCACATGTTTTCTTTTTTAGAAACCCAAATGATGATCTCATTGTACAACCAGGACTGCTGAAAGTCACAGCAAATATAGTGTATGGTTATGCCACGTAAGTTGCCGTTCCTCCGACACAGTAATTTCCAAACTATGTTAGCGCCTGTTGTCTTTGAATGAGTCCAGTGTTTAAGACAAGAGACGTATATTTAATACGTATTAATTATGTAACAGTCTTCTTGCTTTAGTGTGTAAGGTGTCACTCATGTGTACTTGGTTGTGTTTAGATGCGTAGATGCAGAGGCATATGAAGTAAAGAGAGAAGACGTGTCCAATGGCATCTTCATAAACTTCCTCAAACAGCGGGTTTGTGAGGATGAGAAGGTGACAGTCATGCTAGACAGAGTGGCTGAAGGTACGTAGAGCACACATGTGAACCATGAGATCCTTGCTTTCGTCCTACAACAGATTTGCACCATTTACTTTGCATCAATACGTGACCTGAAAGTGGCTCACATGCAACTCCTATCTGCAAATGTATTTTGCAGTGGTGCAGGTTGTCTGATTTTCTGATTCATCTGTTTCAGATGAGCAACTTTCTTGAAAATCTCAAGCCAGAAGTTTTTTTTTCTCCTCAAAATGTTGAATTACTCTTTTACAGCTTGAAGAAGTGGAACCTATACATGTTTGTTTACTTGTTTACTTGTTTACTCTTACCAGACATGGGCCGTTGTGTAATCACACGCGGGAGGCAGGCTCTGGAGCTCCGCAGTAATCTGTCTGAACGACGCTCCCTCACCGACCAGATACAGGCCGCTGAATGTTCTGCATCCTATTCAGCTCGCAACCTGCAGTGGGCCGTCGCTCACGGTACTCTTCCCACAAAAATCAACTAAAGTGATTAAATATAGCAAGAGTTATTGCCATGTCTGTAGGATCATTTATTTAATGTTGGCATGAACATTTTTGAATAAAGCATACCTAATTCAAATGCCTGTTTTCATAGTCCTACCTAAGAGCCATTACCTGAAGTTTGACTGTGGCGTGACAGTTCAGCTTGGGTTTGCTGCAGAGTTCTCCAACATCATGGTCATCTACACTCGGATACTTGAGAAGCCCAAAGAAATTGTTTCCTGCTCTGCTCAGCTTACTGACTTCCCCCAGGTTTGTTAGTTGATACTTATGCAAGTTTGAGATTTTAATGACACACAAAGTTCTGGCTTAAAATGACACATCATGCTTGAGACCTGGAATCAGTCAGTGTTTGGCAATACACTATTTTAAGCAGGAAATTTATTTTTTATTGTGGATACTTGAAGCACACAAAAAATTCAAACTTTAATGACTTTTACACCGTGTTATATGTTTCTTTGGCAGGATGTGGACATCGATCTGAAGAAGAGTAACCAGGAGACTCTGCTTGAAGCTGGCAGTTTATTATTGATCAAGGAAAATCTTCCTTCACCAGAGGTCCCCAGTCTTTACACTCGCATCCGCAGCCTGCAGAGACTCAGGGTCAGACATAATTACTGCTCTGATTTCTGTCTTACATGAAAACTTATTAATGTTTAGGTGCCCTCTGGAAATAATTTACTTATGTTGAGCAGAGTCATAAATAACACTACTACCTTTTTAAGTATTTTAATCAAGGTTTATGTTGAATAATATTTGATTAAGTCTATAATGAAGAGTGGACTTTATTTTGAGATATACTTCATTGTCTTTTGTGGAGGAGGTCAGACCCTCTCAAGCCTTTTTATATTTTTTCTCCAAAGCTAAAAAACACATTCTGCTCTTAACTGTCTTAATAGGGGGAGCTCACATTCACCGTCTGTCTTCATTACACATATTCCAACATGGATGAAGAAGTACAGGAAAGGCAACCAGTGACAGTTGGCAAACCACTGGTCTCCAAACTCAACCTCCATGAACCACGGCCACCGCGTGCCTGCTCTGCATCCTCATCCCTCAGCCCCGACCCCTTCAACCTTGCTGAGTGCTCCTACTTTGGCGAGGGCTTCACCTCTGTCGAGTCAGCCTCAAACACATCGTTATATGATGCACAAACTGGCAGAGAGTCTTCCATTACTCCGACTGCATCCAGGAGTGCCAATATACCAGAGGAGACTGACAGTCCTGAAGTATTTGACACCACTAAATCTATTGTTGCCAGCAAAAGCTTGCCCCACAGCCAAATAAATGACACAAACTACAAATTTAGTGACATGTACAATTTTCACTCTTACTAGGCATTATGATCCCTGATTTGACCATTATGGTCTGATAACTCAGAGTACACGTAAAAAAAAAAAAGATGTGGGGTGGGGGTGGTGGGACCTATGACATTGCCATTTGCCATTTAATGTGGTCATTGCATTAAATTGTATTACGTTTTTATGTTTTGTAAACATTTTTTTTTTTATAAGAAATCGGTACATTATAACCCGTTACACTGTAGATCAATTATGATATGTTCTGTATTTAAGAGGCAGTAAATAAAAATAGGCTAACCTTTGAAGATGAATTGTATCAACTTTTTGTGCAAACGTAAAAAAACAGTTCAATGCCATCCCTGACTATGTATTTCCTGTTCAAGATGCGTTTGTCATTCATAATTTTTTTTACCAAATGCAGCCTGTGTAATGCTCGTCTCTGCGCTAAAACCGTACTGCGCATGCGGCCTGACGTCACTTGCTCGCGCTGCCTCCATTTTGCAGTAGTTTTGCAAGCCAGCTGCCTGCAACCGTCACGTAGCAGTAGTAAATAAAGTGCATAAAAAGGTCATTTCAAGCTAAGGAATTATTTTCACAAAGAAAAACGATGGCGGACCCATCAGCGGACGTGGAGGTTCCGGAGGGCGCGGAGGTTCGCAAGCTGTCCGAGCTGAGAGTTATCGATCTGAAGGCCGAGCTGAAGAAACGAAATCTGGACACCACGGGCGTCAAGAGCGTGCTGTCGGAGCGTTTGAAAAAGGTCTTCTGACTGCTCTCTTGTTAAATAACTAGGAACAGAATTACCACACAAGCATGCATGTACTGGCTTTGTGAATGCACCATGCCAAACTAGTATAAACACGAAGCTACGTGAGTTTACGAATACGAACCCATTGACCTGAACCATATGCTAATGCTAACCCTTAGCTAATGTTTGCGCCAAACACCTGACAGCTAAATGTGTTTTTTTTCGTGGCTTTGTACATATTTGACGTTGTTTTTTTAGAAAACGTCATTCTTCTTTGTACAGTCTATTAAAGAATACATTGTGGGGTTACTTTCCATAAACAGGCCATCGAGGAGGAGGGTGGAAATCCTGATGAAATTATTGTGGCTACAGATTCAGCACCAAAGAAAGTCAACGTTACACCTAAGCGGGCTGCCAGAGGTAAAGTCTCCACAAGCTGCACACACGCCTCAACCTAAGCTTTTAATGTTTGTACAATGTGACTCAAGGTCTTGTCTCATTAGCTTCAGTAAAAACGAAACAACACTGGAGAGTCCTCTTCTTGCCAAATGACACATGATACCTGGTCTCGTGGTACTTAATGCCTGTGCACCTTGCCTTAAGAAGCAACAAAATATTTTAGTGTTTGAGAGACTCTAATCTGACGTTTACCAATTGTACTTTTATTTATAGTCACCTCACATATCTGTCAGAGTACAGAGCATAGCTGTACACTCAGTTGTCATGTTATTGGGTGCAACTTCAGGTAGGATACAATGTGTTATACAGAGGTTGGATAAGCAGAAACAGGTGTTAAATGAATAGAGTTTTAGATGTCATGGATGTGTAATCTGAACATGGATGAAAAGTTGATTTTGATCGTTGATTAGGCATACTTTATGATAAACTTTATCAGTGTTCTTTTACCAAATTTGATTTATAATATAGTGTAATTAATAGTGATAAATGCTTCACTATTCAGTTTCCATTTACAATAATAATATTAATGATGAAAATCATAATGTTAGATTAAATTTTAAGCACCTTTCATGTAACACAAGGACACTACATAAATAAAACAAAAAAAACTGAACAGTGTAAATTTCCTTGGGCACTTCAGAGCAACGAGGATTAGTACTGACAATTAAATCTCTAAAAGGTTTATGGTGGTCCTTGCTTCTGAGCCTTGAGTTTTTGTCCATGTCAAGGGGAGTAGTCATACCTCTATATGTGATTAGGTTTGTGTCGGGCAGTGTCTGTTTCTTGAAGTGTGTGTCAATTGACCAATGTCTGCCATGCATCAGGCAATAGCCCTGCCACAAAATCTACCTTTTTATGAGTTTGAAAATGTTAAATTTTGTTTGGTCTATATAGGCATGATAATTTTGGAGGTTGTAATGTACAAACATAACAGGTTTCTTTGGTAGCTCTTAGACACCCAATGAAAACTTGGTCTAAAATAAAGAATATTTTCTGTAGATACCAGGCAAGAGAATGATGAACCAGAGGACAGCACTCTTGAGGAGGACTCCCATGATGGGCACGTAAGTTTCTTGAAAGTCCTTTATAATGTTTGTAATAAGTTGTTAGGCTCTGGGTCATGCTGTTGTATTGTTGTTACTGTTTTTAACAAATTCTGCCATTTCTTTGTCAGGAGGATCTGCAGGATGATCATGAGAACATGCAGGAAATGGACATCCTCGATATGAACGTGCTGGATGAGACGGATAACGACAATGGAATACCAGCCGAGGATGATGACGAGGAAACAGAGAACCTCCATGAAGAAGACGCAGAGATGAATGAAGATGAACATGACAACAGGGATTTCGAGTCAGAGGATGAAGCAAGACGTCCAGAGGTGAAACAAGACTGGAAACTTGTCCTCTAATTCTTATATTTTAACTCGGCAAGTTTTAATGTTGCTGTACTTGTTTGTATTTTAACAGTTGGACGAGTCTGAGATGACAGATAAGGATGAATATATGACATGCTCATCAGTCAATATGGTATGTTCCCTCACTAAATATTTTTCATGTATGTAAAGCTTGTGACACTGTGGTAAATATAAGTGCCACAAGCGTGCAGTTTCATAAAGGCATCTTTTTTCTTTGGGCACAGGATCCAGATGCAGACTACATGAAAGAAGAAACAGGTACTGTAGAAAATGGTTTAAAAAAAGGTGGAGGCATCTTTTTACAGTGTTGAGCTTGGAATGCAAACACTTTGCTTAGAGAGAGACTGGAAGCCCAAAGGAAATTGCTGAATTTGTGCTGAAAGTTGGGTTATCCATAATTGATAATTTCCCCATCAAATATTGGTCAAGTTACCAATAACGTTCTTCACGTTGTAAAATCACAGTGGTTAACAATTTGATGCACATTGACAGCAATTACATTTCATGGTCAGGGAGGTTTGAGCTGTTGCAGGTGATTGCAGTGTTTCTAGGTTGCCACATGAAGACTAAGAAGATCCATCAAGATTCCTCAGCCATTACATCTTTTTAAAGACTCTGACTCAGAAATCAGCTGGATATGAATATGCTGGACTTGAGCTGAAGTTCTGGTCAATACAAATGGACACTTGGAAAGTCTGAAAGAAGATGGACTACAGTGAGCCTCCACTGCTGCACTGCTGATCTTGTGGCTCTCTTCAGCACTGAAGTCTTTGTCTGCTTTGGATCAGGTGAACAGAGTGAAGTGGTTCAACTTGAGAATTGAGCCAAAGTGTTAGCCGCATTAGTTGCTTGGTTGTCCTCCAGCCTTTGGGTTCTCTTCCAGTCTCTCATTAGGGACTACTTCATCGTTTTAATACATAGTAGTAAGAGCACAGACCAGTGGTCATGACGTTCCTAATCCAGGCCTTGCCAGTTCCTCGTTAACCATTGCTGTGTTTCAGAAGTGATTAAACTCTGTGCCATTCTATTCCTGTTAAATCCGTAGAAAATGACAAAGTAGCCGGGTCTTGTTTATCTGAGCCGCTTAACGAAGATCACCACCAGAGCCACGAGACGAGCCCTGAAGAAGAGCAAGCTGCCACCGCCGGAGGGGAAGACAGTGTGTCTGACAAAGCCGCCCCTGGAGATGTGGAGAGCGACAGGGATGTTATGGAGACTGACACCAAAGAGGTTGGGGACACACAGAATGTCCCAGAAGAGACATTTGACGCTGAAAACAAAAGCTCGCAGGCTGTTAGTGTAAGCGAACAGGGCGCTGTGGGTGAAACCGTTGATTCAGAAATTGGGTCTAAGAAGGGTGAGGAGGATGAGAAGACAGAAGAGAAAGCTGCTGCGGATTCAGCCTCGACAGTGAAAGAGTCCTCTTCTGTAGAGGGCGATGATCTGAAAAAGAGGTTTGTTGCTTTCTGTCTACTAGAAACCAAAATGGCTATCTCTGTTGCATTGGCTCCTTTGTGCTAGAAAAATTTGGATGCTCTTTTGGAGGTAAAAACGTTCTGTGCATTTGTCCGTTTTCATTTGTCGTTCCTTACACTCACCTATTACCTCGTTATTACCCATTAACGAGTAATGTATTGTGATTTTCATAGGGTATAGTTCCATTTTTTTCACTGTTAAAGCACGGCACTATGGTACATGATGGGCTGATCACTGTCAACTTTTTTTATTCAACCATAAAACACATAAGTAAATACATTTAGGTGAGAAGAGCCCTGGTGTCCTCACTGCTGTATGTTTATGGCTTTTTTTCTTTGTCTTTAGCGCTGAGGAAAAAGATGGCAAGACAGAGTCAAAAGATGAAAAGGGTGAGTGAATGAAGCGGTTTATGTCCTATTGTATCTTTCATATTCAATGGATGTATGCTTATTCCTTTATTTTGTAAATGTGTAGCCGCTGGAAGTGGTGCTGCAGCAAGCAGTAGCAGGAATCTGTGGGTCAGCGGTCTCTCTTCCACAACCAGAGCGACTGATCTGAAGACTCTCTTCAGCAAATATGGCAAAGTTAGTCTATGCAAACTATCTCTCACCATTGTCAACATGCCTACAAATCATTTATATTTCATCTAAAATTGATCATTTCAATTTAATGTCCTGCAGGTTGTTGGTGCAAAGGTGGTCACCAATGCCAAGAGCCCCGGGGCTCGCTGCTATGGTTTTGTCACCATGTCCTCCACAGAGGAGGCGACCAAGTGTATCAGCCACCTTCACAGGACTGAGTTGCATGGCAGGATGATCTCTGTGGAGCGGGTGAGTGTTGAGGGAAGACTTTTTCTTTTACTGCTTTTATTGGTCCCCTAATAACTAAGGTCCCACCCAAATAAAACACCTCATGAATCTGAGTGAATCAACACAGTTTCCTTTTATTGAATTTAATCTCTGTGGAAACTGTTTTAATCAACACATACACTTTGATTATTAAGATTAAGATTTGAGGATAAAAATAAAATAAATCTTATTAAGTTTATTTACATTATAGTTGTTTAGCTTTTATCAAACATATTGTTGCTAAATTTTCAGTTTATGGCTTCACTCTCCTGTAGCAGGCACTGACAGGAGAAGATGACAGGAGAAAACAATACACGCAAATCAAGAGAGGGTTTATAAACTGAATAATGTCTTTTTGCTAAGATTAAAATATAACTTTTTTGGTATAATCAGTATGTTAAACTGAATCTGTTCTTTCAGCTTTTGTGAATAAACATGTTCTTGTTTTAACTGTAGGCAAAAAATGAGCCGGCAGGGAAGAAGCCAGCAGACAAGAATGACATCAAGAAGTCTGGCAGCGACAGGAGACACTCCTCCGACTCCAAGTAAGATCGCTTACGAGCTGTCTTGTGTTTGAGTCATGTCTGTTACTAAAACTGACCTAGCGGCCTGGTATTTTGATACGGTGTGCCTTTAAATATCATGGGTGCAGACATTTTTAGCATGGCGTTACCCAGTGGTAACCTGTAACCTCAGTAGTTGAGAGATCCTGATTTATACAATGACGCGATGAACTGTCAACTATAGGGAGAAAAGTAAACCAGTCACTGAATTGTTGGTTAAAATGTTGGTTAATATGGCTCTGATAGAGCTCACACTGTTGTGTTTTTTGTAGGTCTGATGGAAAGGATGAGAAATCTGAGGGAGAAGGAAAAGATGGCAAAGGTGAGAAAAGTTAGATCTTTCCCAGTTTCTATGTATCAAGTAAATGCTGGAAAAGTTACCTCTTGAAAGCATTTACTTATTATTTGTGTATTCTTGACAATGTCAACTATATTTGTTTTTCACAGGGCGAAATGAGAGGACTGTAGTTATGGATAAGTCCAAGGGAGAGCCTGTTATCAGCGTCAAAACCAAAAGCAAGGAGCGAGTAAGTAAACATACACCATAGAGAATGTCTAATATACAATGTATTTTAATGTGTTTTTGCAATCGGCCTCTAACTTAAACTTTTTTCTATCCTGTCTTTCGCGCTCTCCTTTCTCCAGAGCACAAAGAGTCGGGACCGCAAGTCACCTAGTAAAGAGAAGAAAGACATCCTGTCATTCGACCAGATCAAGGAGCAGAGAGAGAGGGAGAGGCAGAGACAACGAGAGAGGGAGATCAGAGAGGTGGAAAGACGCAGATACACGTAAGGATCGTCAGCAAAGGGCCCAGAAACAGTAATCTCAACCTACTCTAATATGGTTTGATACAGAATAATCGAAATTGATGAAATTACAATCTTGTACTTCTTTAGATTTTTATCGTGTGGAGGTCCATGTGAAATAGCTTTTTTAGTCCTGCATCTGTTTCTGTAGATACCTGTAGATCTTTGTCGGAAGGCTGAAGAAGTCATTGTAGTTTTGTTTGATCCATATGATGGACACTATTAACTTATATTTTCTCACTTATCATTCAAGACACTACATACTTAGGAGACAGTTGGTGCTCGTCTGTTGGTGGTGTCTCACTGAACACGGATTGATCCTTGCTCTTTTCTTTCAGCGACCGCGACCGTGACAATCGTCCAGATCGCGAGCGTGAGCGAATCCGTCTGTTCAGGGAGAGAGAAGAGAGGAAACACTTGATCCGGAAGAGACACTGGCTGGAGGTACTGTCACGCTACTCTTGTGTATTTCTTGGAGGGTTTTTTTCTTTCTCTTACTGCATTGATATCTGTGCTACCCACATTTCTTGCATTATACTCTAACTAGTGCAAATCTTTGTCTGTTGAATACATACACCATACATATATATTCTTCCATTGCTCTCATACAGCCATTTGCCAACTTTCTTTTTATATAAAAATTGCAATATCATTTGATAGTCGTGATGAATGGCTTCATTCCCAGGCTGAGAAGCAGCGCCTCGATGCAGACCGTATGGAGCGTCAGTTCCTGGAGCGTGAAAGGCTACGTATAGAGTATGAGAGGCGGCGGGAGCAGGAAAGGATCCTCAGGGAGCGCGAGGAGCTGAGGCGGCAGCAGGAGCAGTTGCGTTATGAACAGGAGCGACGGCCCGTTAAGAGGCCCTATGACATGGATGGCAGGTAAATAATAACTGACGTGGTGTAGTGACGATAAACAGGATGATTGATTAATGGATTTATTGCTTAAGCAGAGGTTCATATCAATTGGCTTCTCAATCAGTATTAAAATATCGTCAATAATAAGAGTGTGAGTTTCAGTGCTTCTGTTTATCATCCAGATAGAGACAAGCTCAGCCAGTGATATTCATTATTTTGTTTTGTTTTTTTAGGAAAGATGATTGGCCTGATAAGCGCATGGCCATGGACGACCGTTATAGCCGTTCAGACTTCAGTCGTCAGGAGCGTTATCAGGACTTTGACCACAGAGACCGGGGCCGTTACCAAGATGACATGATGATGGACAGGCGGGACAACGCTCGTGGCATAGGTGCAGACAGAGATGGTCAGGTAAGAGACATGGATCCTCCTCCCACAGGGTCATTGCGTTGGTGTGTGGCTGACACAAAGATCAGTGGTGACCAACTGCCCTAAAGAACAGTAAAACGTGAATCTTTGAAGCCTAAAATTTGTAAGAACCACACGGGAGCAGGATGTGAGAGAGTTCTAACTGTCTCCTCTCCTCTTACAGCACTTCTCAGACAGGTCAGACAGGCATGGCAGAGATGGCCGAGAGGCCTGGGGTGGAGGCTATGACAAGCGCATGAACCCAAGGTGAGCATCATTCTGAGCTTCTCCATTTTAAGCCTCATAAAACTTAGAAAGAATACAACGCGGCCATGTTTCATGAACAAGATAAATAATGTAAAAAATTATTATTATTATTATTTTTCTTAGGGAAGGAGGTCGAGACTGGGACTCTGGACGGAAGATGGAAGGAGACAGAACATGGCAAAGTATGAATACTTGTGCAGTATTGTGTGTAATGACTGTACTGCTAGTGATAGCATGATTTACATTTTAAAGTACAGTAGTTTTGCCTTCTGAGGATTGGAGTGGCAGATGGCATAGATATAGTAGCAGACTGAGGGAAAACAGTGTATAGTTGTTGTCCTGCTTAATGGCAGTCTAGAGCTTTAACTACTGTGTTAGGTCTGTGTGTCTGATGTTGTGCTTCTCAACTCCAGGTAGAGATGGTGCTATCCCAGGCCAGAGCCACATGGCACGTGGAGGAATGGCAGGGTAAGTAGTGACTATCAGCTGTAATTAAGTCTCAAAGTTGATGTTATCCCTTTTAAGATGAACTTAAGCTCACAAGAGCAGCCAATCATTGTCTGTCTGTTTTTTTTTTTTTTTTTCTCTCACCAGTCGTGGAAGCTACATGAACACAGGAACATCTCAGTCCCTCTCTGGAGCTCTCAACAGACAGAACCAGTTGATGCAGGGCAGCGGGCTTCAGGGTGGAGCTTTTGGTCGGCGCTACTGATGTCTGTTTATCTGAAGACAATAGTGGGACTGTTTCAGGAGGTCATATCAGGGAAGATGTGGCCATCTTGTTTTTGTACATTTTTTAAAATAAAGAATTCTTTTTTGACACAATTCCAATCCATTCTTGATGGAAACCTATTTTTCTTGTTCTTCATTTTTTTTTGTGACATTGTGATCACCTGCCTCATATTTATCATTCAGTCCAACCTACCTTGTTTGTTAAACACGACTGTCTGCTTACAGGAATGTGTCGTGTATGTGGGTTGGCCTGTTTGTGGAGAGTCACATCTGAGCTCTGTGTTGTAAATTCAGATGTTTTATTGACACGTAGGTTGATGGACCTAACCTCACCAGTCTCATTTCTGTATCCCAGTTTGTCTAAAACATTTTGGAAGTTTTCCATCCTTGTTAAATGAGCTTTTGTGGCAGTTAACTTGTTCAAAGCTTGAGGCTCCTCTTTGACGTTATTCTTTTTAAAACAGATGGTTGGTGAAAATTTCCCTGCTCAAGAAAATGTTTTTAAAAGAAATGTTACATTCTGATTATCCAAGCTTCTTAGACTTTTTTTTTTTGTCTTAAATATTTCAATCAGTGCTTTTTTTGTATATAGTGTTGATTTGTGTGACTGTTGGGTAAAGGTAGTAAACCCCCTTGGAGCGTTTGTGTGCACTGATGTGATGAAATCTAAAATTTAATGTATGATGTGTCACCCTAAGTTTTCTGTAACTCAAGTGTGTTTTTTAGTTTTTTTGCATAAAAGTGTTATGTTTTCTTGTCCCTCTGTTTACAGTGTTATTTGGTTTATTTTAATGCCATGCTCAGCACAGCGGTCTAGTGGAGCTCGGATGTAAAATTCACAGGGTGAAGTTGCCTACAAGAATAAAAGATTTTTCGTCTTTATGAAGTCGTGCTACTAAAACAAATGCTCCCAGACGCGTAACACCACAACACTTTTGTGAGTCAGCATGATGCACTGAAGCAACTATTTGAATTTCAACTCGTCTATTAGAGCTTCCTATTGTATTACAGGGGTGGGGTAAATATTCTCAGGTCACGCACTGAACTTCGCCCCCTTTGACTCAACATTGTTACCTTACCAGACACTAACCAAGCTGCGACTTCTAGTATCACATACTGTATCAATGTGCAATCGGACTGCTACTGTGGTGCCTTGAGATTTTTCCAGATGGCTGAGGGAGTGCTAATCCGTGTCCAATGAAAATGGATTTATTACACAAGTAGACCTCCAGCCTAGACTGAAGGAATGAGGTGAGAAGCTAGTGGCTGCAACGGCAAATCCAGTGGGTATCCTGGGACAACTGGTTGGAATCCAGCCATGACATTTCTACACATAGCACCTCAGTACATTTCAGTATTTGTTATGTAATTTACTCATTGCAGAATAGCACACTGTCCAGCTCATCCATGAGTATGTATGTATATTTATTTGCAACAGGAAATGATTTTGTAGGATGATTCATGAGGTGAGTAGGATGCGGTTTTGACCCCTGTACATCACACTCATAGGTCATGAGTACACCTACTGTCAGTGTTATATTAGTCCTGAGCTCCAGATATAGCTCCTTCTACTTTTAAGAAAAGAAAGGAACCCTGACTTCATTGAATCTCATCTATAACTGGCTCCAAGTTCCCTTTATAGCAGTGAAGTTCCTCTCTTTCAAAAGACATATTAATCCTAGATATCAATCCTGCAGGTCTGCAGCTACACAGCAACCAGCATGCATCAGTTTGTAACTGTGCCAACATCTTCCCAACCTGTCTGTCTACCCCATCCTGCTGTTTCGTATGGAAATGTATGAAGCAGTCAGGTCAATTATAATCTTAATCCTCATTTTTCCTCTGTTATTTTCTTTTTGTCCACTAGAGGGTGTCATATAATCACAAATACGATCTGAAAATGCTCATTTAAATTCATTGTTAGACATTAAGTTGATGCTATTGTGTGGATTAATTGACTGTGAGCTTAACTGTAAAATCACCTTTAAAAAAAATGCAAAAAAATTCTCATATTCCTGTGGACACAAATGACAGAACACTGAAGGAAAAAAAAGGCCTACAGAACATGACTTGTGAGTGAGAGGATGTTGCGGGATAAAATCAGGACATGTATTAGGGTCCCTGCAGCTGGTTCACCTTTTTCCTCATCTCACCCCGACTGACCGCTTCTTAACTACAAATAGTCCACCAGATGTAGAGAAACAGCTTAAATCAGCATGACAAGGAGCAGTGGGGAGATGAGCACACAGGGTCTGAGGTGGAGAAGGTCGCAGACACCTCGCCTAACACACACACACACACACACACACACTTAAAAGCAGGAAAATGTGTATGCAAGCACACACTCACACTGAGGTCAATATAAAAGGAATGCACTCACCCACACGCACACATACCACTGATCCCCTGTGTCACCCCCATGCTGTGCAACATCATTTACCCAGATTCCTGAACTTTGGAAAATTTATTTTCTCTGAAGTCTGTCCTGAGGAGTCGGCTAACTGACGTGTCCTTCATGTCTGTGTGTCTGTTGTGTCTCTGTCCTCTTTCTTCCTTCGTATATATCTCCATCTATATCCGTTTCACAGAAACTCAAGCTAATTTCCTGCAGCTGCAAATACAGATGAGTGACGAATGAAAGGAAAAACCAACATTAGGTGTTAGTATAGTAAGGTGTTGGGCCACCGGTCTCTGAACTCTACTGGAGGGATGAACACCATTCTTCCAATAGATATTCCCTCATTTGGTGTTTTGATGACAGAGGTGGAGAGCGCTGTCCAACACATCAGTCTAAAGTCTCCCACAGGTGTTCACCTGGGGTGAGATCTAACCCACACTGAAAAAGAGGACACCTGCTTTTAAAAGGTTTTGTAAATTCATTACAAGTCAAAAGCTGGACACTCTCTTTCACAAAACTATTCAGACCCTTAATTCAGTACTTTGTAGAAGCCCCTTTGGCAGCAATTGCAGGTTTGAGTCATCTTGGACAAGTCTCTACAAGCTTTGCATACCTGGATTTGGGCAGTTTATCCCATTGCTCCTGGCAGATCCTCTCAAGCTCTGTCATATTGGATGGGAAGCATCTGAACCTCTTCAGGTCTGTCCACAGCTGTTCTATGGGGTGTAAGTCTAGACTTTGACTGAGCCACTCAAGGACAATCAGAGACTTGTCCTGGTGCCACTAAGCGTTGTCTCAGCTGTGTGCTTCAGGTCACGGTTGTGCTTCAGGTGATGCTCCAGTCTCGAGTCACGTGCACTCGGGAGCAGATTTTCTTCAAGGACCTCTCTGTAATTGGCAAGATTTGCAAAAAAAAAAAAATGAATGTCAATGTTTTCAGTTTGTCAGTGTAGGTTATTGAGCATAGCTTGATGGCCAAGATTGTGTCCATTTAAAATTAAATCCACAACACAACAAAACAAATACTTTCTGATGCCACTGTATATCACAAAAATGTCCTATAATTAGGACAGTGAGTTAAAACCAGACTGAATCTGCATCTTTATAGAGATTTATAAACTTTTGAGCAGTGAGTTAAGTTGACTGCATTTTTTGTATCAGACAAACGATGTTTTTTTCCTTTCATGATCACATGTGATCATATAGCAGGTAATTTAATCTGTACAGCAGGGGCCAGAGCCACACCTCTGCCCTGCACGTGAGAAACAGACAAACACAGTGGAATTCACATCATATCACACAGCAGGTTGTCAGTAACATCTTCTACCATATTTCATCACTACGCTTGGTTCACATCTCTGAGTCAGTTGCAGTGCATGTGAATGTGAGACTCTGCAGCGGGGGAGCTGAGGCAGAGTCGTATGTTTGTGCTGCATGTTTCGTTTGATGCTATACGTTTATGTGCAAAAGCTCTTCAATATGTCGGTCTGCAAGGCTCCGGACCTGAGACCACCACAGGTGGATCCACCAAGAGCTTCCTTGGACAGCTGAGAGAAAACAAAGCTGTGACAACATCCGTTTTTATATTTCAACAGAAATGAGGCTCAGAGCAACAGCTTGACCTGCAGGGGAGAGAAGGAGGTCTGCAGAGTGTCAGCGTTGTGAGCCACAGAAAAATGCAGAGAAAGAGGCAGATAGGTACACAGATGTAAACAGTCTGCTGTGTTCCTCACCACAAATGTGTTTTGAGAAAGTATTTGTCAAATGGCTCTCCTCAAGATTTGAAAAATGTATTGAAAAATAACAATATTCTGTATTCGATGTCATTTTTTTCCTTGTTAAAACCTGTTACCTACATCACCTATAATGCAACATGACAGCCTAGGTGTGTTATGCTAGCACAGGCGAATGCCCAGTCTCAACTCAGAACTCAACTTTTTTTTTCATTTTCAAACTTATCATCTGACTCCAGTCACACACAGGACCTCCCTAAGACCTGTAAACAGACTGTGATGGTCTTGTTTTACATTTTGAGAATTTATGAGAATGCTATTGTAATCCTTAAAAGAGATTTCTGTTCAGGATTTTTAAGGGATTTGGGCAAAACCACAGACCCGATCAGTGTGGAAACAATAGGCCTCTCACAGTGTGTATGTGCAGAACACCCAGACTTCATGCCGGGCTGCTGGGCAGCAGCATGAGAGGAGCGAAGCAAGCCAAGTCCTTTGTCAGCCAAAAACATCCAGCTCAGACTGATGAAAAGAGAGCAAAGAACAGACCAGAGCCAAGATGGGGCATCACGGTCCAAGACCTCATTCAGGAGAGAAACACGTGGAGAGTCAAACATAAGGCTTCTGTCATCCGGGGATATAAATGGGATGTTAAACATTGTAAACAAATTCCATCACTTAATAAATCTTTTTTATTTTCTGCATCATTTTCTGTCACTGGTCGCACAAGGAACAAAACAACTTAATCAACTACTTCATAATTTCATTTACTCATCAGCCAATCCTATGTAGAAATAACAATTACAGTACACTACTAACTACCCAATATCTGAAATAAGATCAGGGTGCAAAATAATTCAAAGAATTTAAATAGGAAATTCACATTGTCAGAAGTACATGTCCAGTTCCACATGTGCAACCCTCTCTCTGTGCTGCCACCCAGACACTGGCATCTCCTAGTGCAGTTGCAATCTAATAGTTATGAAACCTCTTCTTTCTCCTGAATTGGGACATCAGTGAGTTGAGAAAGTCCAGTCAGACCAGACTGGTGCTGACTGCTGCACACGAAACAACCCAAGTCTCCCTTTAGCCCCCACTACCATGACCAGCTGTTGTCATGGACTGAACATTGGACTCATTCTGGTCTGCTTCATTCCACTCATAACATGCAGACAAACCACTGACACACATGAGCAAGAGTGCTTATGTAATGTTAAAGCAAGGTATTGTGGCTTTCAGTGAGAGAGAAAGCCCGCACAAAACTGTACTGAGCAGACACAGCCACTGCAGAGTGTGTGTCTTTATGTGTGCACATCTACACACACTGATATATGCATGCTTGCTTTATGTTTGAATTATTCCTGCTGGGACTCTGTGTCCGTGACAAATGTGTGTATGCATGTGTGTACTGGACACAATGTATAAAGGACAGCAACTGACACACAGCAACAGATGCACAGCCTCCAACCCATTTGTTCCTGTGTGTGTGTGTGTGTGTGTGTGTGTGTGTGTGTGTGTGTGTGTGTGTGTGTCTGTGTGTGTGTTAATGTACATATATAACAATATTAGTGTTAATACGGAATTGTTAGTTTGCAGTCTGATGGAGGAACATAGTTGCTATTCGCACTCATTCGTCTGCATGTAGTGTATGTACACCACATGCATGCACACACACATACGTGTACATATACTGTAGCTGTATTTACACAGACATGCCTACTTAACTGGCTATGTAGGAGTGCCACTTTAGGGTATGGCACCTGTCCTTAGAGTTTGGTTTCATATATATATACAGTATATTTCTATATGTATATCACCTGACCACACATCCAGCACTCATACAGGATACATTGGCAGTGGTATATTGGAATGCATGCTCCTCACTGAGATCGACTCAGAGGGGAAAAAAGACTCTGCAAAAGCAAAACAGCCCACAGCGGAGCCCCAGAGGTGATTTTATCTGCTATTTCACCTGAAAAAGTATTCAAGGCTCATGCATGTGCAATAAAACAAAAAATAATGGTTAGTTTGGAAACAAAATGTATTAGCTCCTAAATTCAACAGAGGTAAATTTTAGACACAACATTTTTTTTTCTTCCACAGGAATTCTAGATTAACCGGTGTTTCACTTACTGGAAAGTGAGGAGTGAAAGGTTCATGAAAGTGGTGCACGCAGTTGACACAGTGTGGATACAAACAAGAGACACGCTCAGTGCACAGATTGCGTGTACTTGCAAACAGTATGCGCATCAATTAGTTTTCTCGTTAAACTGCCAGCACAAGTGTATAACACAACCTCTTCATGTCACCCTTGAATAGAGGAATAAAATACTGCCTTCCTCACAGACAGACACACACACTCTCCGTCTTTCTGCGACCCTTTCATGACCTCACAGCGTCTTTACTAAGAGACTCATAAAAACCCAACTCCCGCAGAGGCGCCTTTCTTTCTTTCTGCCCTGGAAATGGTTTTCCTCCGAGGGATTTCTGAATGGGCAATTACAGCTAAAATCAAGTGTAGTGTTGGATATAGCTCTCATGCCACATGTGAAAATCGTATGACTTGTGAAACCATGATTCAAGAGAATTTCTTCGATGTTATTTTCACCAGCTGGCTTCAAGGTTTCAGCAGAGCTTCCTGAAGGTTATTAGAGCTCCTGTCGTATTTGGACAGAGATGGCAATGAGAGAAGGTGGAAACATCCAGATAAAGGAGAACACAACGTGATCCGTGTCAATGAAGTAATGAAAAACAACGAGAGGATGGCCTTGCACAGGCAGCAACATGCAGGAAATACAGTTTAAGGAACAGAGAAAAACCAACTAATGTTAGGTTTAGAAGTTACCAGAAAACACTCAATAAACATGAAAATCAGCCGTCACATCTCCCGTCTGCTGGTTGTGCATTAAACGCACTCTTTAGGTTGCGAGCCACATACTGTACACACATGGTTAAACAGAGGGGGCCCCTGAAAATTTGCTTGCCAAGAATATTTATGCTGCATCGTTCTGTGAAACCAAACCCCTGCTCCGGTTTTCCTAGAATCAGGCCTCTCAGTGAGTCATCAGAAGGAACATTTATATCGAGGATTTCACCATTTCGGGGGGTTTGCGAGTGTGTGTTTGTGAGGCTGCTTAAACACGTGTTCATAAGGTTTATGTCTCACTTTTAGGGATTTGTGTGTGCACGACTGACTGTATGTTGTTGTGACTGGTGGTTTAAGTTACACCTGCAGCTACACCTGCAGAGAGAGAGAGTGTTTGCTACAGTGGTCTGCTCTTTTAGACCCTGTAAACACAAGTAAACTCTCAGGCAGGACGTGAAATGGATAAAGAAACAGTCGGATGTCGGATGTGTTTATTGCTTATTCAAATATTTGCAATTAGTCAAAACGACACATGGACCCGAAAACATCCAGTAGACTCGTGAAGTGGACCGTGTGGCTCTGCACATGCTCCAGGCTACAAGATGCTCTGCCAGTAATGCAAACAGAGAAATTTAAAACAAATGTGCAGCATTTTAGGTTCACAAGACTTCAGAAGAAAAAGCAGCAACAGGAAAGTGAAGGAATTCCTCCCCAGCAGGAAATCTATGTTCTCTCTGCAGTGATCTTTTAATTTCCTCAGCAGGTTCTCAGGGTCAGACGCCAAACTAACTGGAACATGTCAGATCTGTATTCAGACCGAAACCACCACAAGAAAAAAAAACTAACAAACAAACACAAAACTCATCTTCCACAAAGCTAAACATCATTTGGATGATGTTGCCTGGGTGTGTCTCATACAGGATATTCATCAGTCATGCTGAAACATCTCTGCCTTGTCGTTTATCACCGTGGATCTCCCTCGGGGTCAAGCACAGTGACCGCAGTGAATGCAGAGATCAAGACTGAGATCACAGGCTGAGGGAAAGGCGTTGTCCTTCTGTGTAATCACTGGGTTGGGCCTGCTGGTCGGACCATAAGCATCACGTTCCTAACACATGTAGATGTATATAAGTATACATACTGTATATTCAAACATGTACGATAAAAAGAACCTTTTAGAGAAGGTAAATATAGAGCAGTAGTTGATTACTGAGGAAAAGGGTTCAATCATGCAGGAAATGTCAGTCTTTCATGAAGAAAAGTGAACCAGTTACTTGCAGGTTGTCTTATTCGTCCCATCTTTGCATTAAACTAAATGTTTTGTCTTGGGCCCTGGAGACTATCGGCCCTCTGAAACAGCTTAAAAATCATAGTTAACATTGTGATACTTTATAACTAGTAGTGTAACAATTTGTTTATAAAGGAGATAGACCTCCCTGGGGTCTAACTGCCCCCCAAGATAACTAATGTAGTAATGTGGGCTAAGATAGGATAACATTTGTTTGTCTGTGAATTACCTTTTGGCAAACAAAGGGAATATACTAAATATTCATTTATTCATGCAAAGCCCATACGACATGAAGCATGAAACATTACATTATTTATTATGTTATGTATTTATAACAAATCTTTCTGGTCGTGTCCGTGTTTTTCCACCTTCATCAAATGTTTGTGGCATTTCTCTCAGGCCCGCTCTTATCCTCCTCATAGCTGGATTTTTTTGAGCTTGTTGTATGTCCCCACAAATACTGTAGGTTTAACCGCCACCGTAAAGTGTGCTCTATGTCTCTAAACATCTTGTTTTTGTTTTACATGGCATGACATGGGCCAGGAATGTGCTTTTCTCTCTTTTCAAGGTTTTATGTCTTCATGCGATTTGAGGGCAAGGGACAAGAAATTGAGGTCATTTGTCATCCTTTTGTGCTTTGTCACGGTTTCCAAAATATAGACGGCTCGACCATAGACTGGATATAAACAGGGCTCCACCAATGAGAGTGGGGGGCTATGTAACACACCCACACCGCTCAGAAGATCTTTCTGAGATATCCTGGATATTCTCCATGCCATAAGAAGCAGCTGCCTCTGTCCGGGCTTTTCAGGCCACACCATCAATAAAATCAACTCAGATTTAACTAAGGTATAATAAACATCAGTGATATGTGATCTGTCTTTCATGTTGGATTAACAAAGCAGACCGCTCACAATGATTCAATTTCTTGTTTTTATTTTCATTTCCTTTTTGATTCTTTGTTCATTTCACTTCCTTGTAAAGCACTTTGTAACTGTGTTAAGAAAAGGGCTACACATAAAAAGTGTATTATTACTATTATATTTAGAGGGATAAGAAAGCCAATCAATTTATTTCACTTCTGACCCTGGGAAGAGAAAGATGGCTGAAAGACAAGAGGCTGGTCATTAAAAGTCTGCAGGGTCTGCATCCCATTTCATACGATTCAGTCCCATGTGGGCAGGAAGAACAGCCACTGCCAGGGGCCTTTAGTCTAAAGACAGACAAGAGGAAAAAACAGAAAATATTAACACCAAAAAAACGAATAAAACTGATAAAATCACATCATTTTCAATGTTACAGTATAAAAATACACCAGTTTTGGTGTTCAATTAGTAAAAACATGACCTCCTTTTAATGACATTTCTCTGTATTAAAACCATTTAGACTTTGATTTTTTTTTTCACATTTCTGGCCACAAAACTGGACTCCCTGAAAGTATGTGATCAATTTAGGTTGGTGGAAAATGAACACCTCCATCACGCAAGTGAACTCTTCACAAAAGATTTGCACATATAAATTCCAGATAATTTCTTTGTTCTTTATACCAGGGTAACATAAGTCATGAAATATTCATTTTTACACACAAAAAAAGTCTAGAGTCCAATTCAACTTTCTTGTATAGTCTCCTATAAATCTAACAACTTCATTGAGCTTCGTAGCTGATAATCAAGACTAATAATAGTGTTGACATTAGACTGTGTACAGAGTGCTGGGGGCAGCAGTGCATCAGCTCCCCTATGAGGAAGATTGTGAATGATTTCTCCTGGTGATTCAAGCAGGGACAAAGGTTAAACTCCGCCCTCTAAACTTCAGCCAATCATGTCTGAATATTCAAATGAGCCACCCATAAAGATGAGTTGGAGCGGCAACATTGACAGACCACAAGAAGAAACTTCAGTCCTTAACCGCAACTCTATACAACGCTGTGACCGGTGCTCTGTATGTTATAATAAACGATTGGATATAAAGCTGTTCGACCAACACCCAGAGATTTTTTTATTCAGGATATTTTTTTAGAAAAAAAAAGGCTCAATAATATGGGAGAAGAAAATATCAGTTTTTTGGCTGTTTGGATAATTTTGGGAAACATCTTTGTAACTTTTTCTTCTGTCCCTGAAGCCACCACCGACACTGTGTTTGGTAAGATTGAGCTAACATTGCATTTTAAAAAAAAAATTTTTGGCAGGATGTTATTTTCAATATATATCGGCAGCTTTAATGAAGTCAACATAAGTGGGAAGCAGGTTAATTAATGCATGCTGTTACGCGTTGACCGAGAATAACCCCGTGAAAAGTTTTCTGGTCTGCAGGTCTGCATCCGTTTTCATAGCATTGAGCCTCATGTGAGCAGGAAGAAAAGCCGCTGCTGGGGGCCTTTTGTCTGAAGACAGACAAGAGGGAAAAAGAAAACATTAATAATGAAAAAATCAAACAATTTAAAATCATATTATTTAAAATGCTACAGTATAAAAGAACATCAGTTTTATTGCTGAATTAGAAAAACATTACAATCTCCACTTAAAATCACTTGGACTTATTAATTTTTTTTCATTTCTGTATTTCTACTAAAGCGAACTCCCTGAAAGAATGGGATTAGTTTAGAGGTGAATTTTTTTAATCCATTTTTAATGCATGTATCTCAAGTTTAGCAAACCCAGGTATTAACAGTGGTTTCATGCAGATACTTACACTAGTAAAAATGCAGGGGAGACAAAAGGGGGCGACACAACCATGCTCTATGTCTCAGTGTTGTTGCTGCTTGAGCGAGTCACGCTGGTGAGATTAGTGCTCGCTTAGTATTATTGACTGGAGCAAGTTTTCATAATTTGCATGCGTAAGTTTTTTATTGAAGACGGTTTAATTTATTTTGTTTTCTGCAAAACATCAGCGTTTCCAACAGCTGCATGATTATTGTATGAATGCACATGATTAGACTGTGTAATAAAAATCTAATTTATCAAATTTATCTTTTCCCTGGTCAGACAACAGTCATCTGCATTTCTATCATGCCACAACAATTTAATAACCTACTGCATACTCTCTCTCTCTCTCTGTCTGTCTGTCTGTCTGTCTGTCTGTCTGTCTCTCCCTTTGTGTGTGTTGTAACGGTAAACCCCACAGTCTCCACTTCTCCCCTGCCGCCCACCGCTGAATGGCTAACAAACTACACTGACATTGTGTCCAAGTTCTCCCTGCGCACGGCAGACATCCCTGATGACGACATGTGCTACATCGTGGCCGGAAGGCCAGAAACCATCAAAGAGTGTGAATTCAACTCAGAAACACAGACCTTCGTTGTGATACATGGCTGGACGGTATGTCACTCAGCATAAATTATCTATACAGGTAGCCTATATTAGCAGCTTTTATCAGTCCGTGTTGCGGGTGTTTCATTACTTCAGTATCTGTTTCTGTAATGATGATGTTGACAAAAAACTTCAAATTTATAAAACAGCATGTTGCATAAACATAAAATAAACAGGGGTTGAGTTATGTTGATACAATTTGGAACAACCCAACTAACTGATCATAAACAATGAACCAAGTCCAAGAACTGACAGAGTGAATTGAGAGTTGTGATTCAGGCTCAGCTGAACATCCATTCAGTAAAACTGAGATAAGTGTTAATGTAACAGCAAGTATTCTCAAAATACACTTTATTTCTGAGAAAACAGACTGAGAGTGGTGCGTTAGCGGTGTGAACAGCCCATGCATCTCCTATAATGTGATTTAGAGCCAGTCAAGCAACAAGATGTGAACCTGATGACACTCTGGCTGCTCTCCAACCACAGGACACAGAATGAGGGCTAAGGCCAGAATATATCACACCATCTTGCAGCTGACGTTAGAAATGTGTGTGACCACGTGTGTGTGTGTGTGTGTGTGTGTGTGTGTGTGTGTGTGTTTAACTATAGGTAACAGGGATGTTTGAGAGCTGGGTGCCCAAGCTGGTGTCTGCGCTGTACGAGCGAGAGCCCACTGCCAATGTCATTGTGGTGGACTGGCTGACCCGTGCCAACCAGCACTACCCGACCTCTGCAGCCTACACCAAACTAGTGGGCCGCGATGTCGCCAAGTTTGTCACCTGGTTACAGGTGAGTGTTTTAGCTGGTTGACAGCTAGATTACAGATAGAATCACATTTCCCACATCCTCTTTGTTGATTGTTGCCTTTGACCTACTGCAATTGAATAACCAAATTATCCTGTTAAAAGCAAAGAAATTAGAGCAGCTGGTGAATCTGTAGCTGATGATGTAATATTTTTGTACCCAGCGGATATGTCTTCCTACTGGTTATGATTGTAAAAGCTCCATAAAGGGGTTTTATGGCCATGTCTGTGGCTCACAGCGGCCTCTCATTACAAGGCTCAGTATTAAGTGGAGCACAGCCTTTATATGAACAACTTCAAGGTGTATTGGCATCCTCTGTTTACGTGACTTCCAAGTTTAAAGCTTGCAAAATGTTGGCAAAGCATAAAATAACACAAATTAATCCTTGCCTTGGATAATGTCCCAGACTCTATTAAGACTTGAACTTGAGTGCTGCAGAGCTTAGCCAGGTTCGGCCCACTGTTGGTTTTAATTCCGTCCACCAAGTCTGCAGGATTCACTTTAAACCATTTCTAAGGTACGTCAACATGTCAAGCTTTCTGACACATCTCGTCCATCTCTTCCCTTCCAGAAAGAGCTGCAGTTGCCCTGGGGGAGGATTCACCTGCTGGGTTACAGTCTGGGAGCACATGTGGCTGGAATCGCCGGAGACCTCACTGACCATAAAATCAGCAGGATCACAGGTGCGAACCTTAACTTAACCAATGGATCATCATCTGCTTACATTACATTACAGATAAGCATAGGCGAGCATAGATAGATACTGTAAGTACTGTTACTCTCAGTTTTGATTAATCAGTAGATAAACCTGCAACTTTTCACATAATAACACTTGATTTAAGCCTGTATTTATGATCAAAAAATTGTCGGCTCTAAGTGCAACTTTTTTTAGTATTGATTAGTTTATTGTAAGTGATTTAAGTAAAGGAATCATCAAAGTTAAATTCTGCCTTGAGCACAGTGTGTTTCCTGCTCTTTACAAATAAATCAATCCAAGTATGACCATGTGTAGCGTGTTTTAAAGACTTTATATGTCTACAGCTAATGAAAGTATGCATGCGAACAGTCCGTACTGTACCGTAATGTGTGAGCACTTTTCTTTGCAGCCCAGCTTGTGAAAACAGCACAGCTCGCCAATGAAATATAATCTGTCGCCAGTTACATTCCAGGCCCGTATTGTATGTGTGCACATAGTCAGTTAGTAGGTCCAATCTCCCTATTTGTCACAATGAAGTTTATCCAGCTTTGAAGTCTCTCTGACCTGCTTAGAATAATGGTGTGTTTACTGTGAGAGCAGTAGCCCATTAAGAGCCCACAGTCTCTGCTTCACATTTTTCTGAGCTGCAGTGAGTCTGCAGAGCTGCACACGGCAGAAAGAGTCCAAATGAAACACATACTCTAATGATTAAATGTACCGTTTTTAATCCACACCATCCATTCCCCTCTTTCTACCCAGGTCTGGATCCGGCTGGTCCCACCTTTGAGCACGCAGATGACCAGAGCACCCTGTCCCGAGACGATGCCCAGTTTGTGGACGTCCTGCACACCAACACCAGGGGCTCCCCAGACCGCAGCATCGGCATCCAGAGGCCTGTGGGCCACATCGACATTTACCCCAACGGAGGCACCTTCCAGCCTGGCTGCGACATCCAGAATACCTTGCTAGGGATTGCATTGGAAGGGATCAAGGGACTTCAAAGTATGTACCACAAACCCTCCCTGCTGTTTGTAATTAGTTTTAGAGGCTTTGCTCAGGTTTTAATTTATACAGTGCAAATGCTGTGGTTTGTTAGCACTCAGTCACTTTGGCGGTAGGGTAATACAGTCAGTATGAAGTCCACACAGTCCACTGCCTCTGTGTTGGCAAGCATCTGCCCTTATTATAAAAGTGTCACCACGCTACAAGAGTTAAATTTAGGGAGACCCTGTTACTCCATCTGCTCAAACCTGGTGGTATCAATCTTCTCCACCTCCTCTGTGTGACACACTGCACCATAAATACACAACTCAGCCCACATTAAAGTGAACATTTTGTAACAACAGTGTTGTGAATCATCAAGACAGGTTCATGTTCAAGTGTACAGACACTTTTGACTCCATAAAAGCTCTCAGGGGCTACAATTACAATATGCTTGCCTCCAGTCATAACAGCTACGGATTCACAGTATGTCACAGACATGTTCTTTTATACGTAGAGATGAAAGGCCTTGCATGTTGTTTTGCTGGTTCACTGCTTCTTAGCTTTTGCTAAGTTCTTTAACTGAGCGAGGCCGAACTAAGTGAGAAAAACCATCTGAGTCAGCGTTCAGTGGTGGCTGACATGTGAAGAGTCAGAAAGAGCCACAAATGAGGAAGACATTTTCTCTGCGTAGCATTCCCTGGGAATAGATGAGGAGCTTTCATAAAGTCTTTGCTCTGTGTGTGTGTGTTGCAGACATGGACCAGCTCGTCAAATGCTCCCACGAGCGCTCCATCCACCTGTTTATCGACTCTCTGCTGAACACCCAGCAGCAGAGCATGGCGTACCGCTGCAACTCCAAAGAGGCCTTTAACAAAGGACTGTGCCTCAACTGCAGGAAGAATCGCTGCAACAAGCTCGGCTACAACATCAACAAGGTCCGCACGGCCCGCAGCACGAAGATGTACCTCAAGACTCGTGACATGATGCCATACAAAGGTAAATACCAAGGAAAAAGGACATGTAGTACCTAAAAGGAATATTGTATCTCTCAGTAATATTTAGGTAAGGGAGAATTTGTAGGTTTTGTTCTGGATTAAGTCATGTACTTTACTGAGGATGAGTGAGAGTTGAGTTGATTAATGCACATACATTAACTGGAGTAATCCCCAGTGTGTGAGCTACTGTTGCTGAATGTGCTTAGTCTGGATGTGACTGCTCGGAGATGGAATTAATATTAGTACAGTTAGTGTTGTTACAAATAGACCACACACGATTTGTGGACAGGGTAACACTTCATGTGTACAGCACATGTGTACAACAAGTAGCAAGCACTCAGGAGGTCACATGAACAGGAGGTCATGGGTATTTTAGTGGCCGGGGGGGGTATGCTAAGGTAATGCGACACCGCTATATGTAATGCACCGTCAATGGAAAAGTTTATTTAAGATTTTGGAACAAGTCAACAGTATTATTGTTGCACAGCGAGATGATAATATTTTAGAGATGCAAATTTGTATTGAAAGCTTAGTATGTTTAGTACACACTTATATAGTCATATACGATCGTGTGTAAATGAAACCGGGGAGGATTTTGTTTAAATGCAGCACTATGACTGTCACATGAGGACAGAGAAAGATCAAGGTTACATAACGGCTTTTTCTAGTGTTGAACTAACTTTAAGTCGTGTTATGAGAAACATGGACCAGTTGCTGGGAACCTGTCAAGCTGTGAGAAAGTGTCTAAAGTGTAAAACTGACCCTCAGTAAACTTTCTGCTTCCTCCCCTCTCACAGTTTTCCATTACCAAGTGAAGGTTCATTTCTTCAGTAAGGACCGGCTGAGCTTCACAGAGCAGCCAATGAAGATTTCCCTGTATGGAACCCATGGAGAGAAGAATGACATTTCCTCCGTCCTGTATGTACACCAAACCGTTTTAACACCAGAAACACACACACACACACACACACACACATGCATGTGCAAATTACAAGAAAAAGCAAAGAGATAGTCAACATGGTGTTTCAAACCATTCCCGACTCTAAACAAACCTTAAAGGTTCTCATGCTATTTACGTCACGAACATGTATGCTGACACACACATGCACACATGCCAAGGATGCCTTTAATCTGAGCGGCTGACCTTTGAACATCACATTTCCTTTCACCCTGCAGGCCAGTCCTGAACGGTAACAGCACTTTGTCCTTCCTCATCACCACCGACGTCGACATCGGAGACTTGATGATCGTGAAGATGCGCTGGGAGAAGGACACGATCATCAGCTGGTCCAACTGGTGGGGCAGCAGCAAGTTCCACATCCGGAAACTGCGCATCAAGTCTGGGGAGACTCAGTCCAAGTAAGCTGTCAGCAACACAGAGACACAGAATAGACCTGGTGATATTTATGTATTTCCAGTGATTTTTTTTATAAATGACATTCACAACAATTGTTTTCCTGTGGAACTCCAGGGTGATCTTCAGTCCAAAGGAAGGAGAGTTTGCCTACCTTGTCAGGGGAGGAGAAGATGCAGTCTTTGTCAAGTCAAAAGAGGACAAGATGAGCCGTAAAGAGAAATTGTAAGTTAAGAAGTAGCTTCTTCTAAATGGAGTCTGGATGGGCCACCTAAAAAATGAGCCTTGTTGTGTACCATAAGAAGCAGGAGTTCTCCCGTTCACTGTTCTCTTTTGTTTTCCTTTCCAGGATGCACAAGCTGAAAATGCAGGGCAGTCTTTTTGGGCAGAACGATGCTTGAAGTTGCACTTGACCACACACCCACATCATGCACACTATCCATCTCTACATACATACCCAAAGATGGACAGCACACAGCAACACTGGGAAGGCCTCTGCAAGTAACTGGACATATATAGTGACTGCTGCGTTTTTTTTCTGATTCTTCCTGTTTTTCCTCAACTCCCAGTGCAACCAACACAACCTCAATGACAGTGCTGGAAATCAGTCTGTTCATAAGCTCTCTCCTGTCTCTGAACGCTCTCTCTGCTGCTGAAAAATGTTTCAGGCTTCTTTGTGATGATGTGCTCCCAGTTTTACAAATTCACAGTAACTTTTGCTGCATATATTTGTAATCATTCATTTATGCTTTTGTAGCCTACATGTACTGTTTATACTGATTTTAATGTAATTTGAAATCCTGGACTGGTGTGTTTTCTTTACTTATGTGAACTTGGATTATTGTTAATGTAAAAATGATTCAGATTGACAGGCATAGTTTAGGCACATCTTTTTGTTTTTTGTTTGTTTTTTTAAATGTGCAAAATGATCACTTTGTCCCTAATGTTTGTCTTTACCTAACCACTAATTGCCAACAATCAACAGGGACCAAAGAAATATTTACTATCTGCTGAATGGAGAATCACAGTGGTCATTGTACATACCTTTTTTAATCAATATATATATATATATATATTTTTGAATATGAGTTCTGTGTTAATATCTGATCTCTTGAAGCCTTGCTTGTTCTTTGATTGCATCTTGGTTATTGTGTCACTGGTCACTTTAAAAAGCTCGTCGTCCCCTGCAGCCATATTAGATGTTAAGGTCATTGAGGGTGCAGTCCAGCAGGGACATGCATTCTTTAGTTTTGGTCATTTTTTTCATGATCCAGTAAAGGCTAAGTTTGCCTGAAAACTTCATGAATGGGTCAATAGTTGAAAAATTAAATAGTTTACCTCACTGACTAAGCTCAGTCTACAATATGCCCTTATTTTGAAAGGTCAAATTTCAAAAATTGCTTAAAAAATAAAAGTGAAATTTGTGATGGACTGGCCTACATGATAGCCATAATACATCTCAAGAATACTTCATATTGTATTTATTGAATGTACATTTATATATATGTATATTAAGCTGTAATATATTTTTGCCAGGCTTCCATTGTCATCTGTATTTTTATAAATGAAGCGTTTTGTGATTTTATGCAAAAGGCTTTGGAACGATCGATCAAATTGGTCTCCATGCCAGCTGTTGAGTGCATATGTATGTATAAAGAAAGAGCCCAGGATGGTTTAATAAAGAGATAAACTACACATTTAAATCTTCCAGACTGCTCAAGTTGCTTTTACATAATAATTAAATAAGTAACTCGTCAATAGATGGTGGACCTGTGTTGGAGTTAAGGTTGTCACTCACCATTTCATGGATGAGAAACGTGGAGAGAAACGTCTTGGCCAAGAGCTTACACATGTCTCTGTTATATATCAGTGTAATCAGATTTTAAATAACTTGTAGCAGCTCATTGATTTTGAAAGCAGGTAAAAAATATATTAAAATGTACACATAACATGCATTTAATCAATACAACTGTCTACACAGGCTGGGCAACAGCTCATGCTTCACTCGCTCCTGTTTAGACACTGATTGGAGGACTGTGAATAACTGTAACAGTTGTTAGACACTGCTGCTGCTGTGCTGCTTTCACTGCATAGCCTGCGCAGACACTATGAACTGATCTATACCAAGAAAACAGGGAACCTGCTCATAAAAACATTGCTCTGTAGTGCCACTTGTGGTCAAAAGCTCCACAGTGTGTCTTTAAGTAGGTTGTTATTTATACTGTATACTCTCCCTCATGGCTTACAACTGTGTTAACACAAACCTCATTGTAGATCAGCCAACATCTGAAGGCACTTAGAGCTAACATCCAACATGTTTTAATAGTACCGGATTATAACTGGTTGTTGTCGCTAAGCCAGCTTTGCTAAAAATTCAAAACATATTGCATAACACCGAACCAATCCAAAGTATGGCTGTGAAAAAAAAACATGTATCTCTGATTCTTTGAGTTTGTGGATTAGTTCCTCTGGAAGAGATTCCAACTCGACTGCGGAAAGGGAGGAAAGGCACTGAGCAACAGTTGGTATCAGGACGAAGTTAATGAAGTGAAAAACAGTATGACGAGTAACTCATGCTTCAGTTCCTTTAAATTTGGATTATTTTAGTTGGTTGACACTTGAAAGGCCAATCTGCCCCTCAGCTGACAGCTGTTTTGATCTGAATGTATCAAATCGAATTATTAAATCTTCTGAAGAAAAATGTTTTTCTCGTCTGTAAGTGTTGTTTCCAGAATTGGGATACTGAAAAGAATAATGATACGTAATCACATTTTTCTACTTGTTTTTTCTTCTAATCATGAAGGAAGCAAACAAAATGCAGCTGGCAATGTTTTACCCTTTAACACTGAAATATTCCATCATTGTATGTCTGCTATTTATATTCTCTACAAATCATCAATCACAAATCAGCATTTCATGATCTTCAGACTATTGGTAGGATATACCATTGGTTCCCTTTGGTTGACAAAACTTTTAACATTCTTTATTCATCACTATGAACTATTTGACCTCACCCACAAAGTATCACTGACATTATACCTCATATCCCTTATATGCTTACATTTCTCGAACAACAGTGGAGAAGATTGAATGCAAACATCTGTATCAATGTGCCCTGAAATCAACTGTGTATAAGAGAGGTGAGGAAAGAGTAATAATAAGAGCTGAGGAAACTGGTTCCAGCTTGCACAATAGTAAAGTAAAACATCATGTGAACATCCATCTTATCTTTCTCACTGTGGTCACTGTGGAAACACTACCTCATGACTTTGTGTTGGTGGTGGACAAAAAAGACCAAAAAAAGAGCTACAAATCCTGTATGTATCTAACTCTTGAGAACTGTCTCTTTTCCTGTCAGTGATTCAAACACATCAAGATCTGCTACAAGCCTCCCTAAAGTCAGTACAATATATTGGTCTTTTGCATCAACAAGGCCATAGTGGATGCTCCGACTTGTATTTGTGAATCTGAACATGTGCGACGTCATGTGATATTCCTAGAAGTAATCCTGGAAAATAAGTCTTGGAAGTCCAGTAAATTTAAGACATTTTGTTGTTTCCAAACTTTGTGGAGGAGTTATTGCTTGTCCACTTTCTCTCTGCTGGCAATGACATATAAATCTGTAAATGTCTGACTCCCTCTGCTCTTCATTAGTTCCTCGTCACCACAGCAGAGTCCTTCCCTCGCAAAGGCGAGAACGCCTGGATAAGAACTGCAGCAGCAGTATGTGGGAAAACAAATGTAGTCACTGCTTTTCAAAGAAAATGTTACCATGTTCATGGAAGAGCAAAAGCTCATGAAGCCAGATGGTCTGCTGTGGGAGCAACGTCTGGTGTGTATATGTTTGTGTGTGTGTATGTGTGTGTGTGTGTGTGTGTGTGTGTGTGTGTGTGTGTGTGTATAGAGGAGGAAGAGGAAGAGCAACACTGAATTAAACAGCCTATATTAGCTTTCCTCAGTGCCACTGAGGCTTCTCATATAGCTAAAGCTTCGTTTTTGGATGAATGTGAAGACTTGTCCTCATGGGTAGACAGCTGGACTCTGATTGGCTGAAACGGCAGCCCCTCTTATTCAAATCAGGGAAGGCTTCAGATGCTGCAAACCTGCCTGACTGGATGGAAGTGTGTGTCCACAGGGGAGCTGTGTTTTCATCTCCCCTCTCTTTTCATTTCCTGTCACCTCTCCACTGTTTGTTCCCTAATGAAAATAATAATTTAAAAAAATGCAGCCATGAACAAAGCCAGAGGTCATTTACTTAACAAGAAAGGATGGATTTTTGAAAATGCAATAACTAATTTGGATCAAAATGTTAGTTGCGAACCACACTTTTCCAAATGTCAGGATTTTTTGAGATAAACTAAAGGATTAAGTTTCTTTATGGGTTAAGAAATGATCATACTTTTAAAGCCAACTAAAACATTCAAAACCCCACTGGACAATCTGAAAACGCCACCATCACAAAGCTGAAAACAGGACTGTTTTTCTTGGCTCATGAAAAGCTATTCATACAAAGCAGAAGAGAATTCTTAATTTCTACAACAGGGCTGTTGTTTCTACTGCTGACAGACTACTTCTACGGACTGTACTCTTTATGTAACGTTATCAAGTAAACTGTAGCTGTTAGTACGCTGGAATCCACACACTACCTGGTAATTGGTTACAATGTCAGGGGTTTGTTGGAACAAGTGTCAACATCCCTGTGAACATCACTGTTCAACTGACCCTCAAAGCAACAAGCTTGTAACTCTTCAACCATTAGCTCATCGGCCTCCTGCCCAGTTAATCTTGGCATCTTGCGCCACAGTTTTGGGCAACAAGTCAACCAGAGGCAGCCAACTACTCTTGCCTGAACATTAGCACATGATCTCCGGCGGGCATGTAGCAGCATTTTTTACCCAGTTAAATGCTTTATGCAATAGGTCAAAGGTCAAAGTTTTTAAGTAATGGAAACTAAGAACATGCTATAATAGCAATCTGTGATTCCTAGTGATATTGCGGGCCAGCCAAGAGCTTTACTGACTGTTACACACTGTCCAAACGTGCTGATGCTCAGGACCAGGTTTGTTGATCAGCACTGCCAGGAGTCTGAGAACAGGAACTTGATCCCAGTAGGTAATTTGATCTGAACACGTTATAAATACAGTAATGCATTTTTTCCCAAAATTAGATATTTATGAAGATATTCTTTATATGTATGTTCTAGTTTTTATTTTATGCCTCAGCGCCGGTGTTAGCCAGAGCTGGAGGCACTATGTTTTTCGGGTTGTCTGTCCATGCATCCTTGAAGGAATTTCTTCAAATTTGGTACAAACGTTCACCTAGAATCAAAGATGAACTGATTAGCTTTTCGTGTTTAAAGGTCAAAGGTCAAAGTCACGGTGACTTCACAAAACAAATTTTGGCCTTGTGAACGCAATATCTCCGGAACTCCTCAAGGGAATCCCTTGGCAGAAACATTCACTTGGATTCAAGGATGAACTGATCAAAATTTGGTGGTCAAAGGTAAAAGGTCAAGGTCAGTGTGACCTCACAAAACACTTTTTTGCCATAATTCGAGACTTCACACAGCAATTATGACAAAATTTCACACAAATGGTCAGTATTTTATATAATTCTGGACAAACAGGGATGTAACCTGAAACTAGTATACTGTATATATATATATATATATATATATATACATACATATATGATACGATGCGCTTTAAAAAGAAGAAAACGGATAAGAATAAAATAACAATCGCATCCTTTTTAAATGAAAAAGCCCAATAATTGCAAACTTTCAGCATACTAAGATTTGCTTGATGCAGGTATACATCTGCTCTCATCTGGTCAGTGAAAAGGGGCCTGAAAACATTCTCAAGAGGCTCCCTTATGTGCAGCCTATAGCTGCCTGCATCCTGGAATGTCAGGGAGAGCCAGCCATGTACTGTAGGTGACCGGTGACTCATACTGTACACTGTTAGTCCGTCTGCTACACTGTGCACAACAGCTGCAGCTCCTGGCAGAAAACACTCATGACCTGCTCCTCCAGCCTGCATCAAGCAAACTGACTGTAAATACGACAACAGAATGAACCAAAGGTCTCAGAGTTCATCAGTGATTATAGTCTAAATACAATGCACTTTACAGGAAAATAAAGGAGAGGAAAACTTGAAGCTCATCTTTTGCAAACTTGCTTTTAACATGAAACTTAATATTATTATTATAATTATATTTTACCCTATTTATTTCTTTTGTCTGTTGCTGTCTTTTTTTTAAGGCATTTTGCATATTTTTTGAGGCATAATGTATGGAATTTGCTATGTAAATTGAGTTGTATTATTATAACCTTTTTCTATTTGGCAGACAGAGCATTGAAGATAAATGTATAAAAAATATTTGAAATGAGCAATTCGGTCCATAAACAAATGGAATCAGTTGTTGCTCACTTTCATGGTTTTAGATTTGGACTATCCTAATTTCACTAGTTTAAAACTGTGCAATATCTTTTTTTCTACAGAAACCAGATAAACTATCTATTATTAAATCACTTGAGCTGGGAAGCAGACAGTTAAATAACCAGCCCAACATGCAGATGTAATCCATTCCTCATGTTGGCTTTATTATGTGGGCGAAACATACATTTAATAAAGTGAAAAACATGAATAATACATTCTACTGGCTTTAATGAGAAGCTATGTTGCCAGCCAGTGCTGTTAGCTCCTCTCATAAAGCAGTCTAATGATTGACTTTACACATATTTTTCCATTCCCCGCCCGGGGGTCAGCAGCCAATGGCTTGTCAGAGGTACTATTTAAGACGCGGCATGTTTAAGGTGGTTCAGATATCAGCGCTCTGCGCGCAACACGACGCACAGGATTATTCTGAGAGGGAATTTATTATACACTCTTTTCCTGCGACATATTATTGATTTGATTCGCTATCAAAGGTATTTTCTCCAACAGGAATAAGCTGTAAGAGAAATGAAAGCGTGGCGGGTTCGGTTTCTGTACTTTCTGGTGTTGAATGCAGCTGTGCAGTATGTGACGTCCCTGGAAGAGGAGCTCGCCGATTCTATTTTTGGTGAGTTGCCAGTTTAACCTCATCCACACTTACTCACATCAACAGACTTTTCTACAGGACAGAGGCTTTGGGCTTTTATATCGACGCAGATAATCGTCGTGAAAAACGTGTCATCTGAAGGAAAATCCTGCGCAGAGAGTGTGTACGAGCAGGGTGTGTAGTTTAAACTGAGGATAACATAAACTGTTTGCGTTATACAAGATACTATGAATCACGTGTCTATGACTAAACCTGTGTTTGTGCTCTCTGGGAAATACTCAACTTCCACTAGCTACTAATGTCCATGAGAGACGAGATGAAAGTGTTTGTTTTCCAAGAGCCAGCAGTGGACATGAGGAGAACAATGTGTTGAAAACATTCATGCAACTGAATCATCTGAACAGGAACTGCGTTTTCCAAGTGCTATCATGAGCATTTATGTTTACAATATGGCCCCTAAATCGCCTCAAGCCTTAGGCAATGTAAGCCTTGTAAATGTCTCTGTGGTTCCTACATCCACCACCCCACCCCCCACTCTGAAATCCAGCACAACCCCCAGTTGAGTTGAGTCAGCTGACTGTGTCAGGACCACTGAAACTTGCACAGATTATAGTCGGTGAGGTGGCAGGAACAAAGCTGGGAAAAAAACACTTGGTAGTTTCTATGGAGCTCAGTCTGACCAAGTGAACCCTCATAACCCCTGAGAACTGGATTTGTTTAAGGTGGAAGCTCATTTACTGAGGGGCCCCGAGGGGCCGGGCTTATTGGAGCCAGTCACTCAGTTAGCTAGTCAGGCGTCTCGGACCTCCCAGCAGAACATTAGATAAGATTTACACATCTGACAAAAACACCAGCTAGACAGAGGAGTTTCTTCTCGTCTTCTCTTTTATGTCTCTTCTTACACCCTTTGTTCAAGAGAAAAATGTCTTCATAAATCACCCCTTTCTTCCCTTTCAGGTAACTTCCTCGAACCTCTGAGTGACTTGTTTGACCACAAAGATGATGGCAATCAAACTGTTGCCAAATTCTCCCTCCGCAAGCCATCCCATCCTGATGATGACCTGTGTTACATCATTCCTGGAAAACCTGACTCCCTGGCAGCCTGCACCTTCAACAGCACCTCCAAAACCTTCCTAGTAATCCACGGATGGACGGTGAGCGGAGATGCTTCAGCCTGTTGTGACCTGCCTAGGTCTCAAAACAACCAGGGGCTTTGTTCACTTGATTCTGCTTTGGTTTAGAAAAGAAAACTGTGACTGGTGTTGTTTCATTACCTCACCAAGTTCTGGTGCCACAATGTCATGCAACAACATGTTGTAGTTAGTACTAAAGAACATGCTGTGAAGATGGTCGGGAGTTGGCTTACATTTGAGGCATATGGACATTAGACATGCTAATTCCACCTGCAATTCCCCAAAAATTTTAATGTTATCAGTACCAGTGTGACCTTGTTGCAATGCTGTGTCACATAGTAAGTTCAGCTTTTTATCTGTCCTTTCAACAGTTGAGTGGTATGTTTGAAAGCTGGGTGGCAAAGCTGGTGTCAGCGCTGTATGAGAGAGAACAGACGGCTAACGTGATCGTGGTGGACTGGCTCACCTCGGCCCAGAACCACTATGTGGTTGCAGCTCAGAACACCAAAGCAGTGGGGCAGGAGATCGCTCGCTTCATCGACTGGATCGAGGTCAGTGGGAGCAAAATGTCACAGGTGTCATTCACATGTGCCACCTGTCAATATCCATTTTTGAGGAGTAGATGGCTTTTTCACTATCTGTTCATTAAAAAGCAAACTTAGTAAAGACTTGTACTTGTCATGAATTGCTTTTTGAATGATATCTTTGCCACAACATGGGCTTTAGTAATAGCTTCTTAAAATTTATAACTTTAAACTTTTCTTTTTCTTTTTAAAGGAAACCACCAACATGCCTCTTGAGAACATTCACCTGATTGGTTACAGCCTTGGGGCTCACGTGGCTGGATTTGCTGGCAGCCATGCGACCAATAAAGTTGGAAGAATAACTGGTAAACAAAACACAACATTCTGACACATAAGGTTTAATTGCACATCTTGTAATCTTGCATTTTGATCTGGTCAAAGATCATTTAATTGTAAATGGATTGGTTAATTCATTGTTGTCTCTTCCTGTCTCTGTCTGCAGGTCTGGACCCAGCTGGGCCTGACTTTGAGGGGGAGCACGCCCACAGGCGCCTCTCACCAGACGACGCTTACTTTGTGGACGTCTTACACACCTTCACACGGGGCTCCCTGGGTCTCAGCATTGGGATCCAGCAGCCTGTCGGCCATGTGGACATTTACCCCAATGGAGGCAGCTTCCAGCCGGGCTGCAACCTCAGGGGGGCCCTGGAGAAGATCGCTAACTTCGGGATATTTGGTAAAGATAACTTCAAATTCATCTGTAAAATGCAAACGATTCAAATGTAACTAAGCTTAAAACATGTTAACTGCAGCCAGAATGTGGTTCTTCTGTTTTGGCTCAACATAATCATGTATTATTCAATATTTCTTCTAAGTAATTAAAACCTCCACTTCAGCCAGTATAACCTGCCATTAAACAATGATGCATCTGTTACAAACAGCTTACAATGCACATTTTTGTGATTATTAGTCTACACACAGTCCAGCAGCTTCAGTAAGACTGCAGCTACTTGCTGCTTGTTATTAATCTGTCTTAGCAGTGAACATTGTTGCTGTCAGTTGCACAAGGACCCCATTCAAACCGGGCTGAAAATAAACAGAAGGCCCTGAACATGGCAGAGGAAAGGTCAGATACAATATCAGTCATCCTGGCTGAATAGGTTGGTAGGTAAAGTAAGATAAAGTTTATTTAGCGACGTGTGGTCAGCAAACAAATAGAAATGTAACAAACTGGAATATTATAATTTATTTCTCAGTGTTCTTTAAGAAGCACGTGTTTAAATATATTCCCCTCTTTCCTCCTCAGCTATCACTGATGCAATCAAGTGTGAACACGAGCGCTCGGTCCACCTCTTCATCGACTCTCTGCTGAATGAGCAGGATGCAGCCAAGGCCTACAGGTGCGGCAGCAACGACATGTTCAACCGCGGCATGTGTCTCAGCTGCCGCAAAGGCCGCTGCAACACGGTGGGCTACGACATTAGCAAAGTCCGCAAGGCGCGCAACGTTCAGATGTACACCAATACCCGAGCCTCCATGCCTTTCAGAGGTCAGTGGACTTTCAAAGCAACTCATCACTGCTGTCACATAAAAACTGCTGCTGTATTTTCTTACGTACCTAGAGTCAAATTAACTAATAATATTGCAAAGGCCCAACAAGGTCCAATGGCTAAACTTAAAAAAAACTCTGTTATAAAAAAGTTTTAAGGAATTAAAGACTTTCTGAGCTTAGTAGTGTTTCAAATCCTGGATGTTCTGGCTGCAGCGGTCTGACCACTCGCAGCTTAGTTTAGCTAAACCAACTAAACTGGAGCAGCTTGCAGCTGCAGCAGCCTACAGGCATGTTTAAAGTTTCCCAAATGTTCTCTCGCTCTGCAGTCTACCACTATCAGCTGAAGATGCATTTCTCCAGTAAAGTGAACCGTTCAGAGATGGAGCCCTCCATCACTGTGTCGCTGTACGGAACAAAAGGAGAGGCTGAAAATCTGGAGCTTAAACTGTAAGTGGGCCCTTTAAAAATCAGTATTAAAGAGAATTACAGCACCGTGACTTGCATTTCTGAACTTATATGTAACAGCTGCACAGTAGCCTAAGAAAACAGCAACAGCATGAAGAAACCATAAACAGTGATATATAATGGTTTTATCACTGTTTATGGTTCAAAGGTTTCAAGACTAGATAAATATCACTAGCTTGGAGCAGAGCACTAACATGTCTCTCTGTTTGTGTCTGGTAGGAAGGAAAAAATAGCCACAAATAGGACACATTCGTTCCTGCTGGTGACAGAGGAGGATATCGGTGACCTGATGATGTTGACGTTTAAATGGGAGGAGACAAACGGCTGGTCGGCCTCCAACATGTTGAAGATGGTTTCCTCTTGGTGGTCCGGTGACTCCGACAGCGCTAACATGGAGGTTCACAAAATCCGCATCCGAGCTGGCGAGACCCAGCAAAAGTAAGTATGTCATACAGGTATTGCACACTGTTTTAGCATTATTGTGAAAAAGGTAAAAAAGAAAAAAAAGTCAACCATTGTACTGCCATCAATGGAATGAATGGGTCAAGTGCTCATATCGATCAACTATGTGTCATGAATTTCCTTTGCAGGATGGTGTTCTGTGTAAAAGACCCTGAAACTCACAGCTTAAAACAGGAGGTCACATTTGTTAAATGTAAGGATGCATGGAGGACAGACCGGAAACAAACTCAAAAAAGGTGAGTTAGACTCTGTTCACCCTACGTCAGTGCTTTTGATATTGCTGTTAATGCTGATAAATGACAATGAACTTTGTCTTTGTCTGCAGAGTGACTCTGGAGAACCACTGACTCAGAAGAAAAGACCCAACTGTTGAAAGCCCTCCGGTCCATTTCAGCACTTAGTAAATAATTTATACATCTGTAACTTATTTTATTTCTCAAATTATACAAAACCCTCACCGCTTTGTACATATCCACAGAAGTTTGTTTCTTATTTAAACAATGTGTATGTAAATTACTGTGTAATATTTTGTAAAAAAAAAAAAAGAAAAAAAAAAGAAAAAAGTTTTTATGACACATAACTGTAACATCATTTTGTACGAAAAGTAAATGCCGTTGTCTTTGGTAGAGATGGATACTATTCAGTCACATGCACATTTCATATTTATAGCACTGTGAAGAATGATGTCCTGCAGACTGTTGCCTTCTTAAGGTGTTTTATGCAATAGGGTACAATTGTATTACCTTCATACATTATCAGACTAATGCATAACCTAACAGAGCATTCACCACTGTGGCTCTCAGCACTATACGTGACTGTGGGACCTGGATCAGTGTGCCTTACGTTGAACGGTCGCTAGAAGTAAGCTGTTGCAAAATGAAATTGTCTTAACGTAGCGCTTTGTTGCTGTATTTTTCCTTTCATTTTTCTGTGAACTTATTTGACCTTTACTGAACCACCTAAACATTCAAAAGATGGCGTTTCGATCACTTTCACAACATTTTTACTGGTGCTCATGTTACTATGAAGCTGTTACCTCAAAGAAATGCCTGACATTTTGTCGACCATTTTTCTTCTAAACTTTATGAGGTATGTTGTGATCCGTGTGAGGTAGAAGGCGGAGTTAATGTCAGTGATGCCACTTTGTTGTCTTTGTTTCCTCTGTGCTTGAGACTTCTCAAAAGTTCATAAAAACATTTCCAGTCCTATGAGCATCACCTAAACCTCGGCTCTTTAGAGATCGGTACTGTAATCATTGTGACTTCATTTCCACCTACTTTATAAAAGAGGAAATGTTTCACCTTTGCACTGAAAACAGGGGACGACATTGCTAAACAAAGGTACTTGTACAGTAGATTTAATGTAAATACCATAATACTTATGATAGGTTTTTTAGTACGGAACACTGTTAGTTATATATTTTTACCTCTGGATGAACTTAATCTGTAAAATATGGATTCCTATAATCTTTTGTACGTATTTGTAAATATTCACTGTGCTGTATAAATTCTTTAATAAACCAAAACTGCCATCTGAGAGGTCATTCTGAGCACAACATTTTATTTAGGGAATGAAATAATAAATTTAGTTTTATCCTGACCTTAATCATTCGACAGCTCATTGTTATTACTGTGGAATGTATTATCAAAGAAAAATGTGTTTGATGCAAATATTTTGACAAATGAAACTGTTTTTGATATAAAAAGTCAAGGAATTATTAAATCACCCAAAATAAACTCTGCAGTTTCTTCATGTCCTTGCAGTTGTGAGGCCACTGTCTTGATATGACTGTGTCAAGGTGACCCAATGTGAAAACACTCCTTTACAAGCAGGTCCTGCAACCAGTAAAAGCACAGCAGTACTATCAGTATTAAATGTAGTTCCAATTCATTTATACACAGTTAGATAGTTATGTCAATTTTTGTTCATTGTTTTTCTTTCTGGACTTTTCCTTAATCTTTGCTGTTCTCTTTCTTTAAGTCAACCTAAGAAGTTTAGACAAGAAACTACCTAAAATACTAGCTACTGCTTGCAATTTTTGAAGTAATTCATGTAGCTGTCAAATAAAAATTGTGGTGTAATAAGTACAAAAGTTCCTTCTGAGGTGAAATGTAGTTAAGTAGTAGTAGTAGTGGTAGTAGTAGTAGTAGTAGTAGTAGTAGTAGTCCAAGTACTTGGTAAAAAGCACAGAACCTGAGTAAATGTGCTGAAGTAACTTATAACCGCTGCAAATCATAAATGGTAAACAATTGCTCATTGAGATGATAAATGTGTTTACTGTCGTTTTATTAACTTAAACATCAGAACCTTTTTCAGACAACTGACATCATTTAGACCCAAGGCCCTGTCAACCATCAGTTTCGACTTGGTATCTCTTCTTCCTGTGACAATATTAAAATTGAAAGTGTCGCTGTGGTGGACAGCTGGATGTTCATCTAGGCTCAAATTAGCGCTCAAGTTCAAACACAGCAGTAAGGACATCGCAGGCTAAATCCCACCAGCCTTTGTAGGGACAGATGGCCCTTTAAATCACTGTAGGTGCACTGCTACAGTATGTGGCTCCTCTGAGAGGGCTGATGGACCCACAGCAGCAGCAGCAGCGATGTTTTCCACAACACATGCATCACGTTGTAGAACACACTCACCACTTGCTGAAATGTAAACAGACAAGTCACACGAGGAAAAGAAATGACAGATGTATAATGACGTCGAAAGATATCAGTCAGTGAAAAACTGGCACTGAGCAGGTGTGTCCTCCCGAGTCACCTGCAAACCACTCAACCACCCACTTCAGATGTGGAACAAAGTTGAAAAAAGGAATCTCCTCAATGTGGCCTTGACACTTCAAAACCCCTCATAAATTAATCTAAATGAATTTGTGCGTCATTGTGAGGATAGTTCCCAGAAGGTCAGAGGTTACTCCAGGTCAGCGGTATTGAGGGTGCGGCTGCAGAGGCAGATGGTGCAGCCCATCACTCCAGACAGAGTCAGGATAGCCAGCAGGATGGCCCACCAATGAGCCTGCGGAGAAAGACAAATGAAAAAGACTATTGTACAAACATTGTCTTGTCATTATGGTTTTTTGTGTTACTCCAGTTTGGATTACTGTTGGTTGACTGTATTTCTTAGCCAGATGTTTGGCAAGTTATTTAAGTGTTCCCCTTCACCCCGCTGAGTTAGCATCAGTGCTTCTTCCATTGACTGGAAGTGCAGCTGGAATTATTCACAAATGCAACCAATGACATTTAGATCATCACTTGAGCTGTAAACATCTGTTTTCATTGAGTAATGTTGTAATACTAACAACCTGCACAATGTTTATTGAGTCAAATATGATTAAATATTGCATTAAATGCACTGAAATTCAACATGTCAAGACTTAAACATGGTCATTTCTGTCAAAGTAGCTCACTGCTACTACTACCCACACACTTTTAAGACAACGTTAGGGCAGTTTGCAACAAGTTGAGTTTGAAAAAACAACAAAAAAACAAAAAAAACAATTACTTGATGTAATGTTTTTGGTGTCATATTCTTGGTTGAACTTATGAACTTGCACTGAAAACCCACACTTATGCAATGCAGTAAATACTTGGTATGATGTAGTGCACTCCCATGTCCATTACTTGTTTAATTACTTGCATCTTTGGGGAACTACATCACTACAAAAGATTGATTGATTAGAAGGATCAGCCAACGGGATCAGTGTCATCAGTAGTTTCACGCATAAGAGTCAGCGACACAGGTATGGAGAAAAAACACAATGAAGCGAAGGGTCAATTCTGACTCCAGTGAAGCGGATGGCTGATCCTTGCAGTGCTCTTAAACCCAAATGGGCATTCCTGATTCTCCATGCTGTCGTGAGAAACTGAACCTCAAAGGCAGCTACAACTTAAACACTGAAGACAGCTGAGCATCCTGACAGGAAGTTTAACAAACACAGTGAGCTGCGCCGAAGATGTGACCTCAGACAAACATCTGCTGCTTCCTTACAAAGATGATTTCCTCAGTTATAGCACGAGGTGAGGAATCATTTTTCAACCACATAATAGTAATGCTGAAGCCTCTAGTCTGACCTGATGACCAATAACCACTGATCAGGACATTTGAGTCAGTGGGGCAGCTTGAAATCTATAAAGTTAATACATGACGACCTAATTGAGAATAAACGTTTTTGAAAAAGTAAATTAAAAAGAAAGTAAAATATCTCATCTAAATTTAGGATTAGACTTTAATTGGAGTCAGTCATTACAGTATTACTGTATTTTATGCAATTGTGCTTTTTAAACTGAATTATAGGAGACATGCCTGACTGTAGCAGTTCCCTGTAATTCCATTTAAGAATTAAGAAATCAATATTCTTCACCTTCATTGTGACATGCCCTCCACGGCTTAATGTCTGAATGCTGAATATACTATCAGACTAATCATAAGAAACCTTCACCTTCATCCACTCTGCTACATCACTGAAGTCCTCAAATTGGAAAAAAGAGTTCTTCAGTCGTGCGATGGGGCCGTCTGCATCCAGCAGGCGACACACGTGGAATTTATCGCAGTAACCTCGGTTTCCAGAGCACGGAGCCCCACCGACCAGCGGCATCGCTTTTCTCTGAAAGTGACGAGACAGCACGGAGGAGGTGGTGCTGGCACAAGTCTCAGGCTTATCTGCCGTAGACAGCAAGAAAAAATAATTACAACACAGAAGAATAAATATTTGTGTTGAATGTGAAAATTTCTGTCAATGACATCCCCTGGTGGTAGTAGAATTTTTGTACAATTGTGTCTACAAAACTAAAGCACTTAATAATGCAAAAGGTGTATTTAACCTCTTTAAAGCACTGATACCGGACTCCTGAATAAAAAGTTTGCCCACTCACATTTCTTGCTAAAATGTGATATTCAAATCTCCTTTACAAAACATGTTATTCCACCTACATGACCATCACATCAGACGGCGTCTCTTGTAGTGCTTATGACGTTGTCTAATGGAAAACAATAATGTATGTGGGTGACCTCCGTACAAATTGACCCAGGCTGTTTTGTTGGGCCACAAAGTGTAAACACATTCCTCGGTATTGGAGCACACACGGGCTCATGGTTACCGAGCTGCTGGCAGCACATGTGGCATTTCTCCTTCATGGAGTCTCCTGGACAGTCACACTGCTGCAGGCGGTGCTTCACACACACAGACTCAGCACAGACCTGCAGAGAGAAGCAGAGGAAGAGAGGAGATGGACCTTCTGTAAATTATGTTGGTGCATTACAGTATATAAAATAATATAAAAACAATATACATAAGTGTACAAGATTTGTAGTTAAATCGTGTGTTGCTGAGCTCCAGTGCCGCTCAGATGTAGAGGTGTACATCAGGGTGTGTCAGTACGTCGTGACGTCACTGTTGGGTGCAGTTACAGGTGCAATAAAACCACACCCAGGTGAAACAGACTTTAAACTCTGGACCAGCGACAGCAGTGAAACACTGCTCAAATTTATTTACCCGGGCTTTTGGGAATCTAGGGCAGTTTAATCTTGGGCAAACACACGGACAATGTGCATCACATATGTGGTTTTAGAAGTTGTGTTTAGTTCAAGCCTGTTTTCCTGTTTTCTGTTCACTCATTTGATTCTCAGGACTTAAACATTAAGTCATTTGAAATAATTTAGCATTCATTTGGCTATTATAAACAAAACAACACCTTTATTTGTGGATCCGTTTTCTTAGATCTTTACATTCACACATCCCCACAAAAGCCTTTCTCTAGTTCCATGTTCATGGATCAGGTCATGAGAAGTTAGCACACATAGCACCTCTGGAGAAAAATATTACGCAATGAAGAAACATTCACAGTTGGAGTGAATTCCTCCCCAGAGGACAATTTATCATCTGTAGCTAATGAGGGTGTTACACACTATTGTCTTGTGTTATCACAGATCTTCTCAGTAATTCTGTGTTGTAATACTGTTTTTGTTCACGAATAAAGTGGGTCGTGAATACGCTCACTGGATGGTGAATCTACTGGTAAATACCCGATTGTCAACTTCAGAATTTCACTTAAAGATGATACAGAATTATTTTTGCAGAACAACGATAATAAGAAAACAGTCAGGAAACAGCCAATAGACGCACAGTAGCATGGCTTTTAAAATGGCTTCATATAGATAAAGCTGTTGGTATCCTCCTTTACATAAAGGTATTAGAAGACTTAGTGTGATATAACTAAAAGCTCCAGAACAGCATCTAAATGGACCTTACTGTGTGACTGTTTTGGCATCGGCTGTTTCCAAGTTCAAGAATGATCTGAAATGCAACATAGCTAATACATTTTTCTTTCAGGACCAACTTTGCAACATCGCTGCACACTTTGCCTTGTTGTTGGGCAACAGAGTTGAACCGTATTGTCACACTGTGGTGTAGTGGATGTGGTTGCCTCACCCCGTTCAGGCAGACACGTGTGCCCTGACTGCAGACGGTAAAGTTTTCCTTGGCGCTTGGCTCGGGACAGAGCGGGGAAAGGCCTGAACACACACTCTCCCTCTGACAGTCAGTTTCCTCATCACAGGTCTGACTGGCCGGCTTAAACCCGCAATCATGACTGCAGCACAGGCCCTGACTCGGACTGATGGATGGATGAGTGAAAGGACGTCGTAAACATACAGTGAGGGCGACAGATACACATGAGAGCCACACATAAACAAAATAGAGACACACCTAGAAGATAGGATGTCAGAAAAAAATAGTTCAGATGAAAGGTTGACACGAATGCGATGTGCTGTTTTAATTAAAAATGATGAAAGAAATATGCTACCTTTCAAACTGAAAGCAATGCCAACGTCTTATGATCACCTTTTATTACATTTTATGCACACTTTGATGGTGTGTATACTTTTACGTATCCAGTACCTGCAGACTTTACCAGGCTTGAGGCGACACTGGACTCCTACAGGCTCTTTAGCGCTGTAGCAGCAGGGGTCTGTGTCGTTGTGACCGACATCACACTCCTCATCTTTCTCTACAATCTGGTTTCCACAGATGGGCTGATTGCTGACTGGCCCGAAAAAAAAAAAAAGAGCAGACAAGCAGATAAGCATACACAAGTAAAGACACACAAAGTGAAGACAAACTATAGGCCTAACTATTTACAATGAATAATGACAGTGTAAACATTTGGCCCAGATCTGCACAGCTCAACAGGCAACATGCAGGTGCATGTTGTCGTACGTTTTCCTCCTCACCCACAAAGCAGTCGTCCTTCTTCAACTTAAGCATCTTGCTGATGTGCTTGATGCTGCAGTGGGAGAATTTTTCATTGTTTTCACGCACCTCATCTGTGGCGTGAGGGAACATCAGGTACCTGCCTTTACCACCAGAGGAACCAAGATTCCCGCAGTTAGAGCCCTCGTCGTGCTGAAACACAGACAAAATATTAGAAAATGAAAGTTCAAATTATATCTCTCTTGATACATTGTGCATGTTGACACTGAGTGAATAGAAATTGAAACAGCAGGGGGAAACAAATGATCTAACCCATGCTGAAACAGTTTGTTTTCCTCTTAACCACAGATGATGGAATTAACTCCATTTGTTGCTGTAGCCTGTTATAGGAAATTGCAGACAGTCAAAATGTTTTCAGTAATGTCCACGGACAGTGGAAGATGGTGCCTGTAACAGCAGCTATATTACAGATCCTTTCTGACTTTTAAAGTTATCTTTGTTATAGTTTCAAATCCAAAGTGGAGCCTCTCGACAGTCAAAAGCTTTCTCTGGAATCTGATGGCCCTGAAAGAGCAGAGGAATGTCGTGTTCCATATGTGGGACATCAGGGACAGAACAAAGAGCTCCTCCAGCTTTACTCCGAGATACATTTGTGAAACATTCCCTTGAACGCCTCCTCCCTGCATGTCAGCGTGTATATGATGGTGTGATGGTTTTATCAGTGGTATCAGTATCTTCTGGATGTCAAACTCACGGGTGAATTAAGAAACCAAAGCGTAGACTTGAAGTTAACATGGACACATGCAGAGAGAACATGTTCGGATGTGGGTGTTTCTGCATCTGTCCTTGGTTAGTTTGATGGATGTGAATGAAGTGCTAATTTTATAGTGCTCACTATGTTTGTCAATATCTTCGGTTCTGGGTTTGGCAGAGCACTACGCCACAGCTGTGCAGATGTTTTTGCAGTTTCTTAAGAATAGTATATCTATTTTATTATCTTTGTCTTCTGTTAACTTGTGTCAAATTTTCAGCCACATCTCATAAAGCAACTTAGTCTTGAATTAGGTTTCCACTGTAATGTCGTGCTTTGCCATGTTGTGGTCACTCAGCTAAAAACTCTGCAGACTTTAACCTAAAATTAACGAGCTGCACTGTTCACGAACACTGTTCCTCCTTTACTGCTACAGTCAGACTGACAACAAAAATGGTGGGAAGCACTAAGAAAAGGAAGAATGAGCGATTCTAATCCAACATAGTTTTTGGCAAATTCAGTGAATTTCTCCTCTTGGTCCACTAGCTGTCTGTTCTGTGTGTGTGCTGAAAAAAATCTGGTGTTGCAACACAGCTCTGGCTTTATAAATGTGAAATAAACAAAGTGTTGCAGACCAAGTCACACAACACTATTCCGACTAGTCAGCAATAGGGGGCATTGATGCTTGTGCACAAGACAAGGGAAAGAAGAAGAGAAGAGGGGAGGGGGAGCAAAATAGGGTAAATAACGGGAGTGTGATTATGGTGTGTACCACACAATATAACCATATTGTCAAGAAGGAGAGATGGCCGAGGAACAGCCAAAGAGTAGACGGTCAGAGGAACAAAAATTTAAAAAAAGAAAAAAGAAAAAGCTTTCCAATGGTGGAGACTGTATGGTTGGACTGTGAAAGAACTTCAGCACTGGACTTATCCACTGGGACAGGCCTGCAGCCTGAATGACAGGCACACAGGGAGGGCCACTCAAGAGACTGACGGTGTGGGTAAAAACTTTAGAGATGTTTTGACGTTGCACTGGCCCACCGGGATTGTCCCGGTAGTCGTGATGGCCAGTCCGAATATGGTGGAGAAACCCTGAGAGAAAGGCATGAAGACGGATGCAGAGGTTGCTCTGTTTAGTCAGTTAGTTATTTAGTTTTGTTACATTTCATAAAGCCACTAGGTCGCTTTTATTTTGTGCTGTTGTTCTTGTGATAGCTGTCACAAACAATCTAAACAACTATTTCTTGCTAGTTTTTACTCCATTGTTTGTGTTCATGTTGTTTGTTTCATGACATTTTATATTATAAGGTTTGTTTTGCTTCAGCTATGAGAAAGAGCATCCACCAAGACGCATCGGATGAATTCCACCATTGTGTTGTTGCTGTGCCCTGGGACTGAGCTTCTAAAGGAGCACTGAAGGGAGGGGTGTATTTGTTTTGCTGTTGAGTTCGAATATCAACAGTCTCTCTCCAGAATTGCTTCCTCCACCTTTAATCGGCAGTTTTATTATTTAACTGTTTATTTATTATTGTTTATCTGGTTCCGGTTACTCCCATGTGAGAATATGATGCTTTGATGCTATGATTGTAAACTGAACATTGTTAGATTTTGGACTGTTGGTCAGACAACTGAAGCCCGCCACCATACCTACCACAACTCTCAGGTGAAGCTATTCATGTGCTTTTTCCAACCTGTCTGGCCTGAAAACAATGTGACATGCCTTTTCACAGGCGCCTGGACACCAGGCCAGAGCAGGAGAACTCATGGTAGTTTAACTTATAAAAAGCCTGCGGGGTCTGACATAGCAGAACTAATCTGCTCAGGAACGCCTCAGAGGACTCTTTGGTCTGAGCAAGTGTGAATAACAGAAGCCAGGGTGAAAGGAGATGGAGAAGCACGGCTGGCATTTTACGCAGTGGGACAAAGGTTGCAGGTGTTTGCAGTTGTCACAAATGGCGAGAGGTGCATGCATTTGTGTGTACACATAAGCTGTGTGTTGATATGGTAGAAGTGGAGGATTTTTTATGGGCTAGCTTGTGAGAATATACCAGAGAATATAAGAGATCCTCCTGCTCCCTCATTTCCGATTATCCAGTGATAGTGAGCCAAGGGTTCATATCAAACAAACCAGTCATTAAAAGCCAAGGCCTCCAATGCCCACATAAGTGAATCATTCACAGACACTTTGTTCTGGTGTAGTGCAAACAGCCATGTTTGTGAGAATATTCGAAGTAAGTCTAAAATCTGAATCACAGAGATTCATCGTGTTGAATTATCATTAATACATATCAATATATCAATATATCATTATTACACAAACCCGCATGCTCTCGTGTAGGACTAACATGTTTGAACTCCTGGTCACTGAGGCCCTGGAGGGGATTTACAGTAAAACTGGGCAAAGTTTAACAGACATCTGAAATACTACACTCAGCTGAGCAAATGCACAAATCAGGTAGCAGATATTTCGCAATATTGTTATTATCTTTTTCTCTTTTATGATATTAATGTTGATGTGATTGGGTTGGTAGTTTAGTTATGTTTTTTCATTGTTGCTACTTCCCCAGTGCTGTATAAAAAGAGTACCAGGTGTTGACAATCTGTTTTTACAGTTTTTACTGTTTCCACCTTGATGAAGACTTTGTGGGGTTGAAATCGGGTGGTTTTTCAACCAATATGCCTGATTGAAGGCTTTTAATACATCTTGTCTCCTTCCTAAGAGTGTCTGAAGAATAACATTAAGCTAGCCACATAGGCTACTGTGGTTGCCTGTTAAACCACAATGTCTCATTTACAGTTTCTTTCTGAACAAGTGATGTAAATAATTGTTTACATTCATGAGTTGTTGCTTTTTCAAATAGACAGTCTGTAATGACATATTGATTAGATTTTTTAGTTACTTGCCCCACACTGCTTGTCAGCTGTATGACATTAAAAGATATTTTAAAGTTTTAAAGTAATACTTCGAGTTATTTGAAGTTGGGTTATGTGAGGTACTTTTACATAGTCAAATTATTACCTGCAGTAGATTCGGATCAGTGCACTACTAGTTCAGAGAAGCTACTGTCACACCGCATTGAGGTCTAGGTAGGGTTTTGTCCCGTCTCCGTGTTTTGTCTTGTCATTTCCTGTTTTAGTTTGAAAAGTAACTCTCCTCTCGTTTCAGGTCACTTGCCCTTCCTCATGTGTCTCGGTCTGATTGCCCTCTGAGTGTTTTCACCTGTTCCCCTTGCCCAGTGTTTAAATAGTCGGTGTCTCCCTTTGTCTTGTGCCAGTGTGTTTCGTCTGCGTGCGTGCACCCCAGCTCTTCGTCACAGCGTTCCTGAAGTTTTGTGTTCTTCTTCCTCCAAGTGAGAGTTTTGAGTTGCAAGTTTATATCCTAGTTTAGTTTCATAGTTAAGGATTTCATAGCCTTTTGTTTCCTCCGTGTGGAGTGATCTTTTGTTTACTTACCTATTATAGAGTAGAGCCTCCAGTTGGCTGGGGAGTTTTTTTATTTACAGATAATGTTTAATAGCCCATTGTGTTTTCCTCCTTTAGTGGAGTGATTATTATTTTGATGTTTTTCATAGCCTCATGTATAGTGAGGGCTAGGTTTATAGCCTATTTATTTCTCCAATTGGAGGCACTCTGACGAGACAATAAAAACAGTCAATTGAACCCTGCATCTGTGTCCTGAGTCCTTGCCTGGTCGTGACAGCTACCTGACAAAAGATGACCGATGTGCTGCTATGGACGGGGCCAGCTGCAGAAACATGTTTTAGCCACTTTAAACAAAAATGCATTTAACTACCAGAGTCCTACACACAAGCACACCTATGCTGCTACTCTGAATCTACTATAGGTAATACATTGACCATGTATAAACACCTCGCACACCCCTAGGTCAAACCTGAACTATCCCTTTAAAACTGAGGTTTCCAATTTTGAAAGGATACAATATTTGGTTTCTATTTCAGGGTGGAATGTGTTGAAAACACTTCACATCATCATTTAGTTGCTTGTATTCTTAAAATTTCAAATACCAGGTGCGTGTCAGGGAAGACATTGTGTGCAGTGCAGTGTTCGGTTTGATTGTCTAAAAGTGGACTGAGTGGATTTCTGAGCATCAGGCAGATTAAGGTGAAGAGGGTGTGGCGTAAAGGATGGCGACTGACCGGAGATCCCAGGCTGTGGCCGAGTTCGTGAGCAAAGGTCAGCTGGACGAGTCGAGTAGGCAGGAACTGTCCGAAGTTCTGAATTGTGACCAGACCTGTGTTCAGGGTGGCGGTCTGGCCGTTACGCAGGGTGGTTTGTTTTGAACATATTCCTCCCCAGTTACCTGAATAACAAAGAGATGAGAGGATAAACATGGAGCTGGCAGGTTTGATGCTACCAAGGATAAAATTCCTGTGAGGTCCTATATAGTAAATAACAAGTGAAATAAATAATGAGTAAAATGTAAATGTGTTTAAAAAGATGTTGTCCAGGTAAATAAAAGGTTAAAAAAAAAACTTTGAGAGGGGCTGGAAGCACATCGACTCTTACATTCAAACTCTCGCTCTCTGTACTGACAAGGTTTTTTGGTTCCTCTTGCCTCCCTGCGAGTTGACAGAATTGATTCCTTAGGTATGTGACGTATGAAGTGGCTGTCTGAAGTTTTTTTTTTTGAGACTGTCATTATTAGGCTGCAGTTCCAAGGTGGAAATACTCAGTCATAGCATTGACTGCTTATGGCTCATGATATGTTTTGAATTATATAAAAAACATCATATAGACAAGGTTAAAAACTCTATTTTCATTGGAGGGGCTCTTTAATGATTGAATGACTTGGTCTTAAACACTGTGTGTGTGTTAGTATTACTGCTGCCATTGCAATATGTTTCTCATGCGTTGTGATCTTGTCTCTTTTGCTATTCATTACTGTGTATGGGCAACCAATCCAATTTTACAATTATTAATTCCAATTATCTCTTAATGTAAAGAGCAAAGTCTAAGCATCCGTTACTCCACAATTTGTGGTTTATGTATTTTACCATCTATAGCTCAGAGCAGGTATTGCACAGCAAGATATATATGATGATCGCACATAATTCCTACTGCAACAAAAGGGTTGAAATGTAGACTTAACAGGCCCAACAAAAAAGAGAGCTGCAGACCTAATGAAAACATACCTACTTCTCACTTTGCAGGGCAGCATGGTTGCATAACTGACCGTGTGCTACTGGACATACCCTAAACCAACAATGTTTTCCTGAAGTGTTATCAACCTGTGAGGCCCCCGGGGACAGGGAGGTGCAGACAGACATGCCAGCAGACCTCCTCTAGCCTGCACAGACATTTGGCCTCCAATGGCCTCCATTGCCTTTGGGTTTATGTAATATTCCTGAAAGCCATTCCCACAATGACTAACACCTGGCCACATTCACATGGATGGGTGGCTGGGCTGTGACATCATCTTTCAGCAGACCAGCCAGATGACTAGTTCTACAGAAACCAGTCCTATTGGTCAAACTGAGCACCTATGATATGGTTCTTTAGACTACTTCTCTTCCCCCAGGACTTAAGTTTAATAAAACCATTCCTTAAATTTGTGACATTTCTTGATTCAAAACAAGATGCATGCAAAAAAAAAACTAAATACTGAACCTAGAAAAATGATGACCTCCGATATCTTTAATGTAAGCCCAATAAATGTTTCAGTGCTCTGCCTTATCCATCATGATTTTCTCAGCAATCATTGCCACCACCATTTTAACTCAATCCGCTACTGTGGGAGTAATTTCCATGCGTCCATTCTGTCACTTCATTGGTTCCATCCATTTGTACACATGTGTGTTTCAGATTGGAGGTCTCAGCAGTTCACATGCAGTCACATGACTTTTATGTAACACCTCTTACACAATGTGGTCAGCAGCACCAACATTTTGGTGGGTGCATGTCTGTTCCATATATTCAGCGCCGTTTCAGAGAAATCTGAGTTCACAGGATGTCCCACAGGACTATGGGAACCAGTCGTGGGCATCTGGATCTCCCATTGGCATGTTTGTGTTACACAGTGGGCGTAAGTGTGACGTCCAGGAACGATGAGGGACAGTTAGAGGTCAAAAAACAAAAACAAAAGTGCCTCCTATCTCTGCTGTTGTAGAAACAATGAGGGTACTGTAAGGGCTAGGAGCGAAGACAACACCGTCACACTACCATCATATGTCAGGTGAAGGAGGCCGAGAGAGACGATACAGTAACCTGAGACTATTTTATCCCTCTGTATTGATCCCACAAGATGGCTTGTGCCAGAAATGGGATGGCACAGTGAGACTTTTTAAGCTTTAGAGGAGAAGTTAGAACAAAATAAAAGCCATTGTCATTATTAATAGTACTCCTCACTGTTAAAAACCAAAAGATATATCCACAAACTGCCAAGCAAGACTCCCCCGGCAGGATAATCAAGAATTCTGGATGCATTTCTCCAGCGTTCCCCGCTTTTGACCTAAAATGGCCCCCCTGATGGGCTATTCAAGGAGCTGGGTTTCCTAGAAAGAGCATTACTTTGGAAGCCCGGCTGTGGTTTTTGGCAGCGCGAGCAGAGAGGAGCTATGACTTTGACCCCTCCTCCTTCTCGTCTTAGCCACAGAAAGGAGCCGTAATGAAAGACTCCTATTATTGGCCCACTGGATAAACACGGTCCGGAGAAACAAACAGTCCTGTGGATCACTTGCACCCAATGCACACACACGAAGACAAACAGAAACAGAAACAAGACACATACACACAGTAACACCCACTTAAATATACATATTTGATCACATAGTATCAATTAACATTAATGACAACATTAACATTGTAGACAAACATATAAAGATACACACACATGTGCACACGCACACTCACGCACACACACCACACACACACATGCACACACACACACACATACACACACACACACGCACATGCACACACACACACACGCACATGCACACACACACGCACACACACACACACACACACACACACAAACACACACACTCATGAGCAAAGATTCATTCACACGGTGTATGAACAATCAAACAATAGTAAAGGGGGTCTTTCCTTTCCTTTGATAAACACACGAGGGGAGTCTGGGTGTCCTAATATCACCTTTAACAAGAAAAACACACCGGTCAGAGTTCTCAGAAAACTACAGTCACTACTCTGGGAATCAGCCAGAAGTACTGTAAATAATAATAACTGCATCCGGTGACTTTCCATCACTGCTTCCAGTGTGAGGGGTCAGTGACCTTCACTGTATTGTGAGACTAATTTGACCTTTTCTTTGCTGAAAACAAAAGACTTAATGTGTCTGGAATGCAGCACGGGTCTTATTCAAGCTGGGTCTTATTCATTGTGAGTTTCTGCTCCACAGTAATGAATGATTTTACTGCCAGATTTCATTGGTAAGATCTGGTGGCAACTTCACAAGCAACAAGAATTATAAGTTGATCTGAGAGGTGACAAATAATTCTTCAGCTTTATGGTAAAATTGAAACCGCTTATTTAAAAAAGAAAGTATGTGAATCATCGGCTAATCTTTGTTGATAAAGGAAGCACCATTGTAAAACGTAATTTACAACAGATTTGTAAATCATTTACATTTTGTTGCTCATTAGACTCTTGTGATGATTTGCTATTTGCTGTGTATTTATGACATTGTTGAACTTCCAACTTTTTTTGTCCTTATTTCAAAGCTGACAGTAGAGAGGCAGGCAGGAGGTGACAAGAGAGGAAGAGGGCTATGACATGAGAAATAAGTCCACTGTCTGAATCAACATACAGTATATGGTATTAACTCTTTGGCTAGCACATGAAGACAGGTTGTTCTTTTGAAAAAAAATAGCACAAAAAATATGAAAGTCGAATCTAAGGCCATAAACTGAATATTATAGTCATGTAACTTTTTACAGGGTCAAGCAGGCACAACACTGAGTGGTAAGGTTATTTACAAATCAACATTTTGACGATATATATTTATGGTAACATACTCCCCTGACACTGCAGTGATTCCAGCCAGCAGTCTAAAAGCCCCTCAACAACACAGAGCATATTGTGTGGAAAATTACTATCTGTTCCTCAGGTAGTCTCAGGAGAAGACGGAATTTTACTGGTGAAAAAGCTTGAGATGTTTCGGCCCCAACCCCCCAACCCTCCGCTGATGTATGAACACACAACTTGGAGAGGTTAGGGGAGGAGTCTGGTGTGATTGATGGGGGTTGTGTGTGTGTCTACATGTGTGTGCACGGTGCACCCTGCTATAGCTGCAGGGGCATCGGGGTCTTTGAGTTTAGGGCCCTGTGATTAAAGGGCTTTCTATTACCCAAGACCACTGATAAAGTGGGGAAGTAGGTGATGGAGACGTTGGGGTTGAGCGTATCTGTTTCTGGAGGTCAAACATTATCCATGGTTAATGCTCTGCTCTCTCTCTGGGGCGGTCACATGAGACTGAGAAGTCACAACAATGTCACTGCCACTATGAATGTACAATGTGTGTGTGTGTGTGTGTTTGTGTGTGTGTGTGTGCCTCACGTGAGCTGTCACCATGGTGATCATGCTGTGGAATGCAGTCACCAATCCTCACCAAGACGTCTGGGAGTGGTGCGTGCGTCCTACGTATGTGTGTGTGTGTGTGTGTGTGTGTGTGCGTGTGCTTCCTAATCACATGGTGGTCTGCTCTCACGCCCCTCAGTTTAGCCAATCAAAAGCTGCATATGAGACAATGTCATAGAAACAAGCAGGAAGATCCTCCTGTCTTGACGATTCCCACATATGTGTCCAACTTCCTCCAGCACAACAACAACACTACACACACACACACACACACACACACACACACACACACACACGCACACACAGTCAGTCAGTCAGTCAGTCACCAGACCTGCCTGACATTCAGAATAATTCTGTTGTTTCATGTTAATTCTCTTGTAATCATATTGACCTAAAATTGTGGATCTAGTTCATCAAACAGTATGACCTAAAAATTAAATGTTGACTGAAAATGTGTGAAAGTTCATTTCAAACTTCAAACTGCCATCATTAACATCTAATAACAAATTCAGTAGCATTAAAGTTTCCCACAGGAAATATTTCATATCTTCATATTTCATGCAGACATGGTTTGTAATGTGAGTTCACAGGGGAGTTCTAAAGGGCAAAATGCACATCACTATTTTTAAAAAGAACAGAAAGAAAATAAAAAAAACATTTCCTACTGCTTTGAGCCAACAGCAGAGGGTAAGGTTGAATAAAGGGACAGATTTATATGCAAATCACTTAGGATTGTTCATTGAGGAGTTTACTCACGTTTTGCTTTTGGTCTTTCAAACCAAAACACTGCTTCTATAACAGGCCTGAAATGGAAGCTGTATAATTCCTGGAGCTCTGCGTGCCATAACATCAAGTGATCCAGGAAAACTAAGGTTGGCTTACATGCATTTGCACTGCAGTTTCAACACATTACTGCATATCCTTGGAAGATGCCTCTTATGAACTGTGGTGCACATTTGCAGAAGAGTTTCACATTTTCTTAATGCATATTTGTTTTGTTTTTTTATCGTCAGTGCAGTTGAATTCAATTCTGCACAATGCTTCACCCTGGATTCACCTCCTTCATGGGTCAAATAATTCACACTGATCTGGAAACTGTGAGTGTGTGTAGGAGTGTTTAATGTAGACACTTGTGTCACAGATGAAGGCCAGGGAGTCCTGGGAGCCAGAGAAGGAGCTACGCTTTGACAGCTGCGATTCACACAGAGATTAACACTGAGACACAAAGCAGGAAAACATTATTTCACTTTTCAAGTCTCATACTTTTTAACAAGGACAGACTGGTATCTTTTTCACATCTCTGTTTACCATGACATATGTTTTTTGGATAACCTTTTAAGTTTGTCTCTACTATTAAAGGTCTATATACTTTTAATTCATAAATGTGCAGACATGAAGTGAGAGTAATACTGTGGAACCATTAATCAGATGCCCATATTCAAATGTCCATTCACTCCTAGAAAAAGAAAGAGCGCTATCTTTCTTAACGATGTTACAAATTTCTATTTTAAATGATAAATGAAATAAATTAATAAATTAAATTTCCATCCGTCTTTTCAGAGCTGTGTTTTTTTTCTTAGTTTTTTGTCTTTTGTTGAATCCAACTACACAACAGTCGTGTAGTTATAGGCTGAATTCAAAGATGGGTGTGGTCCGACCCATTAGTACTGAGTACTCATGTAATAATGTAGAAATAACTACTACGTACTAACGGGTCAACATGTTGACGGGTGGCTGGAATGATCCCATCGCAAGATAGTTGGAAATGCACTCATTTGCTTTGTTGCCAGTTAGCTTAGCTTAGCAAAAAAATGGAAATGTTATGTTCTTTTAATCAGTCCAACAAAGAAAATGTAAAATTGTCAAGATATGGTTTTACAGAAGGTTATGTGCTGGACCATTTCTCGGCCGAAACTTGAACTATTCATTTAACTATTCACCACAAAGGTTGAGCCAACAAGTTAGACTGTGACAAAAACATACACAGTCAGTATGTCATGTTGAAATTATACAAAGTAATTAAAGAACAAGCAAGCAGCTTAAGTGTCTCATCCTCGGTGCAAGAGTTATTTCATATAAATCCCCAGAATGCAGCATTTAGACCCCAAATACAAATACATGTCAGCATTGCTACTTTAAATGTGTTTTCAGTGTGGGGAAAACTAAACCACCTTTTTAAACCTAGGGTTCTGCAAGGCAACTGTGCAAACCACTGCATACTGTGTATGTGTGTCACTTGTGTGAATCCATGCGTTTATGAGTTGTGCAGGAGGCCTACACATGTGACGCAGCGAGAGTGACTCACCAGTCTTGCCCTCCCAGGCGAGCCCCAGCACTCCGCTGTAGTCTCTGTTAGTGAGCAGGTAGGACAGACAGAAGTTGCCCCAGTTTTTCTCAGAGTACAGGCTCAACAGCGTCTCAGGCCCGATAAACAGAGGATTCAGAGGATCATTTTTATCCTCCTCCGTCATCACCTGGAGAAAGTGAGGCACACAAGGATACAAAAAATTACACCCCCCCCCCACAGCGCTGAGAAAGTAAGACTTATATTTCATTCATTTGGGGGCTGAGAGTCGGTCCTAGTTTGATTGTCACTGGTAGAAGAAGACATCTGAGCACCACCACTAATAATTATCTTAATCAGTGTCTCTCTCCAAAACCCTTCATTCCTGTTAACAAGGAGCTCACTGCGTGTTTGTGAATTAAGACGTGAATGAGTGACAGCCAGGATTAGTGGTTGTATGGAGTTATCAGTGACCTGCATCTGGGACAATGGTGTCATTGTTTGGGTGCAGAAGGATCTTACACTGAGGGATTTGACTCTGAAGTTGATCAGCTTGATTCCATCAAACTCCACCTTGTCGTAGATGTCATTCACAGCTTGTATGTAGGAGCTCACCTGAGAAAGATATGGGTTCATGTGAGAAAACAGTCGGATATATAGTCAGTAACAGTGTTTCTGGCTCTGGGTGGCTGAGGTTGACAACACAGAGCAACACAATGACTGCCAGACCAGCTTGACAATCACAAAACAGAATTTCACAGTAGACTTATCATTTTATACTTTTGAGTCTATACTTGACTCTCGTTGAACTGCTAATCCTGTTGTGCCAAAACATCTTTGACCATGTCTTGCTCATGATTCATAACAGCACCATGTCGGGTAATCTGTAAAGCAACGTTATCCACTGAGTGTTTCCATAGTGGGTGGCACAGCCCCTCACACATTCAGAGAGACACGTGCAACCCAGTCACATGCGAAGGCCTCAGAGGAGATGAACATACAGGAGCCTCCTGGGAAATTTCCACAGATGTAAAAATATATACCTTGGACTTACGAGTCCCTAAAACCAGGTCAGCAGTGACTGACACCAGCATTTCGTCTATTTACACTCAAAGATCACATCACGGCATCACTTACACCATATTTTCTCACCCGGTGCAACAAAGGTCTGGCACTGAACCAGGGACAACAGCTAGTGTGTGTGTTTGTGGTGGAAAGAATCTGAGGCGGGTGAGAGGAGGTGATGAGAGGACGGACAGCAGGAGGAGAGCTGGAGAGAATAACAGAGTGGCCGCAGAAATCAGCTAAGGACAGACTTACTCACTCACTGACTGACCTTGCTTTGACCAGTAAAAAATTTAATCAAAAAAACACAGATGCGAAACAAATTTCACGACAGAAAACACAGAAACCAAACTGAACCTGGCTCAGATCGTGAGAGCATGAATCTGACATAATTAGATAAGATTAAACATCTGTGCACTTATAATTTCATTTCAGATATGGAATGCAGTGACAAACAGCTCCTCTGGTTTAATTTAGAGGAAGTTAAATGGGTAATTATATTAATGTTGCTTCACTGGATTCTCATATCAGTATGTGGCTACACTCAATATCAGCAGAGCATCTCATGTGACCTCTAAGCCCCATTACAAAAGCTTTGCTCAGACAGAGAAACTTCAACACAGACAGACACTTCAATCACTGCTATGACTCTTATTGCACTGAAGCAATACAAGCATGCCAGCAGGCAGGCAGCCTTCACCACAGGTCAGCTAATACTAAAACCAGGATCAATATAAACTAAAAACTACTGAAAAATGATTTGATTTAGTCATTAACTCAACAGAACATTCCTCTGAAAATTGCATGAGTAGTGAAGCTCAGAGACTGCTGCAGTAATTTTGCTGCTCTAATAAGGTCAAAGGTCAAGAGTGCAGGACAAAGGGTTAGAATCTTTTTGACATTTTAAATGTCATAAGCCACTTCAGAGCCCACAGAGTCTATTAAATACCAGAGGGAGGTCGCTAAATCTTCAATAAGGGTTGTGTTATTTAAATTTCGTACAAAACTTCTACCAGTCTTTATCAGTCTGTAAGCTTCAGCTTGGCCTTAGCATGACAGTTTTATAGCTGCTGCTTCACACTGGGCAGAAGGGAAGGGACAGGAGGTTCTGGTGGCTCTGTGCCAGGTCTTTACACCTGGCACAAAGCTTCATTAAAATCTCTGGACTCCATGTGCCACCATGTTCTCGGAGAATAAGAAGATTCTCAACCTTCTCTCAGCTCCTGCCATGACAGCTGTGTGCATCTGTGCAGGGCCTGCATTTGGCCCTTTATTCAGCCTTGCAGCAGCAACAGCTTAGTCCTTTATATAGTATTATATATATATGTATATATATATATATATATATATATATATATATATACAGTATACATTTCTTAATGGTAAATAATGCACCCTGTACACCTACCAAATTTAAAAATGATGATGTTGGATGAACATATTGTTTGTTGTTTCTCTCTTTTCCCTTAATTTCCTAAAGTTTACTTTTAGTCTTTAAGGGTTTTAGTCTTTGTATAGTTTTTTTATTTAAATATAAATACAGATTTTATATCTAATAAACCATTCGGTTGACAGCATTAAAAAGTTGTTTTGGAGCAGTGCCAGGTTTGTTGTGTACCTACCAATGTTGAGCCCAAACCTTGGAATTACATCAAGTAACCTTTGATTGCAGCACCATGTACCCTGAATCCAGGACACTAGATTCAGGGACAGGTTTGCAAACAAAGCATGTACTGCTCAACTAACACCTGAGGAAATCCTGCTGTGTTCTGATGCTCCTGTTGGATTTTCCATTACACTAGAAGGGCTCTGGTGTACGCTGCGTTCTTTGAGGCCTTGATACCAGCTCAGGTATCAGAAGCATCTAAGTGCCGCACTCTGGAGGGGGTGACACATGTGCTTGAACCGTTTTTTCATGTCAAGAAAGAATCTGAACTTTAAAGCTCAGTGAAGTTATGTTTTTAGCAAAAGCACACACAAGCAGTACGTTTTTTGTGTAGCATCAATCCTGAAATTAAAAATGAAATCCTGGTTTGAATTTGAAATATCCTGTTTAGTCAAAGTATCTCGTCAAACCGAGACAGATGTTGTTTGAAGACTTATCACCTGAGCCACAACAGCTTCCACAGACTTGAACCTCTTGAAGTAGAGGTGGTCAACATGGAGGTGGAGCAGGCAGCTGGTCTTTGACTCATCAACTGTCCTCCTGGTCCGGCTCGCTGCTGCCTCCTGTGGATGAAAATTGCAGGGACATGAAGACGGAATCTGTATGAGAACATATGTTGATACAGTGCTGATACGAGTGTCCCAGCAGGAGAGGAGGGACTGTAGTGACAGGAACACAACTTGGACACGCCACTGGGAACAACATCTGTTCAGCCCATTTTATGACCAAACAGTGGAAATGATCTTCACTGGCAGGTATGTAGTTAAAAATGGACCCATACCAATGTCCACATATACACTTTGGACAACAATGGACATAGGGACCACCACCTAGTTGGTCAAAAGTTAACAACAAATAGGGCACCCAAGGGAGAGATTATCTAAATAGAATTGGCAGATGTTTATTTCATCATACCTGTTTTTTTAATTTCTTTATAAAAAAACACTCAAGGTCGTCGCCAATATAGGTTAGGCCTATAAATACCCCGCTATGTTCTTTGTATTTTACACATTGTTCTGTTAGTGTCCTTACATCCGTGTAATTTGCTGTTGGTGACTCATCAAGGTAATAATAATAAATAATAATAAATAAAAATATGTAATGTAATACGAAATGACTGAATGAATGAGGGCCCGCATAAATTATGTCACTGACAAGAGATGAACCAGACACTTTGGCGTATTCCCTCCAAGAAATGTGAGTTAATTGGCTGTAAATGGTTTTGCAGAGGAGGAAATTTTGAAGGCGAGGAAAGAAAAAAAAACAAAAAGTATGTCTGTTGACTGAGGTGATGTCTGGACTGTCCTACCTCTTTGGGTCTGAGGCTTTGGGCGAGGACGTTTAAATGTTCTGCACCACAGAATCCATCAGGACCAGGTCTCATGGGTGGCAGGACTGCATAAAAACAAACACAGACACTTCAAATACGCACATGTACTTTCAGAATATTTCATTGACTCTGTCTTTCATTGAGTGAAACACACACACAGCTAAGTAAACAATGCCATAATGACTCATCTGAATGTGGGCGTATGTGTTCCAGATAATACAATGAATAAATAATTGCACAAATAACAAACATGAGGTTTGGTTCAACCCACTACTCTTCCTTTTTTTGGAGCAAACAAGATATTGTGAAAGATAAGCTCACAAATAAACAAACCTATAATGTGGACCGGGGCCACAGTTTGATCTTTGGAAAATGACTTGTTTGTTTGTGCTGAAATGATTATTGTAAACGCGTTGTACTGTGTGTGTTTAACCAGGGACACTGATCAGGGAGAACATACTGAATGATTCAAGAGCTGGACAGGAGGACCTGAATTGTGCAAGGTACAATAGAAATTTTCACTATCAATGTCCTGACGAAGCAGTTTCCTGTCAGCTAGAATTTCAAGAAGCACCTTTGTGCTTTGGTAAAATGTGGGACATGTTTGGCAAACAGATCCATTATCAGAGAAGAAAGTATTTGTGCAATAGTTGACCACTACATTATGGAGTATGTTTGCTGTGTTTCATTCAGATGTTTTCTGATTATCTTTCCTGACATTTCAAGGTATAAATCTCCAAGTCTGAAACAAAGTAAAGTTTTTTTTGTTTATGGTATCTCAACAGTCCCATAAATGCAAAACTATAACTCTATGATCCTATTAGGAAAGAATATAGATTTCCTGGAAGGTAAGTTTACTATTGTCAGGATTTTAAATACAAATTTTCATGTTACCTCTTCTATACCAACTCCTCCTATACAGCCTTTTTAAGGATAAACGAATCCAATTAGTCTTCACAGAGCAAAAATTAGTTCATGAGTATCTGTTTAAGGCTTTTTGCAGCCTGGCAGATTGTGGAAGTGAAGTAGTAGTTAAATGTAGTATTTTATGTAGAAAGTTACACAACTTTGTCTGTCTTTTCCCTGCAGTTTCAAACACTTGTCTCACATTAAAAAGTACACTTTACATTTGAGCCATTTCTTATACAGAGCAATATAAAACAATAAGTGCAGAAGTCATTCAAACTCAGCTCCTTAGTGACTGGTATGTCAAGCAACTAGCATGGGCAGAAGCACACTCACATTCTCAGACACTTTATAAATAGAGGACCCACATTTGGAAATTAGCGCAGTGGTCTGGAGTGGGAGCCATGGGGCGGCCTGTGGAAAATGCTGTGATAGCTGGTGGTTTGATTTCACTAAAACAACATCATCGTCCACGATTTTGCAACACCTCTGGGACAGCTGCCTCGTTCAGACTGATGCAATAATGATAGGATTGCAGTCACAGGGAGGCATTTCATTAGCATAAACTGGCCCATCGTGTTGCATTGGAAAAGCCAGAGAATTCCACAAAAATGCAAAAAACCAAAGGACTTCATTGCAACAGAGTATATCAGGTTTATGGTGAGGGTCCCTGGGGGAGATATGGGGTAAACAATGTAAATGTAATGTAAAGTACGCTGCTGGAAACGTTTCATAACCGTGCAAAATATTCAAAACAATAGGTTTCCCTGGGCGCATGTAGAACGCCTGTGGTTATAAGACCGATATAAAGAAAACAAACTCTTCCATTAATGTAGAGAAAAAATGTCTTTAAATTCCACAGTTACAGTTCAGTCACATGCCATAATAATCACTTTCACATGTTTGCAGTAATTAGAGAGTGACAGAATCAGGCAATGTTTTGCCAGTTAACTGTTGACCCATAAGAACTTCAAGACGTAATGCAAAGTGTGTGTGTGTGTGTGTGTGTGTGTGTGTGTGTGTGTTTGCGTGCGTGCGTGTGAAACACTGTCACCAGTACAGCATCTCCCTGCATCAGACATGAGTCTACAGAGAGAGAGAGAGAGACAACACATGATTGGATCACACCATGCTACGAAAGTCCTCCAGCCAATCACAAACCTGCAATTCGGTCTACACATGGCATGAGTAGGGGTGGACTGTGCGGGGGTGGAGGTGGATGTGGAGGCCTAAATGCCGGGCGTCGACCCACTGACGGAATTATTTCCAGCCCTTTCTACTTGCCCATGTTCTTTCTTTCTTTCTTTCTCTCTCTCTCTCTCTCTCTCTCTCTCTCTCTCTCTCTCTCTCTCTCCTTTCTAAAGATTGTCACCCTCCGTTGATCATACTGTAGGAGATAAATGTTTCTGACCTGTGTTGCCAAAGTTGGAGAAAGAAATGATCATTTATTCAGTCTTTTTCCAATCTAAATAAGAACTGAATCCCGTCTATGCAAGAGGCTCTTTGACAGTTACAAACTGCTGTACGATAAGTGCAAGAAAATAAAAGGATTTTCCCAAATGAAATATCAGAAATCACATTCCCAGCAGCTGTTGGATACTAGTTCTACTGCTAAGATTAATGTAGAAAATGTATGCCAGAGCCTCAAGTCTCATTCCAGCACAAAGCTTTGAGCATATAACAGTTATGACTGGACACCACACTAATATAAAATCAGACACTCACACATTAACATTACATTTTCAATCTCATGCTTTTGCACTTTACTTCTATCACAACAGTTGGGGAGTTTGGTGTCTAGGGGGCAGACCCAACACTAGCTAAAAAAAAGGCATTGACTGTTGACATGCCCAATTTTTAAACCGGGCTTTAATGGGACAACTTTTTTGCCTTGAAGCTGCTGCCTCATGAATGACCCTCTGGTCAGGCCAAGTGCTCTCCAAGCACCCTTGTAGTTGGCCCAGGTGCTGCTGTGGTTGGTCTAAGTGCCCTCAAGTGCCCCCTTGGTTTGTTCAAGTGCAAATTAACCCTAAATCTAAACATTAAGCTAAACTCTCCGTGCCAGTGTGTGCACACCACTACTCGAGAATATACAGAATCTCTGATCTACCAGAGGGTCAATGGTCTTTCCAACCACAAGGCCCCAGGGTTGTTAAAAACAACATGATTCACACATTTGGTGGGAGATTTTCTGTCTCCAGTGGTCCCGATATCCCCTAATCAACCTGCGACCTCCCCATTTACACAATTTATAAAACCTCCATAGTGCTCATGCTGCTATACTGATAGTGTTTGTGGAAAACATGGAAGCCCTGCTGTCTTGCAAGTATATTTCAATACATGATTTTCTTTATATGATTGTCAGGAAGTGTAACAGCTGTTTCTTCAGCTGTAATGCTAAACAACAGATAACCTCAAGATATTACTGCAATTCCGAGAGTTCATCCAGTGTTCACTCGAGATATTTGTTATATGTGGCAACAAATATCATGAAGAAATAGATGTTTGAAGAATATTTTGCATGATTGTTAAACTGAGGATTTGAAAGATTCATATAAGTGTGAAATCTAAATGAAAGCTCCAGTAAATCTTTCAGATAGACGGACTCTACAAATGTAGAAGGAAAATATAAAGGGATCTACACAACTTCACTGACTGTAAGTTCAGTTTGAGTAAGCAATTATTACACAAACAGTTAAACATTCCCAGAGATATTTAAAGTATGTTTATCACTCTTGATTTCGCTCAAGGAAGTGTGAGGTTAATAGTTACCCTTTTATAGATATGTGAAACTTCAAAGAGAAGGTCACATGAACTAGGGTGTAACTTAGCTGTAGGTGTGTGCGCACACACACACACACACACACACACACACAAACATACATACACATGTGCGCGCCCGCGAGCACGCACACACGCACACACACACACACACACACATGTTGATCATAATAAACCATGACTATTTCTAAAAGTAACATCCTCAAATTGACGACTGACAGTCAGTGATAGAAACACGTTACACAACAAACCTGTTTTGACAAACTTCACAGACGTTTGGAAAAAACACGACAAAAGCTGCAGATGTTCAAAACATTAGCAAACGCAGCCATAATGAATTACATTTAACAGTTTTTCACAATTACGCTTATAAAAGTCAACAATTTTAGTGGCTTTATATGTTCATGACAGGGCATAAATTGCGCCTCCATATATTGTTAACCCAGATGTTTTGTATCTGCCTTGTTGTTGTATACACATTATACAGGGAGGGCAGTTTTCAACTCATCTTTTCAGTTTTTGTTTGTGTTGAGCATCACCTGTTTCGGTTATTAATGGCTACCCAGGCCGTGCCTTGTGTCCCAGATCTGATAGACGCCTTGACATCCTCCATCCCAGGGAACAGAGGGTTCCTCATTCAACTTTAGTAGCATTTGAGACGACAACCACAGGAAGTGGAAATACACACAGGAGTTATGTCAGCCCCTCATGTCCTAATTTACCACTTTGTATGGAGGCATTGATTGTTTATGGAACTATCATGTGCCAGATCTCTTACAGTTTCCTGCAGATATGCTGGCCTGTGAAAGAAAGAACAGGATGTTGTCAGCTGCAAAGTTACTCGATTTGTGAAAGGGGTTGAAGGAATGGCGGGAGGCGTGGGGAGGAAGGCAGCCAGGGGCAGAAGACAGGGGGTGTGTGGGGGGGTGGTCTGGCACGTTTTGCACTAAATTCCCAGGAAAAGCTTTCTTGGAAATAATCTTATACTGATTCGTTGTTGCCTACAGAGCCGGGGAAAAAGACACAGCTACACATGCACACACATATTGACACACACACAAAACATTTTGACAGATCTCAGTGACGACTGCCATCTGGCCAAATCATAAACTGATATAATTTGAAGCAAACTTGGAGTTCATTTTGATCCGTTGTCGTAGAAACCGTGTCTATGGCCTTCAAACTCTGCAAGATCCTATACATGGTCCTGTTCTCTTTTTCTCTTTTTCTCTTTCCCTTTAGAAACTCATATCCTTGTACATATCCTCCTCCTGTTCGTCATCTTCATACTTTCCTCCTTACTTTAGCCCCCCACCCGCTCATTTATCCTCCTCCTCCTCCTCTTTCAAAAGTCACCCCATCTTCGGCCTATCTCTTCTTTGGCTAGTGCTCAGGGTGGATCCGCCTCAGAGCTCTAAATAGGCTCTGCTGTTACATTATAACTGACCTACAAGTTAAGGGCACGGCTGGTTCATTGACCCCTAGTGACCTTAGTTTATGCTAGAGCTGGGAGCTGCAGATACTGTAATGTATGAGAAAGAGCAATAAGGAATAGTAACCGGGGAGAAATGCATTTTGCTGTAGTTGTTTGTCTTTCTGTGAGACTGCAGGTCCCTGAATAAGACCTTTAAGTGAGATCTACTGTTACATGGCGTTTCTTTTTGTGCTCTTGACATCATCACCAAATGGCCAGAAAAGCAGTTGAGGTTTTGGGGTGACATTAGAAGAATTTCAGACCACAGATGCACAAGGTTCAGAGTTTTCATCTGTTACTGCAGAGGCAAAAGAAGCTTGATTTTTTGTGCTGAGACAACACTTTCAGAAAACCTTTTTTTTTTTCATGCAGTGGAAAAATGAAGGAAGTCTTACTCATGTCGTCTTCATGGTAGATTATAGAGTGGTGGTCTGTTTGGCTGCTGTTGTATCTATGGACTGACTCTATGTGATAAGTCCCGTTGTCTGTGTGGATGGTTCCCTCAAATTGACCCTGTAACACAGAGCCATGGCAGGCTGAACCGTGTTCACCTGCAATAACAGGTCAAGAGAGATGTCAGGGTCAGAGAGGGGGGAAATGAGCAGAGACAGGAGATTGTGGAGGAGAGACAGACAGAATAAATAAATAAGATACTGAGAAAAATGTAAAGATTAGAGGCAGTGCTCAGACATCACAGATATATGAGGGGAAGTATGAAGCAGGAGAATCAAAGCAATAAACTCTCTCATTTAATCCACTCCCTTCATTAAGTTTTGCTTTGTTCCTCAGACTTCAATAAATCATGAATGTTTTGCCACAAACAGATGTTTATACAAATGTTTTATCCAGATGTTTTATCCAAACCATAGCAATTACAAATGACTGTTGAAGTTATATGATTAATCACTTTGATTACAGTAAAGTCATTTAGATTTTCCTCTGAATTTAACCAAATTTAGGAGATCTGTTCCTAGGTTTCATTGTCATACCCACCTTCTAATATTCCTGAATATATGTGGGAGAGGTCAGCTGATGTGGAACCATTTTCACTAACCACCATGAAAGTTTGGGAAAATGCTGCTGCATTTCGTCTCAAACGCAGACGGAAAGTTCTGAAGGGAAACAAAAGCACAAACAGCTGTGGCCAAAGCTTTGTACTGTTGTGAAAGGTATGCAGATCTAGCAACAGCAGGTAAATATGTGAACTAATCACTAAATGATGGTTGACATGTGTTTTTGGGTTAGGAACAGATACAAAGAGTCTGCACAAACAGAACCATGCTTTTGAGTGCAATGCTTCCCAAGTTAGGAAATGCGACGTTACCTGTGAAAAGCAGTAAAATCCAGCTGCAGCGTATGTTCCTGAGGTTGTGTGGCTCTTCTGGCTCTCAAGTGCATCTTGTGAAGATCCTCCCTGTCATATGACAAGCCCTCATAATGCTTTATATATGGACTGATGTCACCCACAGCTCCTGATAAAAAAGGACAAAGGCTAAATTTTTTTATTCCATGATAGAGTAAAGATGTCTCTATGCTTTAATCTTCTGGTTACTCTTCTCTGTTGTGAATATATTATTTTGTCGTTTGAGTTAGTTACATCGCTCAAACAGCCGTGGCTGCAATGATAATAAATGGCATCACTTCATGGAACTTCCCATTTCACAGGGACACCAGACAAGAGCCCACTCTCACCTTTTATGGTTATTGTCTTCACTGCAACATTTGATTCAGCACCTTACATCATACAATTAGTCATAAAATGAGTCTCTACGCCAAACAAGCTATTGTGTTTGCTTCGGCAAATTTACAACACATGATTCACTGTGTTGCCGAGTTACTTATGACTATTTTTAACTTTATTTTGACCATATCTTGAAAACAAATGGTCAGCAAAGGCTACAATCAGGTGAGCAAACCCGGTAAAACCATTCATTACTGTACAGAGAAAGCTTTGGGAAAAGCATGCACTCTCATGTTCAAGGTGTCATTACTTTCTCACTGTAGCCCCTCCTGAGTGAATCACACATACTTTAGCTCTTAATAAACAGTTGTACCCCATCACAACACAAGTAAGCCAAGCGCTCAGTCTACGTCACTGGCAGATTTTGCTTGAGGGCTCCTGTTTGCAGCATTGCTGAGAAGACAGGTTGAGACATGCCCGAGCGGAGAGGAGGCCAGTCCACCACAGCAGTGGAAAACTGCATATTCATACACACACACATCGACATGGTGTGACCCAGACAGAGAGAGTGACACCTACATACACACACACACATGCAGCTATACAACCACAAATAACACCACAAGCTTATTTAGGGTGCAGTGCGAGGACAAACCTCCATATACACAAACACTAATCTGCTCATTCCATCACCACACTACCTGTAATCCATTCACGGCACTCGATCAACACCAACAGCAGCCAGTAGCGTTGAACCCCCATGATCTCCTCATTGGTGGGTTTTTTTGTTGTTCTTCACCCTTCACAGTTTTCTCTTTCTCCTCCTTCACTCACTTCTGTCTCTCTTTTTCATCCCTTTTCTCTTTACCTCTCTCTTCAATAGTCTCGTACCTGTGGTCCCACACTGGAATGTCACTGATTAGGAAGTTCAAGCCAGAACTCGGCACGGAGACATGAAAACTGACACAGTGAAGAGGCATATTCAGACTTGTTTGCGAGTTAGCATATCTGCACAGTTAAAGGAGGGGTTTGAGATAGAGTTGTAGGTTTACTTAATGAAATAGTAAGAGTGACATAATAAAGATTAAAAATGATAGGAACATGTTGAGCTTCATTTAAACTCAGCTGAGATTGTAAAGAAGTTTTAATACAGGAATGTAATTCAAACCATGGGCTCAGTGGACAAAAGTGGAAAACAGCAAACTGAGCTAAATACAAATGTTGACATACTAATGTATTCACAATGACAGTGCCAACATACTGATGTTTAGCAGATATATTTACCATGCACACCATCTTAGTTTAGCATGTTAACATGTTAACATTTAGTACAACTGATTTATGTGATCAGTGTTTAAACCAAAGTATTCTGTGACTGTTATGTAATTGTGTTTGGACCCAAAAACAGAGACAGACAAAGGTGAGTTAGTTGTTTTTTTATTTTTTATATAGTTCAGTGAGAGATAGACAGGAGAGTCAGAGGGGATGACATGCAGCAAAGGGCCGTGGGTCTGATTCGAACCCATGGCCACTGCGGTTAGGACTGAGCCCATGTGATACACGCTTACCAGGTGAGCTACGGAGGCGCCCTAAAGGTGAGTTGGATTTAAGTGATTTAATGTAAAATGAATGAGGGGAGGAGCAGCTGGAGGCTGGCCTTGGCTGAGATTGGCTGAGGGGGACGCAGGGAATGGTGGGCACTGGAGAACACTGGTTAACCAACACGTTTGAAGAAGAAAACAACTATTTAGCACTGGATATTTACTCAAAGAAGAAAGGGGCCAAGAGCATATCCGCTGTAGACTGAACAATCTGGAGAACATTGGAGAGAAAGCTGGGGTTCTTGAAGTGAGAGCTTGATGAGATGATTGACTACAGGTGTGGAGAGGAGCCAGGAGAGTGAAGCCACGCCCACACACACACACACATACACACAGACACAACAGGGGAAACCCAGGGGAAAAGAGGGAAATGCACAGAAACAAGGGAGAGAAAAAAAATCTAGAGTAGATAGAAGATAATGTCAGTGAGAGTCTGTATAAACTTCTGTGCCAGTCCATTCTGTGGATACTGAGATATTTCACTGGCTAAGTGAAACTTTTATGGCAATTAATCCGATAATTGAAACCTTACCGTCTTGACCAAAGTAGTGGACCAACAGGCCGACATCTTGCCTTCTCCTGAGTCAAGCTGCAAGGTTAGTGAAAAAACAAAAAATGCATTAGGATGTCATAGGTAATAAATGTCAAACTGTGAAGTATAATTAACTTTCTCTATACCCTCACAAAGGAAAAGGCCTCCCACGCGTCTTATTATAGACCGTTGTGTGGTCGAGAAAGTTCTAAAATGGTTGGAAATATGAGAAGGAAACAATCATCTGTCCGAGTCACACTGGGTTAGAGGTGTTTCTAAACAAAGGGTGACAGTTTTAGATAATTTTAAGGAACAATAACCTATAAATAGGAAATGTGGCACCATTTGACCTGGAAATGAGATGAATTAAAACAAAGGTTTTGCTACTGAAAATAAAAGCCACTAGATGACTAAAAGCCATCTATGTATGTACTTCTGCATGGATAAAATCAACACGTTAGAGACAGTTTGATGAAAATGAAATTGTACTGAGAATATTACATAAATTCTCTTTATCTCTTTCAGTGTGTTTCCATTTCACTGTTAAACAATCCCTGCTGTATTACATAAGAAATGGACGGCAGTATATATTTCCTTCATGGGATAATGTGTTACAGCAGTTCAGTGGCCCCATGATGTTTTTCAGATAGTTACAGTCATGCTATATGGCAGGGAGAAAGTTGAAGCTGGGCCAACAGTATCGCCAAAGCAAACTGTTGCTGTCACAGGAGCCTCACTATTCACACAACTGCACCAAATCCTTACAGGATCTCCCACAAAATCATAAAAATCATAAATAACTCAGATGAATTGGCTAATAAAAAAAAAAAAAACATTTTCTGGGTAAAAATAAAAATGAAACAGCTGTGCCAAGATCTTAACAGAGTAAGAATCTAGGGCATAATGTGTGTTAACAACCACCAATCTGACTTATTTTACTTGAAAATGCTTTCTTAACACTTAGACAGTGTTTTCTAGAAGCCAGCTGGTGCTGCAAGTTTAGGGGCCAATAGTTTGATTAATGTCTTATTCACCAGAACAACACTGACGTGCAGAGTAGCTCCTAGTCTTCCGTGGGTCCATAGCATGAAACATACTAGTGTGAAGATATACAAAAATCTGCTTTCATTTATGTGGTTAGCTCAGTGACTTCTGTTTTATGTCTTGGGGGTCTCTTGGTTTTTTTTCTTTGAAGTTTTACAACTATGTCCATTCACTCTGATCCTCTCTGGTTTGAAGGGGCCTCACCTATGATGGATATGACCTGACTGTTGTTAAGATGATAACATAACATCTATTACAGCTTTAATCGTGACTTAGCTGGGTCACGTCCAGCTGTATAAAACTAATAGGTGTCACACTTGGCGAGCTGCAGACAGGTCCCTGGCCTGAAACGCTACACCGCTAACTTACTCCCACAGGTCAGAGTTTCACAGCCTGGTCTAGAGCTTAACCTCCCCCATCCTTTCAATCATCCACTGACCGCCTCCTCCAGAAACCTCCTGCTTCACACCGATTGGCCAAGAAGGGATCACCCGGATCCGAACCATGACATCACACACTCAGACACGCCCGTGAGTACAGGCTCGCAAAAATATGCACACACACGTACATTCACACTCTTAATAAAATGAAGTGCAACTTAACACCATTTCCATTTTAAGAGGTTTTGCATGTGATCCCATCTACGAAATGCATAAAAAATAAAATGGAAATTTAAAACGTCAAAGTAGCAATCGTACATTGAACACCTGCACAACTTTTACAATTACAAAAGACCCCTAGCGGAACCTTTACTTTTCCTATAATTACCCTTTTTTTTCAAGTGTGGAGAGGTTACTCTAGGACATTGACTTGAAACAGTGAGGTGACTGAAACATAAGTTGTTTCTCGTGAAATGTGATTTGACCCTAGCATTTAAATTCTGGCTCAAACACTGGATTACTTGTGCACATTTGAAATAGCTATAGTACCAGAATCTGGACACAGAGGAAGCATTTAGAAGTAAAATCTATGCTCATTTCCCATGCATTTACCACATGCTTGGATCTAAGTTCTTGTTACCTTAACTGCAAACTATGTATGTAAAGAAAAAGAAATAATTTTCAGGCTACGATACTGTAACTGATCCTGTCAGCTCTGGGGGAAAAAAATCCACATTTAGACCCTCTGCTCTGCATTCAAGATTAATTTTTGTTTCAGGTTTTACAGGATGAGAAGTTCTCATGAGGTTTTCTCACTGCTCGACAGAAATGTTTTGATGGGGGGGGGTTCTGGTTGCCTTTGAGGCTAATTCAAACCAACACTACACATGACATCCAATCTGACCCTACAAATGTCTGGTATTTAGTGCCAGACAAAGGATCATGGGATAATTAGTGCGACTGCAGACCCTTAGCAGATTTCTTTGGTTCTCTGAGGGTTCATAGGCTATGGGAATTATCAAATCACATCTTTCTGCTGACATAGCCAACTGTGAACCATTTCACAGACCTGACCCACTTCACAAAGAGCCACAGCTTACCCTTTCTTCATGCCTGGGCACAGCACAATATCCAGTCTGTGTCACACTCCATAATGAGTGCATTGTATTCAAGGCGTTGACATAGATCTGAGCCGAGCAAATAGGCAAGCTGCCATCCATCTCTGTTTATTGATGCATCTGATGCCTGATGCCCGATAGCTGAGAATGAGACATTCAGCACTTGGAGGACTAATTGTATCTTTTTTCCATCAAACTAATCAATTTGTTCTAAATACATGACAGTGCTTAATGGTCCCTTGTACAGTTATTGTTATTAACATACAAGAATACAGTTTTTGAAAAGCACGCTGTCTCAATAAATCAACAATCAACATGGCTGCACACTGTAGTTCCATAAATTAAGCTGTTAAATGTAATCATGCTTTGCACATTTAATTTATGGTGACAGTTATGTTATTATAAACAAGGTTCTTGAAAGATACAGCCTTATGTATGTTAAGTCAGTATGATGAATCTCAAAGATTTTTTGTACCAATTAAATGACTGTTTATTGTTTGTTGCAGTTAACATAAGAGACCTGGAAGTAATTTGAAGGCAAGTTTATCATATTGGTAACAGTAAAACTGACTCAGGTGTTGTCTCTCAGTTCAGGAGAAAACTGCAGTTGAGTTAAAGCATCAAAGTTTTACTACAGAAATCAGTCCACTTGCAATGCAATGCCTCCCCCTACAGGAAGATCCTGAAAATGAAGCTTAAATACCATGTAGCTGCATGGAATGTGTTTTTTTTCTTCATGCATAGCTTGTGTTTATTTTTCTGCAGTTTGTTCTTTCTTTTTTAAAGATTTTCATTCATGTAGTTATTTGTGAAATTGTGATGGTTGCATGCTGTTTAGAAAGTCTTCATACCTTGATTTTCGTAATATTATTCAATTACTGTTACATTTTGCAGCAAAAGTAATCCAGTGTCCCAGCATAAGTTAATCATGATGACACAAGTGGAAACAGTGACAAGCAATAAGGACAGAATAATAAGACAGTACACTCTGGTTAACACTGAGTGCAAATATCTGTAGTTATGTTTGTTTACTGATATTCTGTAACACCCACCAATGCTGAATACAGCAGTATATCAAACATCTCACTATCTAGCTAAGCTGTGAGGACTCGCAATAGATTTTAAGGGCCTATCTCACAGCCCAACCTTATATAAATCTGACTCTTTGCCATCTAAGGCCCAAGGTCATGGCGTTAAAGTACCCAAAACAGTCAGACAAGGTCTTTTGGACAGCAGATTACAGAACAACTACAGGGACTATCAGTAAATATGGGAACAGTCTCTGCCCATTAAACTAACATCAGGATAAACTGTATTTAATATGGCTCTGAAGTAAAACAAAATACTGATACAAAAAAAACATCCAATAACCTTGACACATTGGGGATGCAGTAAAGTTGGTGTCATGTTGAAATATTTGACTTTATGAAACAGTTTCAAAAAGGAGAAGATCATGTCTCCAACCAAGAGATTTTTCAAAGCATTTCAGGAAATGTTTCCACATTAAAACATCATGAGTTTTGTGGTACACAAAAAACAGTAAATAGCAGTAGTAGTAATATTGATGTGTGTACTTCAGTTATTTACCAAAGAGAAAACTTAGTTTGCTATTATGCAATAGATCATCTGCCTACATGATCTGGAACAAATGGCTGCTCAGTGTCAATGATACTTTGATCAGTGGACTGCGTCAGTAAAGAGAGTTTTATCTCCACTGATCTGGGCCAGTTGTAGTGAGGATTTATTTACTATACACTGGCACACAGAATGAACCCTAAGTATTGCCTTTGTGATAAAATAATAAATATGTCTGACTCTAACAAATGAATTCTGAAAAGGCAGAAAGCAACACATAGTGCACCAATTTTCACATTGATTGTTTCCTTTCTTCATTTAATTATTTGTTCATTTATTTATTTTTAACACCCAGTTTATGCAATCAGAACTGCTTTAAAGATGCTCTGATCATTAAATGTTCTGCTCTCAGCACTTTTTAAAACTCTGGTCAAAGCAGCAGTGAGTGAAATAGACAAAACAGACCTTGACAAACAACTTGTTGTTTGGAAAGTGTTGTAGTCAAATCTTATAAACACTGAAAGGTAAAATGAAACAAAAGTTTGCTTAAAATTCTGAATGTCGAACATTGTGATCCCAGTTTATGGCGCCACCAAGAGGAGAATATTCCCAAAATGCAACCATACGATGGGAGTAACACACGTCTATTCAGAGAAACATTCGTGCACAGACAACTTTCAGTTCCATTGACCATCTGAGTTTCCATGTCAAAATATCTTAAGTAAAAAAAGTCTGTTAATTGTGTCCAATACTCTATTCAGCATGAGGAAGGTTGGTGGCACTGGGATGTTGCTGTGAATTAATGATTCTCTGAGCAAACATTTTTGTTACTTTCATGTTTGCGGAGTGTGTCAATGATAAATAAATTGCTGATATTTGCAACTAAATTTTTTGAGCTTAACTATGGTAAACGTGATCATCTTAGTCAAATAAAGTATTTCGTTTTTCTCATTAGTGAGTCTTCATTTGCTTTTTTAAAAGGTGTATTCAACAGTGTGTAGGGGTATGAGTTTCGCTTGGGCTGGTGCGGGATTTAAATTCAAGACAAGCCCTCAATTTGTCCTGACTGGCTCAAAGGACCGTGGAAAATATAAGAAGACACTTGAATTAAATGATGTATTTGCATAAATTAAATAGGAAGAAAGAGAATCAGATGTGGATGTCAGGAAACAGGGAAGCAAGGCTCAACTAAACAGGACTGTCACAAACTGAAACACAATAAGGGTTACACCATTTAATGACAGAAATGCCTAACATAAACCAGACGGCTAAAACCCACAGTTTTTAAGTCAACTAAGTTTGAACACACTGTATCATACAAGGCAGCTTTATTCCCACTTGAATTCCAGTTTCAAGAAAAAGATGCAAAACAGTCAGGGCCTTCTTGGTGCACCTCTACTTGATAGTTGTGATGTTCTGCAAGTCCAGAAGAGGGAGCTGCTCACAAACTTAATGAAAGTGATTACACTTTCTTAGCAGTGAAGCAGTGAGGAGAGGAAAGGGACACCCCCACAAATGAAAGCCAGCAGAACTTCCTCCCAGGGACAGAGGGAGAATGGGTGCGACTCAGCAGAGGTAGAAACATAAATGGTTCCTGGCTCTGTTGCTGCTATGAAAAGATTCAGAGCTGATGAAATAAGGTACATGTCGTAAAACAGACTTGACTGAAACAGTTTGGGATGCTCTGAGATGGCGACTGGGAAAATGGATACATCGTGAGAGCCAATACATATGCGGCTCATAAAAGAATGCATGTGCGCATGTGTGTGTATGTGTGTCTCCTCATTTGTTTATACTGCTGATGACAAATGACCTCCTTCCATCAGTCTCTAAATGAAGCCATATGTTCAACAGTTTGTGGGCAAACACACACACACACACACACACACACACACACACACACACACACACAAGGTCTGCAGCGCCACTATCATGTAATTCATATGCAAGCGTAATATGCATTTCATTTAAAATGCTCGGCTGATATTTCAAACTGTTCTAAAGGGTGTAAAAATACAGCGACCAGTGGAGAGACATAAGAATATGTTACACAGGAACTAAATAAGAAAGAAGCAAATAAAAAAATAATTTACGTGAGCATGATAATTATTTGAGGAATATAAAAGAGGGCTTGGTCTCCTCTACAGGAAGGTAATGGTGCAGTAGAAAAGAAGTTTGGGAGTTACTCTTCTGGCCTGACGTGGGTGGGAAGTTCAGTCCCACATTGGGAAAGCCAGAGGGAAGACATTTCAGGCGAGGCTGGGTGGAGTGATGTCCAGGTTGCCGCAGGGCAGGAAGGGGCAGCCAGCAGTTACAAATCGAGCCCATACAGCGCTGGAGAGGAAGGCTGGCTGTAGTCTGCACGTTTGGGGGAGTCCCTTGCGCCAGTATCAGGATTGTAGATTTAAATGTGAGCAGCCAGTGGAGGGAGCACAGGAGGGGGGTGAGAAGAGAGAATTTGGGGAGGTTAAAGTCGAGGTAGGCTGCAGTGTCAAAGGATGAGTTGCTGGGGTTGGTGAGAGTGAAGTTCAGCCAAGAGGGAGTTACAGTAAAGACTAGAGTCTGGATAAGGAGCTTGACTCACAACATGGAAGTGTAACAGCTGTTAGATTTGATCCAGTTCATGTGAGATTTAGCAGCAGCAAATGATTCTCACCCAGTCTTCATGTGCCCTCCCCGCGTTTTTGTCTCGTTTTTGTTTTGTTTCTAATCCAGAAAGGGTGCTCATCATTCATACAGTGACCTTTGACCTCTAATGACTGTTTTGGCAGCGGCAACACATCTTGGTTCACTCAGCTGGGCTATGCTGGCAGCTATCAGCAGCATATCAGCAGAATGGCTGTGGGATAACATCATGCATTCCTCCTGCATGGCTGCTTAAGTGTAGCACCTAGATAACATAAGCAATACAGCTCTGTTTAAAAGGTAACAGCTTTGCCCTTGGATAATTCACCATTTAGAGAGACATGAGGTCTATTTTGATACTGTGTACTTAAACTCAAAAAAGGAAAGTACATTTTCAGAAGCATATGTACATATGTACAATCTTACATTGTTTGCAGCATGTAATTTACTTTTAAAGCTGCACTGATCCGTGTTTTTATATGAACAATGGGTCCCATGTCTATGTGTGATGTGCAAGGAGTCGCTTGCAGTAGCAAACCCACAGAGAATTATTACCCAACTCTGCAGTTCCCCTCAGCTCTATAGCGCTTTATAGCCTGTTTTAGCTAATTGTTTTGGTTTTATGGCGCACAGCTTTACTGCTTTGCTGCGGCCCCATCGACCTTGTTTCCAGCAGTAGCAGGCAGCTGTTTTCAGCAAAAAGCTCTGATAAAATCCCACTCTGTTCTACTTCCCCATTAGCAACCAGCAGACAGATAATGTTAGTGATTAGCGTACAAAGAATGAATTTGGTTAAAGCCAAAACAGAGCTAAAAAAGACCAATACCAGACTAACATTCATCAGGTAACCAGAAACATGACTCCAAATGAATGCTAATATATCTTCTTGTCTGCTGGATGTGTAAATAATATGCAGCCGTTCGCTAACATATTTGCCATATCAACTTTACAACATGTAGTGGCAACATGCAGAAGTTTGTGTTTGATCAAACCAGCTCACTTTCTAAGAGAATATTTTTTGTTCCTCTGAATAAATTCATGGATTCCAGCTTATTTGTTGGCACACTAATGTGTGAAGTAGCCATGAGTTAAATTTTGTCAGATGATGATCCAGTGAGCGTTATCAACTCATATAGAGTCAGTGACCTGATCATTTCTTCATGGTGTGAAACAGGAATTCATCATACATACTGCATTAATTCATGCAGTAAATCATCATGACTCGTTCATTAGTTTTGCATCACTTCAACATGTGTATTGTGTTACCAAATAACGAACTTATTGCAGCTTTAAACCAGCAAAGTGAACAGAAAGTGAAGCTGCAGAGACACATAAAGCTCTGCAAATATTTATGTAATGGAAGTAATTCCTGTTCAGAATAAACTTATCATTTCAAAATTAATAATTTTACTGTCCATCAAAGCCGGCCCCAGGGTCAGAGCTCCCTCTCCTCTGTCACCAGAAAAGGCCTACTGTGTACTTCCCCTCCTCTCTTTCCTCTCACCCTGTCAGCAGCTCTCTCATGAATGACTGTGATGAGGTGATAAACGCTCTGAATAACTGGTAGAAGACATGCTCTCATTACAGCCATTCAACCACAGGGATCTTTATTTATACATCGTCTGTGTGCAATGTTAGAGGAGGCAAATGTTAGGCCAGATAACAGGGCATGATGAGGCAGCGCCAAAGCAGAGACACACACACACACACACACACACACACACACACACACACACACACACACACACACACACACACACACACACACACACACCCAGTATTTGTTGATGGCAGAGAGAATAAAGGGAACCAAGGGTTGAGTTAACATGTTGTCATGGCCTCATTGGGGTAGTGCCAGGAGCTGGAGTCACACAGTATAATATTTGTAAGGGAAAGGCATATGCATGCACGCGCGCACGCACTCACGCACATGCACACACACACACCCACCCACACACACACACCCACCCACACACACACACACACACACACACACACACACACAGCCTCCATCTGGTTTATCAGAAAATGCTTCCTCCATGTACAGGGTTAAAACATCTCTAGCTCTAAAAGATTCAGAGATGTTACTGAAGAGGTCATGAGAGCTATTGCTGTAAACCCTCCTGACGTCACACAGGAATGTCTGTACATTGTTACATCTTTTGGTAACATCTATCAACGACAATTAAATCAACAATGCAATCATTTAATAATAATAATTATATAATAATAATAATTTACAGGGACAACAACCTTCACTGAAGTGAGGAATTTGTGATCCTCTTGACAATACACAAGAATTTCCCATAATGACTTAGTCTGTGGATGCATCTTTTGTTTACAATTGCTTAAGATAATTTTCCCATGAGGAGGAAATGCATGGGGTCTATTTCCCACACTTCTTCTTAATATGACTCTGACAGCAGAGAGACAATGTGAATGTTTTTCATCTCTGTGCAGTGGGTCACTGGCTCTGCCATAAAGATGCAGTCATGACCAGGACTAATGTGTGCCGTCGCTAATGCTCTGATAGTGAAATGTTATGAAAATGTGAGTCATTGCTAACCATGTCGCATTAAAATGGCCGCACTCTTAACGCATAATAGGTCTACAAAAAGAAGGGAATGCTCAAGGAGACTTTCCTCCTTCTAAGCTTTCGTTTCTGATTAAAAGCATTTGAATTTTGCTGTTGTTCACTTTTCATAAAGTCTTTCCACACTCACAGGCTTCCACCCTGCTTTTCCCTGTCTCTCTCTGTAGCTTTAAATGTGACTATATCTTAGTGTATTCCCTAGTGAGAAGAGTTTTGGGGAGTTTTTTACCTTAAAAGGCCATGTGGAGTGGAGAACCGGTTTCCTGTGGGAGGGCTTTCCTCTCTCTGACTCTGGAGCTGGAGGCCGGGCCCATCCTCATCCTCTCTCACCCTGACTGCTTTGGTCACTCCCACTTACACACACATACACGCCTTCCTCTTTCCACTCCCAGAAAAGTGGCGAAATCCAACCTTAGCCAGATGTGTGTGTGTGTGTGTGTGTGTGTGTGTGTGTGTGTACACAAGTGTGTGTTCATGCGTGTTTGTGTGCGATCCACGCTGACCTCCTTACTTAACAGGAGGTGAACACACGGTCGCACAGGAAAACAGGGTAATGGGAGAGACAAAAAATAAAGACAGTAGGCGAGAGAAGGAAGTGGGAAAGAAAGGAAAGGGGTGTCAGGAATTAAAGTGTGGGAGGAGACAGGAAGAAAATGAGAGGCATTAAGAACAGGGAAGAAGTGTTGAGTTGTGATAATGAACACAACTTCATGGGATCATTTGAGGCTGAAGTCACAGAATGCCTCAGGTCCGAGCATCCTGTCTGTCAACATTCAGCGTTGTCAGTTAGCCTCCCAGTCAGTCAGATAGTAACTGAGTCAGAGAGATGTTGTCCTTATAAGGTCTGTGCTGAAGACCAGGCAGCACTGATGAAGTGTGGGCCAGAGCTACAGCTGCTGGTGTGTCACCACGTCGGGGTGAAGTCATAACTATCACATACTGTACCAGTCGGGCTTTCTCTATCTCCTCTCCTTTGTCTATGTAAACCCTGCCTCTCTTTCATAAGTATTAGTGTGCTGTCATTGTGCCCCTGTTTCTGAATTGAATGCAGTTAAGTTCATTTTGGGAAAGCATAAAAGTTTTATTATTGGCTTTTTTATATTTTTTCACCACCTTTCTTTGTCCCTGTATGGCTGCCGTATGTGACATGAGGTTTTTGTTTATTTTTTATGTGAGTGCACGAAACCAAATTCCTGTCAACTTCATTAAAATGGTAGAAAGGTATTGAATCCTAAATGCTGACAACACTGAGGTAATGTCTTCTGTAATATTTGTAGGTTGGATCAATATGAACAGGAGGTCACATTGTACGATTACACACGTTTTAGCCCAGTTGTGTTTTTAAGGCTGATTCTGACTGCCCATGATGTAATGGTCACATAAAGTCAGCAGCAAAGGTTTTTGAGAGGCTGAATCTACATGTTCTTGAAATCCCTCAATCAGGGAAACTTGACTGATCAGCTGAGGATTACTGCTAATAGATGTTTTGATCATTTTATTACTTTATTATTTGTTTTTACCTGGTGAAATAAACAGAGGATAAAGAAAATTAAGCTGATTCGTTTGTATTGTGAGGAACCAATTACCAATGAAAATTACAAATTAATTTGCTCATGCGTCTCTGTGTCATCTGTCTCACTCTCTTTCTCTGTCTCTGTCTTTGTTCTGTTCCACAGGTATTTGATGTGTCATTCATACATTAGTCTGGGAAGTTCTCACTTGTCTTACACAGAGGAAGCTGCTGCTTAATGAGAAATTCACCGATGGTGGGTCATATTTGCAAAAACACATTAATTAATCAACATCGATGAATGAATAGACTCGACATTTCACAAACATGACCGAAATAAAGTTAGACATGTGGCATGGAGCAAAACACGTCACACTCTCTGACCTCACCCCTTTGTATGTGAGTAATCAGATTCCTGTTTGTGCACACTGATTTAATTCTCTCTATCTGAACCCGACCTGCAGGTTTAAGCGTCCAGGAGGCCCGACAACAATTCTTCGACTTATTGTGCTATGATTACAGACTCAATGAGCTGCATAAGTATTTTTGCAAAGGTCATGGAAATAATTGGGACCAGTCAAAAACCTGCTAGACTTGTCCCTTTGACCGAGCTTCATTACACATTTAAGCAACACATTCTCGAGGGCCTCTGGTTCATCGTACATGTACATTTTGATGCACATTTTCCGCTTTTATGAAGACATTGTGAAACAGTCAAATGTGTGACATCACATGATGTAGCTGTGTGTGTGCATGTTCAGGATTTTACCCTCATCAGAATTACCAACAGTGACGTTCTTCACTTTCCCCCGAAGCCAAGTGAAGTTCAGACATGCAAACTCACTGCTGATTGGTTAGCTGTGATACAAACATCTGTGAAATGCCTGTGGAGAAGGTGTGTGTGTGTGTGTGTGTGTTTGTGTGTGTTTGAGGATGTATGAGGGAATGTGGGGTGGGGGGTCATGACGTCACCTCGGGCAGCACAGAAGCTTGTAGTCATACAGGAAACATGTGCTTCTGCTTGTACAGACAAAATGTTACAGCGGAGATGTGCCTCACTGTGTGTATGTGTGTGTGTGTGAGACTGTGTGTATGTGTGTCACCAAAGTCCAGGTGGTGTCCTGTCTAAGTGAGTCATGAGGTATGTTTCCATCCCAAGGCCGCAGGAGTTCGCACATACATGCACACAAAGAAGACTTCATGTTCTACATTCAAGGCACCAGTCCACAGAGTCCTCCCTCTCTGCTCCTTCTTCTTCTTCTCCAGTGTGCCCTGTTCTCCATTATATATCAAAAACATACACTGTCACTGGCAACTCAACTTGCATTTGCAAAATATCTTCATGTTTAGTCTAGGCCCCTCCGCAGCATTTCTGTGGCTGAGCAGCAGTAAGAGAAAGCATACTTGGAACATCGGGGGAGGATATTGAAAACACTCAATTACACTCTTGAATTACTTGCTGAGAGGCTGGGTGGAAGATGGCAACGTTCATACAGTGAGAGTGTCCAGGAAACTTACAGCTGCAGCTCCACAGAGCCAAGCAGAGGGCTGCTGCTGGTGCGGTTCACATTGGAGGGGATGTCTTCAGTGGACTCCATATCTATTGGAGACACCCATGCTGTCAGGTCTCCCCACATCTTTTTGTTACATTAAGTGTGACTGTGTTTATTTAAAATTTCCCAGGAAAGGATTTTACTGTGGAACTTTTCTTCATCCAAATTATGGATTTAATGGCACATGGCATCAAATGTTATGAAGCCCAAATTTGCAATTTGTGCATTTGCTACGCAGGAATAAACTGACTAGAACTGTTTGTGCATAACTCAGGCAGATAGAAGACAGGCAGTAAAGAGTCTAATGTAAAATCCAGCTGGCTTCATCCAAATCCTTAAATCTGGTTCAGTATCCCAATGTCAAGAAACGCTGAATAAACCATCCTACAGTAACCACTGGCTTTTAGTGTCTTGGAAGCTGCACTTCACCAGTCTAACTAATCTGGTAAGTCAAAAATCAGTGTAAGGATCAACACAACAATACGCAGAAACTTTAGCTATCAAATACTGCTGATGTATGCAACAGGGAGTTTCACTGTGTCAAAGACATTTTACAACATTTGTACTCATTCGCCTAAGCTTGACATGAAGTTGAACCAACAACAACAGTTCATCTAGTCCGGATTGTTATCATAAGGGATCACATCACCTTGAAGCCATTGCTCCTGTTTTCATTGTGACACAGGTTGAAGCCACAACAGCTACCAACAGTCAAGCAACAACAATACAAAGCCCTTCCTTCCCACTTAACTACATTGTTGTTCAAGCTGCAGTCACAGTTGAAAAGCTGCCAGGCACCAAGTAACAGTTGATTATGGACCAAGTTTGTTCTGTACAGATCACTTGTCTGACCAAAAAATAGTAGCTGTGACATTTTTGTCTTCATCCTGTGTTTTTTTTTTTGTTTGTTTTTTTCCCCCTGGCTCTCTCTTCCTGTTCCACAGAAGGAGGGGCGTTTCAGTTGTGGATCAGTTTTGCAGCTCCTCCACATCAACACTGTGGACAGCTGTTGCTCACATCAGCAGCCGAAAACAGCAGAACTGTGTAGCTTCAGCAGGGTTACTGCACATTGTACTTATTTAACAGCTTACCCCTGATAAAACCTGATTTGAGAAATTTGTGGAGCCATTAAATTCACCCTGACTTTTTTTTTTTTTTAAGTTTTGAAGGCAAAGGGAGCAGATGCTTTGAATCAAAGCCTTGTATTTTATGATGTATTGACACAAGGAGGTGGATTGGTTAAAACGTCTGGATTCCACTGCTCAGAAATGATCTTTGTAAATAATGCTATGTTATGAAAAACAGCCTTTACATCAACAGTAACTCCAGTAATATTTGCCAGCAATGTGGATTTATGGTCGGTGTTTAGTATCAAACGACACAGTCCTTTTTGTAAATTCCCAATAGCACATTCCTGCCTGAAATCACAGCTCCAGTGGTTATGTAACAGGTAGAAGATGCAGCTGAGTTTGAGCAGTAACACTCTAAGTATTATGGCCTGGATACATCAGTACAAATGCCCCTGAAAAAGCAACAAAGGACTAACTGTTACACAAGAGAAGAGATCAGGTGTAACGGGAGCTGACGTTGTCAAATGTCCCTGACACAGTGAAGCTCCCTGTTGCATACATCAGCAGTATTTGATAGTTGAAGTTGCTGCGTATTGTTGTGTTGATCCTTACACAGACTTTTGATTCACCAGATTAGTAAAACTGGTGAAGTGCAGCTGCTGCAGCTGTTATGGAGCAAATTTAAACTAGCTACTTGTTTACTAAGTGGAGCTTTTCATCACTAAATTAAAAAGGGGTTGCTCTATACAAACAAGTTATTGAGATTATAAGATATAAGGACATTTTTAATTGCTTATTAATGTAAAGTCTTAAAATTAAAACTTTTCCATGACTGAAGCCATAGTTTATATAATCACATCTGTGTTTTACCATTTATCTGCTTATACACCAGCCTCCGCTTATGGGTGCCCACAGGAGGAGTTAATATTTTACACAAATTCATTAATAGACACTTATACCTTCTTACAACTATGTGTGTTATAAACCATTCGTTAAATGTTTATATTTTGCTTATGAATGCTAAATGTGGAGACTTAAAGTAAAGAAAAAAAGAACGTGTGGAATATGGTCGATATATGTGACTAGATACTTGATCAAAATGTAAACTAAGAAGATTTTAAATAACATTTCACAAAAATACACAACATAGCTCAAATTACAAAAGGCTGTGCTAATAATGCAGGTCAGGTGACATGCTAAAGTGAAGCATTGGTGAGGTTAGCATGATAGGACATTTCCCACTCCTTCTAAAAGAAAAACGACTCTGAAACACATCTTTTTCTCCCATGTTTTTATATTTATATACATCAGAGTTTATCATATAGGCCTATAATATGGCAACCTAAAACTGTTATATTTGGAAGTTATGTAACAACTTACGGTGCTAGTGACTGCACAGTTGATTGCTTTTCATTGAACAGAACTACACTCTTTAAAAACTATATCTCTAAGACAGTTTTCAACCTGATTTAGCGAGTCATTCGGAAAGGAAACTAAGACGTCAAAGTCTAATATCAGGCGCACAGAGATCCAATTTGACATGATGCTTCATGATTTCTCGCAAACATCTGTCACATTTATCTTTCTGCTGCCCCTGACAATCATACTTGAAACAACTATGCAGAAACTGTGTCAATTACATCATGTAGCCATATAACCAAAACAGCTTAGTGACGGCATGATAGAGGCAACACATGTACCATCACACTACCTCGTCGAGTGCTACAGCTGAGTGATACAAACAAAGTATTACTTATTTCATGTAATCCCTATGATTATTTTGGTTTGCATGTTTTCCATAGTAGCTAGTTTTGTGTTTGTCTTTGAAACCACAGCATGGCCTCTGTTTGGTTTTCACTTTGCAATAACCAATTAAGTCTCCTTGACGTAACATTGAACTTGGGCAGCGCAATACAATCAGCTTCAATGCTAATATTTTGACAGTGTGATAACAACATGGGAACTCTTTCTCTTTCTTTCTCCACCCTTATTTATCTCTCAGACTCTCCCTCCCTCTACTTTGCTTTTCACTCTCTCTCTCTCTCTCTCTCTCTCTCTCTCTTTCTCGTCATCTAATACACACTCTCTTAATGGTGTGAGGTGCTGCATGCCAGTGGGACCCTTTACCCACAGACAGGAGGTTAAATGTGGAAACAGGTCCTGCGCTCCTCTCTCTCTTGTCTGATCTCCATCTTTCTGTGAAAACACAGCAACCCAAATAAGGAGATTAGTGAGTGAGTGGAGCAGCCAGACCATTCCTCTGAAAGAGCTTGGATGGGTGGTTTGATAGGGTGGAGTGTGTGTTTGAGAGAGTGATAGTCAGGGAGTCAGGATGGAGTGGACGCAGAGTGGTGTGAGTGGAGGGATGAAAGGACAGGGAGGGAGAGGATGGAGGGAAAGGATGGATAGAAGGAGGGAGGGTGAGAATATGGGAGGAGGCGGGGGGGGGGGGGATCAGAGACTGGAGGCAGGTTCTGTTGCAGTTTAAATAACTACCCATATAGGGCTCAACTCTCCATCTCTGTTCACAGCTCTCTCTGTCTCACTCCCTCTGTCTCTCCCTTTCTGTCTCTCTCTATCTTTCTCTGTTTCTCTGCAGCTTCACTGAACTCCGGCTCTCACCAGCACTCTCCTGCATCTCAGTGCAACAAGACACAAGGCTTGGGGCTTTTGAAACTGCCTTTTATCATCTCAGAGAGGAAAATACAACCCAGCAGTCACCATGGAGGCCATCAAGAAGAAGATGCAGATGCTGAAACTGGACAAGGAGAATGCCATCGACCGAGCAGAGCAGGCGGAGACGGACAAGAAGGCAGCAGAGGATAAATGCAAACAGGTGAGAACGAAAGAGCAGGACAGAAAGAGACGGATGAGTCTGTATAGTGTCAGTGCACAACTTCTGCTTGTGATCAGGCATGAATAAGCCTACTGTCAATGTCAAATAATAACTTAAAATGTTTAGGTTAAGATATTGGGCAAACAAACACAACACAAACAACTAAAAAACAGTTTGATACCTCTTGGCGAAAGGGTTCATGATGACTTGGAGGACTAGATCTATTGCAAAATGAAGAATTTTCTATGTAAAAGAAAATATGCAGACCCAGTGTAAGACAAGTCCGTATACTTTCCCTTTAAGGCTTTTCTCCTTATCCATTTCTTACCACAGCGATACCATACCAGACATACCTTCAAGGAAACAGTGTGTAAACACTTTTCACATTTATTTATACTACATTCCTCACAGCTCATTTACTGTTTTACTTGAGTGCTATCACAGATTAGAAGTTCTTTTTTTAAATATAATTGCCATTACCATTTTACCAGACCAGAGTCTGGGTGGTAAATTTAACAAATGTTTGTGACAGTATGTGAAACCCAAACACACACACCCACCTCTCCTTAAAAGGCCAGGCCACACAAGGATAAGCCCTCGAAAAAATTCGCTCCATTTTGCTTTAAATAATCATTCAGTTACAGCTAAAATTCATCATCTAATAGGAAAAACAAATTCAACCATCCCACCAACTTTTCTTCAGTCTAGCTTATTGCTGTACAAAAATGGTGAAGATGCCACCTGAGTCACCACACCACCCACAAAGCGCAAATAACAAATACTGAAAGAGATCAACAGGAGCTGGATCATGGGAACCATAGGTCAGTGGTAAAGCTATTTACAGTGAGCGGAGTAAGAGAAAATGTCACACCCTCATATGGTGATACTGGCCAGTTCAGGTGATGAGACCACCCAGGGTCTGTATTTGGTCTTTGGGGGAAGAAAAAAGCGGTGACATCCCTGCCTCCAGGACAAGTTTAAAGAGAGTTAATGGAGCATCTGTCTGAGCGGACGTCTGTCATAAAGCCTATTTGACTGGTGTGTCCATCACACAGGAGACAACACACACGATAAACATGCAAATGGATACATGTAGCTACACAAATGGGAGATTAAACACACACACACACACACACACACACACACACACAACACACACACACACACACACACACACACATATACACATACACACACATTAGGCCCATGGACCCAGGCGCCTGCGTGTTCGGACTGATAACAGCTGTATTTTTAGACACCAGGAGAGAATGACAGTGTGGAATTCAGTAGGATTATCTGAAGTGCTTCATGGGCTCAGAGGGGAACACTGATTAGGGGGAACACTTAACCCTGTGAGTGTGTATGCGTGAATGTGTGTGTGTGTTCGTGAGAGAGAGAGAGGTTTAGCCTCTGCATACCTGGGTTCTTGTCATGAGAGACTGATAGTAAACCATTAGCATTTAAACGTCCCCAAACATCATAAACAGAATTAGACTCCCAAATCAGCCACAGCTGCTTTATCAGTAGCCTGAATTTAAACACCTTGGCTTCAATGATATCGCATTGGACTGAACCATTGTTTAAGTGCACACTACAAACACACTACAAACACACTGAAAACAGGAAAAATACGAAAGATTTGATTTATAATTTTTTTCATATTCGCAGGAGATTCAGCCTGTTTTAGCTAAAAGAAAATGTAAATTATAATCGTCAAAACAGTGTAAATGAATAGAATAGACTAGATTGGGGGAATAAGTGGGGAAAAGAGCCGGGTAGAGAAGTATAACAGAAAATTTGGATGAGCAGACACTTAGCAGAGGCAGTGTGTAGTGTTGTTGACTAACCGTGTTTCATGTTGTAGCTGGAGGAGGAGCTGATGGACCTCCAGAAGAAGATGAAGCAGACGGAGGATGAACTGGACAAATTCTCTGAGGGCCTGAAAGACGCTCAGGAGAAACTGGAACTGTCTGAGAAGAAAGCTGCAGACGTGAGTGAAGGGTCACGCACTGGTACTGTACATATGCACACACGGGGCTGGGGGGTGTGAGGGGGTGGGGGGGGTGTCACTTCACTTGACTGAAATTGTGACATGAAACTGTCAGTAATATAATAATGTACAGTCATGTAATAATGAGAGTTTGGATACAACAGAGAAGCTGCTGCTCTGGTAGTTAATTACTTACTTTTTCCAACTTTGACACACACACACACACACACACACACACACACACACACACACACACACACACAGCGCGTTAGCCATAGCACTACTGAAAACTAGGGCCCATTATTCCACAGCTGGACAATTTCTAAGCCAGCACCAGCTGTGGGTTTGCTTTGATCCACTGTGAATGGTTTGGAGCACTTCAGAGACTGTTACATTCCTGTGCAGCCACTCCTGAAAGATGAGCACACGGATAAACAGTAACCATCATCATCATCATCATCATTATCATCCCTGTTAATTACACTGTCTTCATGCTTTTAGTCCAAATTCCAGTTCGGGTTTTATCTTTTATATATCAGCATATCAGCTCTAAAGGATCAGTAACGTCTTATATTTATGTAAATGCACAGTATGACGCTTCTAACAGTTTTACATTTTACATCTCGTACAGATGCTGGTGCCTAGTGTTGGAATCTAAGTACATTTACTTTAATATTGTACTTCAGTAGTACAATTTTGAGGTACTTGTACTTTACTTGAGTGTTTTCATTTTATGCTACTATCCTGCTACATTTCAGAAGGAAATTTTGAACTTTTTACTCCACTACATTTATCTGAAAGTAATAGTTGGTAGATTTTTTTTTTACACAAAAAAGATGCACAATGTTATAGAGTAAACTAAGCAGCACCAGTAATGATAATCCAATAATATAATGTATAGTAATGTAACACTCAAAGGGGCCATTCTTCTGGCTAATCAGTGCTTTTACTTTTGATACTTAAAGTATATTTAGTTTACAATACTTTTGTACTTTAACTCTAAGTTCTACACTGATTTCGCATTGCACTCATAATACGTTGTCAGATCCACGATGGACAGTTTGAAAAAAAAGAAAAAAAAGAATCATAATCGGTGCAGCTGAACCAGGGATATCATCTTGCCAAAATTACTCACAATGCAACTCGACTGCTNCCAAACACACACACCCACCTCTCCTTAAAAGGCCAGGCCACACAAGGATAAGCCCTCGAAAAAATTCGCTCCATTTTGCTTTAAATAATCATTCAGTTACAGCTAAAATTCATCATCTAATAGGAAAAACAAATTCAACCATCCCACCAACTTTTCTTCAGTCTAGCTTATTGCTGTACAAAAATGGTGAAGATGCCACCTGAGTCACCACACCACCCACAAAGCGCAAATAACAAATACTGAAAGAGATCAACAGGAGCTGGATCATGGGAACCATAGGTCAGTGGTAAAGCTATTTACAGTGAGCGGAGTAAGAGAAAATGTCACACCCTCATATGGTGATACTGGCCAGTTCAGGTGATGAGACCACCCAGGGTCTGTATTTGGTCTTTGGGGGAAGAAAAAAGCGGTGACATCCCTGCCTCCAGGACAAGTTTAAAGAGAGTTAATGGAGCATCTGTCTGAGCGGACGTCTGTCATAAAGCCTATTTGACTGGTGTGTCCATCACACAGGAGACAACACACACGATAAACATGCAAATGGATACATGTAGCTACACAAATGGGAGATTAAACACACACACACACACACACACACACACACACACATATACACATACACACACATTAGGCCCATGGACCCAGGCGCCTGCGTGTTCGGACTGATAACAGCTGTATTTTTAGACACCAGGAGAGAATGACAGTGTGGAATTCAGTAGGATTATCTGAAGTGCTTCATGGGCTCAGAGGGGAACACTGATTAGGGGGAACACTTAACCCTGTGAGTGTGTATGCGTGAATGTGTGTGTGTGTTCGTGAGAGAGAGAGAGGTTTAGCCTCTGCATACCTGGGTTCTTGTCATGAGAGACTGATAGTAAACCATTAGCATTTAAACGTCCCCAAACATCATAAACAGAATTAGACTCCCAAATCAGCCACAGCTGCTTTATCAGTAGCCTGAATTTAAACACCTTGGCTTCAATGATATCGCATTGGACTGAACCATTGTTTAAGTGCACACTACAAACACACTACAAACACACTGAAAACAGGAAAAATACGAAAGATTTGATTTATAATTTTTTTCATATTCGCAGGAGATTCAGCCTGTTTTAGCTAAAAGAAAATGTAAATTATAATCGTCAAAACAGTGTAAATGAATAGAATAGACTAGATTGGGGGAATAAGTGGGGAAAAGAGCCGGGTAGAGAAGTATAACAGAAAATTTGGATGAGCAGACACTTAGCAGAGGCAGTGTGTAGTGTTGTTGACTAACCGTGTTTCATGTTGTAGCTGGAGGAGGAGCTGATGGACCTCCAGAAGAAGATGAAGCAGACGGAGGATGAACTGGACAAATTCTCTGAGGGCCTGAAAGACGCTCAGGAGAAACTGGAACTGTCTGAGAAGAAAGCTGCAGACGTGAGTGAAGGGTCACGCACTGGTACTGTACATATGCACACACGGGGCTGGGGGGGGTGGGGGTTAGGGGGGGTGGGGGGGGTGTCACTTCACTTGACTAGATTGTGACATGAAACTGTCATAACATATAAATAATGTACAGTCAGTTGTAATAATGAGAGTTTGGATACAACAGAGAAAGCTGCTGCTCTGGTAGTTTAATTACTAATATTTCTTTTTCCAACTTTGACACACACACACATACACACACACATCACACACACACCACACGACCACACACAATCACACACACCACCCAACACACTGGGCGAACACACACACACACACACGTTACCATAGCACTACTGAAAACTAGGGCCCATTATTCCACAGCTGGACAATTTCTAAGCCAGCACCAGCTGTGGGTTTGCTTTGATCCACTGTGAATGGTTTGGAGCACTTCAGAGACTGTTACATTCCTGTGCAGCCACTCCTGAAAGATGAGCACACGGATAAACAGTAACCATCATCATCATCATCATCATTATCATCCCTGTTAATTACACTGTCTTCATGCTTTTAGTCCAAATTCCAGTTCGGGTTTTATCTTTTATATATCAGCATATCAGCTCTAAAGGATCAGTAACGTCTTATATTTATGTAAATGCACAGTATGACGCTTCTAACAGTTTTACATTTTACATCTCGTACAGATGCTGGTGCCTAGTGTTGGAATCTAAGTACATTTACTTTAATATTGTACTTCAGTAGTACAATTTTGAGGTACTTGTACTTTACTTGAGTGTTTTCATTTTATGCTACTATCCTGCTACATTTCAGAAGGAAATTTTGAACTTTTTACTCCACTACATTTATCTGAAAGTAATAGTTGGTAGATTTTTTTTTTACACAAAAAAGATGCACAATGTTATAGAGTAAACTAAGCAGCACCAGTAATGATAATCCAATAATATAATGTATAGTAATGTAACACTCAAAGGGGCCATTCTTCTGGCTAATCAGTGCTTTTACTTTTGATACTTAAAGTATATTTAGTTTACAATACTTTTGTACTTTAACTCTAAGTTCTACACTGATTTCGCATTGCACTCATAATACGTTGTCAGATCCACGATGGACAGTTTGAAAAAAAAGAAAAAAAAGAATCATAATCGGTGCAGCTGAACCAGGGATATCATCTTGCCAAAATTACTCACAATGCAACTCGACTGCTGACAGCTCAGTTGAAGATACACGTGTGTTTAAGTTATGGACTCCTTGTAACTCCTGACCTTGTTGTCCTCAGCCCCAACTCACGCTGACTCAAGTGACATCACTTGAAGCAGGGTATCAGATTTGGCCTGCTCTGTTTGGAGCAGCAAATGGCTTTTTCACACATTCCTGTGAGCCTGAAAACAGACTCTTTAACTTTAAACTCTGTGGAGTTCAGGACCTTTACTTGTATAAGACTATTTTTACACTGCAGCATTACTACTTTTACTTTTCTTCCACCAATCTTCTCTACATCAGACAAAAACTAATCCTCAAGTTTGTGAGAATATTTGTGTGTACACATATAATTAATTTCAGTAAATGTAGCGGAACATTAGAAAAGGCAGTTCTTCTGAGACTAATCAGCTGCAATCTGGGAAGAAAAGATCATATTTTAGATTGCTGGCAACACCGCAAACCACAGCATTGTATATCTGTCAGTGGTGGCTCGTCTAGCATTTGAGCATGTGTGCACAGCCGTGTGTGATTACTCATGTGTGTGTGTATGTGTTTGTGTGCGTGTGGCCGAGAGAGAGAGAAAGAGAGAGTTAATCAGTGAAATTAAGCTTTAATAGCATTAGATAAAATCCAGTAAGTCATTCCAATGAGATTACTAAGAAAGCAGAGAGAGAGAGAGGAATCATAAAAAAAAAAAAGGGTAAAAAAAAACTCTCTCAGCTTCCACCAAGATGTGGTATTGTTTGAGTCTTGTGGAGGATATCCCCGGGAAATGCAGTGTTGTACTACACACAAAGAGAAGGGAAGTGTCTGACATACAGACACAGAGTCGAAGGCTGAGACACGCTGGATTATCCTCACACTGTGATTAAATAAACTCTGAGAATAGTTCTGAGAAACCTCACATGCAAAGTGGGTCAAGTGGGCCCCTGGAAAAAAGCAGTAGTTGAAGTTGTGAGGTTTGGGACTGACTGGGTGCAGCTTCCACTCCTGGGTGTGCTGGACAATGTGAAAAAGTTTAGTTAAGAATAGACGTTCACTACAACCTATTTACAGTCCCTCGCTTTGACACCAACATTTCCAGCCAGTAGACCTGTTCTGATGCACGTCCATGAATTCCCCTCCACATGTCACTTATTAGAGGCAGCAGTCAAGTCATTACACAACTGAATTCACACAGAGAGCAGAGATTGGAAACCTGGAGGGGGCTGGGAAAGCAGAACAGTGAGCCAAAGACCCCAACAAGCAAGTAGTTATGATTCACAAAAAAAACAGCCCCTACATGGACTATTGCTGATATTTAGGTCATCACAGTTCACTGCCAGCTCAAATAGTCAGACAAAGCGTCTGTCTGTGGGTCACAATATTTGCACACAGGATATAAAGGATAAAAGTGGCCCCATGCAGTCTTAATGCAGGTGTTGATAACAACTTTCACCACAGCAACAGTTACTGTTTTCTGGGGAAAGCTGGACTGTGGTGGCTGGCCGGGCAGGGAAAGCAGAGAGCAGGCGGGCCGGGGGGGGCGGGTGGGGGGGGAGGGGGGGGGGGGGGGGGGCGCTCTGGTATGTGAGGAATGCAGCCAAGGCAAACAGAAAGCCCCACACTCCTGTGTCTAATGAAATCAATGCTTCCAGCTTTTCCGGTGCAAGGGGCAAATCACAGACTCAATCAACAGATGAACAGCCGGACTGAATTTGAGTTGAACCTGAGCTGAGCTGAGCTGAGATCTCCTGGCTTTGCTCGCCCATCCACCCAACATGTTTGCTCTCAGGGCCGATCATAGGAAACAATGAGGGTAAACACGGGCAGGGCTGGCAGAGAGACATGAAAGATGGAGCATAAATCTGATTTACACACACACAATGGACATTATCTATGGGCAGGCATAGATGATGTTTATTTGCTTACTCCCCCAAGACAAACTCTGACACAGTTCCTCAAAAAAACTAAGATTTATGATAGATATTGCACACATAAAGATTCATTACAGCAGGTTTCCCAAGAGGTAAATAGACATAGTGTCTCACTCTATGGCCATGTGGTTAGTTTGCTGCATGCTGAGATATGTACAACGTTTCATTCATTCACTGTTCAAATGTCACTCACATCTCACCGCTCAACACAATGGCCTGAAAAAACAAGTTCCATTAAAATATGCATTATTACAATGCTTGAAATAACAATAACAGCAGAAGTAAACTGACCGGGAGAATTTTCAAAAGGATTATTTGTTCTACCCATTAGGAGATAATGAATATAATAATAACAATAATAATAATAAACTTATAAAAGCATCCCTCACAGACAGAAAAACTAACTTTTTATGTGTATAATGATCCATAAGAGAGCTCGATTGGTTTTTAACATTTCACTGAATGTAGGCATCATATCTCGAGTCTCGAGTCCCCATGTGTTTGAATCCAAGTCCAAATCCAAATCCCGAGTCAGTCTGTGTCATCAAAGTTGTGTTTGAGTAAAGTTCCAAGGCAGGCTCCAGTGCTGCACTCTGGCAAAGTCAAAGAGCTGACATACAAATAAAAAAGGTCTACATTAAACACAAATGACATAGCTGTCACCATTTCAAAGGGAGTTTATCGTGAGACAACAGCCAAACACATGCACTTAAAAGCATGCACACAGCAGAAAACAAACAAAAAAAGTCTGAGGCTCCAACTTCCGAGTCAAAATGCAGTCACTGCTCGAGTCTGAGTCCAAGTCTGAGTCATCGGTGCTCAAGTCCAAGTTGAGTCCTAATTTTCAGAACTCGAGTCTCACTCCTGGACTTGAGTAGCCTGACTGATGCTGCATTCTTGTTGCCATAATATTGGTAGTTTAGATTTTAAAAAATCAGATATCACTATATCGTCATTTTGTTTACATAAAAACATGTTTGTCGAGGTTCCCTTAGATATGGTGATTAAAGAAGAGTGACCAATATACTGCATGAGCTGAGAGACACTGTACACTGTACACTTTCTAAATGAGTCTTTGATATTTCTGTACTGCAAATTGACTGAAGTTCTCTGATACCGATATACACTTCTCACTGATTCTCAAACTTTTTAGCCTGTGCCCTTTATAATCATGTCAACTATCATGTTAACCACTGGTTGGTTTAACCAAGAAGTGAAGTTCCCTTATGAGTTTCTTTTATTTTTGACCATTTTGAGTCATAAAGAAATACATATCTCCAGTATTTAGCTTGGAAAAATATTTTTTTTAAAAAAGAACAAATCTTGTCTTACAGCAACACACAACAGGTCAGATTTATTTTGCAACCCCTTGGAAAGTCCTGCCCCCAAGTTTTGGAACATGAAACAGTCTCAGTGAAATGTTGGAGAAAATATAGTCATATTGTCATGCAAGGTGGACACTTAAACTGAAGATGGACACTTTGACACTGCACCTTTCCAATGAATGAGCATAAGTCATCCTGGCCTTCCTTTTTTCCCTGCAAGTCTCGTAGCACTGATCACGTCAGTCACAGGGATCAGCTTTTACACACACACACACACACACACACACACACACACACACACACACACACACACACACACACACAATGGCCCCGCCCCCTCTGACCTCATCGTCCCGATCATCTCTCTCCTCCTCCCTCGCCACAGTCTGGCGCTCTCCGCTCTCCTCACCGCGCAGCTTCACCAAACCTCCTCCTCAAACTCAAAGCGTCCGGACCAAAACTGCCACATTCCTGGGGACAACTTTCCACACTGCTCATGAACTTTACATTCCTACTGACCAGAAGAAACAATTGGAGAACACCTGGACACTCTTACTTCCTGGTTATATAACTTTTGTTGCACTTGAACGAATCCTTTACATTCCAAAGACTTTGGCCCCGGACGGACATCGATTTTACTTTCTTTCTAAATCAACGATCACAGTCGTTTTTCTTACCATAACATTATTCTGAATTGACCAAACAAGCAGGAGGCAGCAGCCTACGTTTTTGTTGCTCAACCCCAAAGTAGTCTTAACTGTGTGTGTATTTTTTCTACGTGTAGTCTTAAATTAAGTTACAAAACAGTCCAGAATGGCAAGTATGAACTCTCTGGATGCTGTGAAGAGGAAGATTCAGTGTTTGCAGCAGCAGGCCGACGACGCAGAGGAACGGGCTCAGGTCCTACAGAGAGACCTGGACATTGAACGGGAGCTCCGAGAGAAAGTGAGACAAATCAAATCCTCTCTTCTTTTTTTTCTCTTGGCTCTTTCCCTCTGTCATAACCGCCTTCTCGTTTTCAGCTTGTTGTTTCTCATTAAATGACATTAACGTCTTCATATCTTCATATTCACCGTGAAAAGTCTATGTAGCTCATGTCATTGATTCATTCGCGGGCGTGATTGTGCCACAATGCAAGGCGTTGGTCTCTAATGAAAAAAAGTTTGGATTCCTGCAGGTCTTTGCGCATGCTCAGTGTTGTCTGAGTTACAGGCCGCTGTAAAACTACTGTGAATAATGTGGACCACGTAGACAGCATTGAACCTATTGTGCAAAATTGAATTTAACTATTAGACTAAATGACCAAATTACTTCTTATGAATACAAATAATGTTATTACATTTTGATGAGGCTATAATTGTAACTATCTATCAGCTTTTAGAATTGCCGACATTTAGATTAATGGATTAATATTTTCTATCATCCAGTCAAATTCACTTTTCACACTCTTAATGGCTTGCTCACAGGCACTTCAGCAGGGTGGATGTGTGCCAGCAGCAGCTGCATGCTTGAAGGTCTAACCACCAGGCCACCGTGCCTCCACAGATGATAGGAAAATAGAGGGCAGAGCTAAAAGTATGCCTACTCTGTTATTAGGGATTCAAAGGACTGTACACTAAAAAAAAGTGCCCTACTCAACTAGAGCTGAAACAATTAGTCACTGAATTGATTAGTGGGTCAACAGAAAATTTATAGGCAACAATTTGCTGAATATCTTCGGGTCTTGGGCTTTTGGTTTGAAAAAACGAGACACATGAAGACGTCACTGTGGGCTCTGGGAACTTGTGATGGGCATTTTTTTTTGCTATATACTGGCATCTTATAAATCAAACTGGTAATCAGTGGATTAATCAATAATGAATGGATGAATAACCATTAGCCGCAGCCCTATTATGTGTTTACATTTCGGCACATAGTATCAGCAGAAGTTGCACAACCGGGGCTGTAATTAGCACAAGTCATTGCTGAAGTTCCACAAATGTGTGGTTTCACAAACTACACGCATGGAAGTGTTGGAAGTGACTCATCTGTTTCTTCTGAGCACTCGCCCAGCTCGGTCACCTGTCTGTCTCTTGACTCTACTACCCACATCCGAGTTTTACAGCCTTACACACAGAAAAGGTTGAGACTGTTGGAAAAAAAATGCTGAGCAGCAGAGATAGGTAACAGTCTTGACTTGTTTCACATGTTGCTTTATGGCATAAGGTGCCATGTCCTTTGCATAGGAGCTGGTTAATGACAGGACAAGTAGGGAGATTCAAGGAGCGTGGGAGGGAAGGTGTGGCTGTAAAGATATGGCAGCTGAGATGATGAAAGGAGCAGGCCTGCTGCAGGACTAACCCCTTTTGTTACAGACTGCCTATTAGGTAACAGGGCACCTTTTTAATTTGACAACTGGGCGTTCGCTCAGCTTGTGGGTAATCATTCTGATGTCAGCTCATACATTGACATCAGTGACATTAGTAATCATTATTTTAAAAGATTTATGCTCTATAACTTTGATGTTATAGTTATCTGTTTGTGACTGAATGACTGGGACATTTGAAGTACAGTGACTCTTAAAGTGGAAACAGTAAATGAGACAGTTAGTTATACACCTCATATTACTTTCAGATGGTAAATGAGATTACTGTGTCATTTCCTGTCACTTATAAGGTGGCAGACATGAGTATAGTAACTGCTGAAGAGTTACAAGTAGTGACACTCACATGAGTTTGTAGTCAAAAATTATTTCAGCAATTGATTTAGCAGACAACACCACTGTTTTTTATATATTAATTCACAAACGGTAACACTTTACTTTGACTCCCCTCATTTATCATTATAAGCTGTATATACCAAATTGTTTGTAATGTAGTTATACAGAGTTATAAGGCCATTGTAAAGGACATTATATGTCTGTATCCTGTATCGAGCACAGGAGGAGTTAAAGTCGTTGACAACTCCATCTATAAGCATTTATAAAGGCCTTATAGCTGTGTACAATTACACTAGTATGTGTTATTAACTTATTAAGTGTGTGTGTGCTGCTTGTTAATGCAAAATATAATGGTTTAAAACTGTCCTTCATCTGCAGAATGGAAATGTTACATTAAGCTCTTCCATTTCATCCCTGTCAGCTTTAACGTGTAAAAGCAGTTTAAGCTGTCACACATCTCACTCCATGTGCACTCAAAGTCAAACAGAGCAGTGCGTTTGTGTGGCAGGGTTGCTGTTTTCCCATATGGGAACAATTTGCCCAACCTGGAGTTATTCCTTGGCACAAAAACTCTTTCATAGGATCATGGGGAGATCAAAACAGGAATCTCGCTGAGTGTGTTAAGGTAATGAATCATTGTTTGAAAATGCGGAAGTAACAGAAAAAAAAAACAGTTGGCCACATCTCTCACTAAAAACTAAAAGTAATTACTTTGTGTTATTTCTAATGTGGTTTAGATGCCTCTTGAGACATTACTCAACCGCTCAATAATGCTTTAAGGCTCTGTCAGATTACACAGACATGACATAGGCTTGAAACACTGGTTTGACCTGCTTAGATGTGTTTTATTTACGGTAATTATTCTCAATGAGCTGTTCAGTTTTCATAGTACTCACAGCAGCCACACACTTATATTGTATGGTGGTTGAAGGTTCAGCGCTGAGTCAGGCCAAAGATCATTTGTACTTCATTCACGGCCCTGAGAGCTGTGTGATGAACCAAATTAGCTGCTTTTTAAATTTGAGATAATACTTTTAATTCTGTGATCAACATGCTTCAATTATTATGATAATTTGAGACTAAATGAAGACTTGATTAATTAAAAAAAAACAGTCAAGTTATTAAAAACAGCAATAAAAGATGAAAAATGGCACAGAATCAGAAGCTTAAACGTTCATGTTGCCATCAGAAAACATAATAGTTTCCATGGTGATATTTAGTGTTACCACATAGAATGCAGAAAAACAGTTTGTGCTGTACCGAGCCATGTCTAAAAGTGGATTAAAAAGGGAAGTGGGACTCTAACCTCCTCCGAGGTATTAGCTTTGGGAAGACTGTCCCTCCCAGGATGTCGTCTGCCAACTCTGGTCCGGCACTTCCTGTGCTTCTACTCCAAACACTTCCTGTCCCTGAGCTCCTGCCCTGATCAACAGGAAGATTAGTGTGTGGCGGACTTTGTGTTTCTACAGTAGTTAATGGTGATTCGAGTAAGTAGTGAAGTGAAAGTCTAAAACTAAAAAAAAAACATAAATCTCCACATCAGCTCCCTATAAGTTAGTCTTCTAATGCAAAACTGAATCTGAAAGGCACAATGAAGTTGTTTTCTACATACTTGAAAACTGTTGCAGTTGCAGTTAGTAATTTATAAGTAGCGCTTACCAAGTTGTCAAAATCAACTGAAGTTATCATCTGTTTGCTGATTTGTGTCCTTAGTGGGCCTGAAAGTTTTCTGCGCTAACAGTCGAACAGTTGGGTGGAAAGAATTACTTCCTGGTGTCACTGTTTTCTTTGGACTGTCTCCCTGAGAATAGCTCAACTTTCCAGATATAACTGCCACATGTGGATACTTTTTGGCAGTCGTTGGCATTCTGGGGAACACTTCCATGTTACTGGCTTGTGGCTTAGCTGATTATGCAGGCCAAGGTTGCGGGTTGTAGCTCAAGCGAGGAGTAGAATATATTTGTACAGTCTGTGCTAGCACAGCTAAATTAGCTATAACGTCATTAAGGAGCATTTAGAGAGTGGAAATGAGCAGCTTTCATATAGCATGGAGCAGTGTGTAAACCATTTCAAATCCAATACATTTGTTTATGGATGCATACAAGCTTCAGTGAGACACTTTTAGGATCTCTGCATCTGTTAGCAAGTCAGTGCTAGTACCGGATAGTGGAAATGGAATTCGTTTAGCCTGAAAGAACCGTATAAACTTTTATTGAGAGGATGTTTACTTGACCTGTGGGTAGTTAAATCTCCTGCCCTCTATTTGTCCAGAGACCACACAATTTAACACTTTTTCTGTTTTCCAAAAATATCATTAAGATTCATGTTTATTCCAACAAAACCAAGAACTGTCTGAATCCTGAAAATTTTAGTTCCTGACATAATTTGTGGATTGCTATCATTTGTCATTTGACAAATCGGTTTCAATCAACTCCTTGTCAGGGTTAGACACTTCAGTATTACTACGGCAGTGCTCGAACTAAAGCCTCAAACAAGATCAAGATCGATGTGAAAGTCAGAATACTGTAGAAAAATGCAGACGAACTACATTGTGCACAGAGAGAACTCATTGTGATGCTTGTCTGGAAGTTTAATGACCTTCTTTTACATATCATACCTCATGACAGGCTAGCTTATACTGTATGCAGGCGTCTTTGCATGCCAGATCTATATGGGAAAAGATTATACACTCTCACAGACACACATTCACATTGAGAGTAGCGAGCAGCAGTGTCAGGAATAACTTCCCCTGAACCCCAACAGCATTGTGCAGCTCATTAGCCCACTGCCCTGGAATCAGCCAGTAATTAGATTCCTCTTTCACTTGTCCTTGATCTTGTCTCTAATACATGTAATACACTCAGGTATTTCTTAAGTCAGTCCCAGTAGAGCTGTGCTGTATCTTCAAGTCACATTGTAGACTGTTTACTGTGTGGAGGCAAATGAACATTAGATAGTCCAGCAGTGACAGAGAGGTCAGTTAAAAAGCATGCTAGAGTGAGTCCTGTATTCCACCATATTGTAGTGTCACCTATTGATGCAGCTGAGAATGGCCCATGTTAAAGGAAAAGCTCGACATTTTTGGGAATACACTTACTTGCTTTCCTGCTGAGAGTTAGATGAGAAGACTGATATACACCCTCTTGTCTGTACAGTAAATATGAAGCTACAGCCAGCAGCCAGTTAGCTTATCTTAGCATAAAGCCAGGAAACACAGGGGAAACAGCTAGCATGTATCTGTCCAAAGTGACCTCTAAAGCTCCCTAATTAGATCTAACAATCTAGATTGTTTAATGCATACAAAATGTGTGGTTTCTACAAGTGACAATAAAAATTTTATATTAGGTTATACCACACCTTTTCCATTTTACACTTTTACACACACTGATTTTTGCACATATTAAACAAGCAAGACATCATATGTTAATCAGTGAGCCTTAGAGGTGCTGCTGTTTCACCATGTTTCCAGCCTTTTTGCTAAGATAAGCTAACAAGCTGCTGGCTGTAGCTTCATATTTACGGCACAGCCATGAGAGCGGTCTGAGTCTCATCTAACTATCCCTTTAGCAATCTTATTGCCATTGTGGCTAAATGCCCTTTAGCAAGGCACTAACTGGTCTAGGGGAACTGTTAAGTAGCCATCAATTATTGGAATACCATTCACCTCTTAGAAAGCTCTGGTGTTACATATTAAACCAGCTTGATAACAGAGCAGCTCCAGTATCTTTTACTCATATGTGTCTGTGTGGATGTGTGCTCGCTGCCACAATCTCACTGATACTCCAACACAAACCTTCTCCATAGTTTGTTTTACCATATAAGGCGGTGCACGTCCCTGGCAGCTGGGGAATGCAAAGTGGGTGCTAAAGGAAGGGGCATGGCCAGAGAGACAGAGAGAGAATACCGACTCTGAAAGAAAGAACAATCAAAGGGAGGAAATGAAAGGATGTTAGGCTGCTGACTTCCTGTCACCTTTTTCAAGATCCTCATTTCTAAAGTCACGCTATTATCTATTCTTGTTGTAAAGTCACTCGACTTAGTAATTCTCATTCCTTGTGGCTTTTACCTTAACATTACAGTTCTGTTAATTATTTTCTGGTGCAAGAGCTCAGAATACTTTTCAAACAGCATTTCTATCCTTTTAGCATTGGTGAAATGATTTTCTGAAGCTGCTGAGGGGGAAGTATTTTCAGCAGTATCTTCAGGATTTACAGGAAAAGTTCTAGTCTTCTTCAGTCATGGCTCAGTGAATTAGAGGCATGAGAGTATGTACTGTACACACCCAAGTTTTTTTTTTAACTTGACACAAGGCTGTCTCTGTCGATAAGGGAATTCCCCCCCCCGTGATTGTGAAAATCTGATGCCAGATAAAGCACCAGGTTGCACACATTTGATTATGAGCGTAGATATACTACCACCATAGTGGTATATAAGCTCAGTCTTTAGCTTTTGTGTTTGCGCGTTGCTTAACAACAAACATTTTACTGGGCAGGAAACTAGCTGGTTGCTAACTGGTAATTATGTGAGTGTGTGTGTGTGGCAGAGATTGACAGAATGAGAGTGTCTGTTTGCATGTTTGCAGAGTTTGTGTGTCTGCGTCTGGAAGTGCATTACAGCATCTGATGTGCCAGTGTAGCTGACCTAAAGCTCATGAATGGCATGTTTGTTTGTGCGCGGACGGTATTCTTCACAGCACATTGCTTCACTCAGGCCTCAGGAAGTAACTATATCTGTTATTTCAGGCTCCAGTTTAATTCTGTCCAACATTTCTCACCAGCCAGATGTGGTGTTGACTGATGCAGACCTGTGTAGAGGACATCACTGATGAGATTTCAAGCTGTTTCGACCGATTTATGACATTTTATTCATTCCGTGTTGGGCCAGGTTTTCCTCTGTCAAGCGCTGGTTGTTTTAAGACAGACACGTCAATGCTAGCTCAACAGACATTTCCTGTCTCATATCAGCGGTCTCCCCTGGCAGCTCTGGGTGCAGCGGGGCAGGACCTGGGAGAGGGCGAAAAAGAACCGAGGGAGGGGGGAGGGGGGGGAGAGGTGGAAACACTGACTGGCTAGTCAGCAGTCTAAGATGACATGGGGGATGACATAGAGAAAATGTTGAAAATTAAAACGAGGCCAGTGCCAGCTACCAACAAGCAGGAAACCATGCCTTCATTTCCTGAAATATTGAGTTTATGACAGAATGGAAGAGTGGACTGGATGGAGGTCTATTTATTCTCAGCACCAACAGACTAAATAACTATTTTCCAACGAGCTTTCTGAGCTCTCTGCTTCTCTGTTACATTTCCTCCTCGATGCCAGTCCTTTCTGTTTTTTTGACTTTGTAATATTTAGCAAATTGACTCATCTACCTGTAAATTTACTGTTGATCTGACTTCTGGACCGAATGGCTAGCTAATGAGTCACTGACCTACTAACGGCTGCCTCGCAACTGTGCACAGAATAATGTCTGTTTGAAGAAATCCTCAGCCACTTCATTTTAGGAATAGGGAGTAAACTTGCGTGAGTACTCTGGGTTTGAATGAATGGTTCAGTAATGCAACACTTTGTTCAAACGTGCAGTTATGTAGTGCTCTCTGGTTGTAAACTTAAGTCTCTTTGTTGTAACCTTTGTATGAAAACAGAGTTGGGCTGGTTTTCAGTTTGAATGCGGCTCCCTAGGAGGTGGTGGTTGGATGAACTCCCCGGCCAGCGGGGAGGAAATGCCTGTATAGTTGTCTGTTTGCTTTCTTTTTCCTCTCTCTGCCTTTGTTTACCAAGGGCAGACGAGAAGAACCCCATTTGTCCTCCCTACTTGCCCCAGTTCTGCATTCACAGCCCCCGGAAATTGAGTTTTTGCAAGCATTTCATTGAAATCTGAAGTCCTGCGATCTTCAGACATTAAGAAGGATTACACTCTGCAGCCAGACTCGGCAGTTAGTCCTTGAGTTTCATCAGGGACTGTTTATTACAGGTAGGCTCTGCCTCTATAGAAGATCCTCCAAGGACCTCCAGCTGTCTCTGTTTCAGCTATTGATTTGTGAAACATGAGCAACCCCAGAGAGAGCATGGAATTGAATATATTTTAGTTCACTTGCAGTCAGGCTTCCTGTAGAGTCCTGTAGAGGGATCGCATTGAATGTTTTTTAGCTGCCTCTTTTCCAAAAAGGCCGTTTATATCTTCTGGTAACTGTTTGCAGATATTTAAAACAAGTCTACAGGTTGTTGTTCATCTTCTCTATCCAGCTGTCCGTACCTCAGTTCATATTTTCTGTCTGGCTTTGGACTCCCCCCACTACCCTCTTTGTGCCTTTTCCTCCTCTTCCTATTTTAAGGAGGGCAACAAGGAGATGAGAAGATAAGTTTGGATGATTTAAAGTTGAATGAATGAATGACTAAAATTCTCTCTCCTCCCCCTTTCTCTCTCTCTCTCTCTCTCTCTCTCTCTCTCTCTCTCTCTCTCTCGCCCAGGCGGAGGGTGATGTAGCAGCTCTGAACCGTAGGATCCAGCTGGTGGAGGAGGAGTTGGACCGAGCCCAGGAGAGGCTGGCTACGGCACTGCAAAAACTGGAGGAGGCTGAGAAGGCTGCAGATGAGAGCGAGAGGTCAGTATAAATCATATTAGACCATTATCCACCTTGATATACTTTGCACGTTTCATGTAGGGTGGATTGGAATTTTGATTATTGCAATTTTCTATGTGTGAGATCATGTTTTACCTAATTTATTGCAATCGCCTGTCTCTGACAAAATACATAATCTGAAAGCTTATTTGTATATATGTTTGGAATCATTGATCTCTGACCTTCTCTGCGTCTTTTTCATTCAGAGGGATGAAAGTGATCGAGAACCGAGCGATGAAGGACGAGGAGAAGATGGAGATTCAGGAGATGCAGCTGAAGGAGGCCAAACACATCGCAGAGGAGGCTGACCGTAAATATGAGGAGGTGAGCAAGAAAAAACTCACATCCCTAAATTAGGATGAACTCCACATTTTTAGTCCAAAAAGTCCAAAAATGTTTCCCCTAAAGATTTAATGTTTTTCGCCCCAGGTGGCTCGTAAGCTGGTGATCCTGGAGGGAGAGCTGGAGAGAGCTGAGGAGAGGGCCGAGCTCTCAGAATGGTAAAACTAATGAACACCCGAATACATAAATACATATACGCACAGATATACACATGTCCTCACCCGTTTCTCTTCCATTAAAACCAAGCATATGTCTATGTTCATCTCCGCAGTAAAGCCAGTGACCTTGAGGAGGAGCTGAAAAATGTGACCAACAATCTTAAGTCCTTAGAAGCCCAGTCTGAGAAGGTGAGAGTGTCATGTGAATGATGTGAATTTCCTAACCCAAATACATTGTCAGATATAACATTTCTTTTATGGCCTCCCTCCTGGAGTTTTCCTACACAGGAAAATGCAGCGGACTTTAGCAAACTTTCATTTTCTATCCAGTAATGTGCAAGATAAACGTTATTTCAGGTCCATGTGGAAGGCTAGCCGCATATTATGAGGAAAAACCTTTTGTTTACCAAGTTAGGATGCATTCACGACTCCGACAATATTTCAGCCTGCCAAAAGCCAATGCATCAGTGGTAAAACTGTACTGTTGAGACAAAGCTTACTAACACTGGGGCTGCTTTCATTCTTCCTCACAAACACACACAAACAACCTAAATATATACAACAGTATATTCTGAACACCAGGTCTGGCACCCAACATGTACTCATTTCCGCTTCCCTGTAGCCTATCATTTGGGCTGTTCTCATGGCTCAGTGGACAGTAATTTGAGTGACTGTGGAGGGATACCACATCACCAAAGTATTGTTTCAATCTACCTTCATCACAGTTGTGTATCATCAGGCCGTACTTACAAACCTAACCTTTTATTTTCTCCTCAGGTTGTTTAGATGAAAACTTGAATGTATCGAGAGTGCAAGATTGGACCTCCGTCACTGTTTAAATACATGTTTGCAAAGTACATGACAAATTAGCCACTGAGGCTGTTTTTTTTAATATATATTTGGAGTTAATTGCCACATAATGTGTTTTAGCATATGTGAAGCAGCAGCCGGCAGAGACCTGCAGTACATTCCTCCCCGGGCACAGAGAGGCAACATGACAGCATGCCAGGCTTCACCACATGACTGCTCCCCTTTAGCGAGTCTGCCTTCGCTTTGTTCAGTCAGGCCTGCCATGGCTGGCATCACTGCTCAACTTGTTCCCCGGCCAGGCCAACACCTCACCGCTTTTGTGCACCAGCCTCCCTTTTTACATATCATTCCTGAAAGGGAGTGGCTCTGCAGCTCACTTATAATTATAATTATTGGATGATAGTATGTGATAGGTGGAAGCATGTGTGGGTGTGTATTTATATTTCTGCCACTAATTAGATAACATTATTTATCTGTGTTTCTGTCAACAGTACTCAGAAAAAGAGGACAAGTACGAGGAGGAGATCAAAGTTCTGACTGACAAACTGAAGGAGGTGAGATCCTGGTTCTAGTGATCCCAGGAAAGATTTCATAAAGAAAGCTTGTACTGCATGTATTGTATGTTTTTAGAGTGAAACAAATAAGCAATACCACACATAACTGAAGCCAAACCTCGCCATGGTCCTTTGTTGCATGTCATCTCCCATCTCATCCTCTATCCTTACATTTCCTGTCTTTGTTTACTGTATACATTTTTACAGCAGAAATGCCAGAAAATAATCAACTTCTGTCAAGTCCACTTTTTGTAACACACATCAGATTGTTCATTTTCGTCATTAAACGGATGATTTTAGCTGCTTATTATTCATTTTATCAGCTTAATATGTCCATGAATTCAAAACCTAAATGTAAAATGTCATTTTTTTGATTACTTTGGAAAGTACGGAGAGCCTCTGGAAAACCTACGCTGTATCAGTCGCACATGTTGCATTCATTGGTTGGAGCTTGTTATGTACCGTGTTACATCCTGTGTCTGTTTTCCTGTCAGGCTGAAACCCGTGCAGAGTTTGCAGAGAGGACAGTGGCCAAACTGGAAAAATCCATTGATGACCTGGAAGGTACGAGACTAACACTATTCACATTAAAAAATGTTGGGGATTTGCTCCACTTTGCATCAAAATGTACAACTTGACATTGAGACAGATATTAAGGCAGTCAGCAGCATCGCTTGTCTTTGAGAACAGTTTAAAGCCAGTCATCTGGGCCCAAGGTTACATTCAGTGTCAATAAATTAGGAGGATTCATTGTTGATGAACCAGAAGCAGAGAGTTTAGCATAGTTTCCTGTAGGCCACAGCCTAACTAATCATAATAGGGCCAACATCTTATTGCACAAATGCACAATGATATGGTTCAGCTTGACATAGATCCCAGAAGGAGTGTCCTATTTCAGCATCACTGGAAATATTGTCTGTAGAAAGGAAAGGGTTCCCTGCCAAACCTATGGAAAGTCCTTACCTAAGACAAGCTAATAAAAGACCCTTGTTTCTGAAGGACAACTACTCCATGTCAGCCATGTTGAAGAGAGGACAGAATGCGCTCAGAAGTTTTTAGGTCTGCATTATTTAGTTGTTGGCCCACAAGCAGCTGAGTTTATGGAATTATTGGAGCAGTTTTATGAGACATTTAGAGTTCACCCAGCAAAAGAACCGCAAGCATAATTAGATGTGCATCATTCTTTCTTCCAAGCAATTTCTGCATCTTTAAAAAGCCTGACCTATTTTTTTTTTTTTGTCTTCTGCTTCCTCCCTCTGCTCTTTGCCTCCATCTGTCTCTCATTCTCGTGCTGCTTTTGGCTTGTTTGTGTCGCTGCTGTCCTTGACACCTGCCTGTACTTCCTGTCGACCTCTGACCTCCAGATGAATTATATGCTCAGAAGCTGAAGTACAAGGCCATTAGTGAGGAGCTGGACCATGCCCTCAATGACATGACATCTCTGTAGATGCTTTGACGTCTCTGTTTCTCTCTGCCTCTCATTTCCCTTTTCCTGTCCTCTGAATGTTTGGACTCATCGTCTTCTCTCTGTGAATTACATGTGCCTTCTGTCCAGCTTACTATGCAAAGAAATTAATTAAAAAATCTTTTTCTTTCTTACTTTGCAGCTTATGTCTCTGTTCTTGATAATCTATACTAGCATATATCTTGGTGTAAATTAGAACAGTGAAACATTTAATCCATATTTGTACAATGTTATACAATTGGTTGTTACTGTACATTGTCCATCTGATTATCAGTTGCACAAGGTGAGCTCTTCTGGTGAGATTTACTCTGGTTTTGGTGTGAATTAATTCAGTTTCCAATCCTCTTAGACCCCTCAAAAAATCTAACGTCTTTTTGATATTTTCTGATATCATATAGCCACGTGTGTCCATAAAGTACGTACTGATATCAACATCATTTACACATGGTAGCATCTAATATAATGGATGTCTCGACGGTCATCCAAGAAGTCCATACACGGTATTTTACTAACAGTCCCTTAGTCAGCAGTTCATGCATGGAAGGCACTGTGGTGTGGTTGAATTTTTTGCATGTGGCACAACTTAACCAAAGTAGTTATGCAAAACATCTGTCCAGTATAAGAGTGCTCTGTACAGTTTTTCAAGGGATGCTGTTTGACAAACCTACGAAGCAGAATGAATTAGCATGACAGTACGTTTGTGATGGTCAAGGGTTCACCATGTCACTTTTCTTCCTGTCTCCAGAGAAATTATCACATGCCAAAGAGGAGAATTTGGGCATGCACCAAGTCCTGGACCAGACCCTGCAGGAACTGAACAGCTTATAAACACACAGAGAGGAAACTGGAGAGGATGAGATCGTCATGTAACATTCCATTAAATGTTCGACTCCATTCCACATTTCGAGCTGTAAAATCTTTATTCCCCCACATAAAAGGGGGATTAACTTAATGCTTGTCCCTTGATGTTTTTTTTTTTTTTTTTTTTCTAAGGCACACTTTTTTTTTTTTTTTTTTTTTTTTTTTAAGATGCGAGGTCGTTCTGAAACCATCCCCTTTTTTTTTTTTTTAAATCTCGGGCTGTGATTGCAGAAATAATTTTTGACCACTCATTTAGAAAGAACTGGCAATTAATACACCCAAAGAAACAGATTTGGTCACTCAACCACTTACACCGGCTCAATTTTACATTTTTTGTGCACATACATTAAGCCTCAGTCCGATTATATTAATACATAGGCTACAGATGGTATTGGGTTTCTCTCAGTCTACGTTAGTAGTGGCTCTCAAGTGCCACCCAGTGGTGATATGAAGTCAGTCAAAGGTTGTTTTTCTGATCATGCTGTAACACCTGAAGCGGCTACAAGTTAATGGACATTCGGCTCTTGTGTCTCAGCAGTGTCCTAAATATGTCTTTATACAGCAAGATGGTCAAATGGACAGGTGACCTTATGGAAAGGTTTCATTCATAAATAAACAGGTCAAGGCACATGCTGCTCAGTCACAGTAGGCTTCTTTACATTTAATTTAAAAGTAATGCCTCCTCTGCCTGATCATCCTGAAGCTGACATGTTGAAGATGCACAGAATATTTACAGTGCATCATTCTTCTTCTTCTTCTCCCTTTGTGGTGTGGGAGTGTCTGTGCAGAAACTTAGAGCTGCGCATGTACAGTATCTAGGCCATGAGGTAAATATCTAATCTGTAGTACCTTTCCTTAAGCATAACCTGATCATCAACACCATCTGCATCATTGCCAACAATATGCCATAATGTAGCCAATATTTACTAGATTTACAATATATTGTATTACATGAGTGAGCTAAACCCCAAACCACTGGAGGCTCAGTTAAATTTTGTCAACCATGGATACTTATTGTATATAATAGAATAATGTTAGGTATGTGAGAAGTTGTATTGTTTGATTTTTTTTTTTTCTTTTTTGGGGAGGGGGGGTTTGTTTCATTTACACCACTTCTTTTTTTGCCAGGGGAACTCTCAAGACCAAAGAACACACATAAGACAGACAATAAATTCTTAAAATGTTTTATTTTTGTTTGTGATGGTCATCATGGTTTCATCTGGTGCCAGGGCCATGAAAAGTGCCTCACATTTGATCGAGGCTGTTTTGAAATATTTCATTCACCAACCCCCTCTATGCCAATCTAATAAATGTTTTACAGAAATCATGACTCCTTTGACTTTTTGTGCATTTTGATGACTAAAACATGTTTCACTTAGTCAATGGTAGTACATCAAGTTCAATTCAATTCATTTGTATAGTGCCAAATCACAACAAACATTATCTAAAGGCACTTTACAAGATAACGTCAAGATCTTACAAGTGCTTCATCATATCTTTCTGACATACATACAATTAAATCTGAGCATATGTTTATACTCACATAGCTCCTTTTCTCTGCTCTTTCCCATTTAACCCCACAGGGGGAATTCAATCTCACTCCACATTATCAAGTTACAGATGGAAACGATCTCTCTGCTAAGAATATGTTTTGGAGGGTGCAAACAGCCACACTTAATCATGGAGTGTGAGACCCAGACTCATTTATCCATGGTTCATATTACTGTCTCTCATGGGTGTTCAGGTTGATTTCTGCTCAGGAATATTTCCGTCTGAAGGCGCAGCCTAGATTGAAAAAAAAGGAAAAATTTTAGTATCTCATCAGACAAAAAAGTGAGCTAAACTCACTGATTTATATAGGTGGGAAAATTAACAATATATACACTTTTCTCACCAGCAGTTAGTTTGCATTTCCCCCCTTGTGGTTGGCAGAGGATTAAAGAGCAGCCCCCACAAGGTATCACAGTCTGGGCATGGCTGAAGATGGTGGTGACCCTGTAGCAGCCTGGAGAGTATTTAAAGATGAATGTGAATAAACCACTTTAAAGTGCATCATTGATCCAAAAGTACATTAGAAAATCAAGGAGGAAACAAGATGTGTCCTTACCAATGCATTTAACGTCCATGAAGTAAGAGTTGGGACTCTGCACCAGCCTCTTCTTCTTGTGTCTTCTCCTCTCCTCTGTGAAGCTGGGCTGCATCAGATCCTTAGCCAACTGCATTGGAGAGCACAGCACAATTTCAACATTTGTCGTTGAAAGGGTTCAATTAACTTTATTTTTTTTTACCTATTCATTAAATGACAACAATTGAAACAATTATATATTTTAATTGTTTTGCTTATACCCTAATGCCCCCTACAGTCTGTTGAATGAATTGCAATTCAGAGCAGGTACACAGACATGTTCAGGCAAGCCCGGGCATCTTCCCTGACAGACAGCTATACCTGTGTACTGAATGCAGGCAATGATTTATTAACACATATAAATACAGTAATGCTATACACCCCACTTATCAACCGACTAATAAATCTTTCCCATTCTGTTTACATAATGTTATGTTTAGCAATTAATAACACACTATCCCAGCAGCTTTCTGTCAACTTGACCTGATGTACAAGTTCTAACGTTTCTAACCGAAGAAAAAAAATATATAGCAAAATGACAGTTTTTACTTACAGGCATTTTGCTCAGATCTCTCAGCGTTTTTGTCCAAGGCAAGAACAATTTAGTACAGTTCAATATGAAGAAGTGCGCCTCTCTTAACAAAGTCACAAGTTCGTTGTCGGTCTGATAATGAACGTTGATTATCAAGTACCGAGTACAGAGTTGACCGAGAAGGCGGGGTCTTTCTCGTTAGGGGAGGCGCAACAGATGGCAGTAGCTGCACTGCTCATGATGAGAACATAATTATATCACTTTAATAATTACTTTTATAAATACTTCCATAAAAGAGTCAAAAACAAACATAAATAGATAAGTAGCTAATTGTTCAACTAAAGCTGTTTTTTAAGTAGACTATGGGGTCTGGCCCATCCTCAGTCTCTAGACCATCACCTGTGATGACAGATCCACCTTTCTCCATCTCATGACCCTGGTCTCTGTGTATACATTTTGTTTTAGGATCTCAACTGCTTACATTTATATTGAACTCAATTGTGGATGAGCTATGTTTTTTATGAAATTGCTTAATTTCTTCTGTGTTTCAAGTAGGCATCACAGAAAATGAGCTCACAGAAAACCTACAAGGTGGTTTTGTTCCATCATAGGATAGAATTTTTTTCACGATCAAAACATCTGACAATTAGTATGTCATTTCTCTCAAGGCCAAGTGAAAATATCTCAGATTTTTTTTTCCAGACCAACAGTCTAAAACGATCACATGATAGTTTATAAAACTATGTAACTACCAAATATTGACATTTGAGAAGCTGGAACCCCTGATTTTCTTTCCCCCACTATACTATTGTGGGGGAATGAAACTAATGAATCTGTTTTAGTCAGTGAAACCCAACAACAATTTTCTGCCTGGTGTTCCCCAGGAAGTTAATGGCTTAATGCGACCATGGGTCTATATATCTGTGATAAATGTTTTTTAATACACACTTTTATACTTTTCAGTAAATGAAACTAACTTTAGCCTGAGTGCAACGACAAGTGTCACTGATAATAAATAATAGAAATATTTCGTCCCATTTCGGTTGACTTCATAACACCGCACGTAAAATTACTTGATATCTAGAGAGAACACCTATCTCTTGTTAAAAACGTATTCGTTTTGCCATTAATTAACAATAATCATAGTCCGGGTGACCATAGACGTCAAAACGAGCACGCCCAGCGGGGACGCATCAGACTTCCGGAGCCACGACGACAGAGAAGAGTGGCAGTTGATTTGACCACACGGCAGCTCACCGCAGTGACGTCTCTGTCTTCACACCGGGCGGGATATCCGCAGTAGTAAGCTAGCTAATAACATGGCGAAGACTTACGATTACTTGTTTAAACTACTTTTAATCGGCGATTCAGGCGTCGGAAAGACCTGCGTGCTATTCAGATTTTCAGAAGATGCCTTCAACTCAACGTTTATCTCTACTATAGGTAAGAAAAGTTGTATTTAGTGGAATTGTATTGGCCGAGAAGTGGCATAGGAGCAGCCCATCCCGTCGTGCTAATTTGTTGCTAACTTTTCTGGCTAGCGTTCATGTTGTGCTAGTGGCTAGTCAGGAAGCAGCCCAGCCGGCTTGTCAGAGGGGCTTTTCCATAACCGTCAGTGATATTGTAACTGGCAGAGATGCTTGGAAAGCATCTGGATGTATGGTGTTCCCCAAACAAGCTTTTACGTGAACATTATATTCACATTGATTATGACAAGCTGAGCTAAGAAGCTACTAAGTCTGTCAGTGAGCTAGCGTTAACGGGCAGTGTCATTTTTTCTCATATGACTAGCTGCCTGTACTTTGCACTCTCCCAGCCAACGTAACAGAAAGTATTAATGAACTCGACAACCACTCTGTTCCTCAAAAGACGTGCATTACCCTAACTATCAGTGTAATGCCGAGTAAAACTTGGCACCACACTATCCTCAGCGTTTGTTGTTCTTAATGTGGGTGAATAATGTGTTTTTGCAGGAATTGACTTCAAGATCAGAACAATAGAATTAGATGGGAAAAAGATCAAACTACAGATATGGTAAGAAAGTCCAGAAATACTTTCCTTTTTACAGCTTGACTGAAAGATTCAGATATGGAGGATAATTAACACTCAGTTGCCAGTTTATTAAATCGAAAACTATTGCTGTCTAATGCAACAGGCCTGCTGTAATTCCTAGAAAAAGATTGACATTTTACATTGCTTTACATTGGGAGGTGCTTTTAATATTTAGTCTGCCCTGTTTGTAAACTTGGTGGACAATATATTGGAAACACATCCCAGTATACAGTAGCTGCCAAAATGACCTCTCTAAAGCAGTATAAACAAAAACTGAACATTATAGGAGTATTGCATCATTGGATTGTTGTATTAGACTGCATGCGTTTTAGTTGGATTTACCTAATAAACTGGCAACTGAATGTGAACTGTCTGACCATTGTACAGCATGACAAAAACTGCATGTTCTAATAAGTTATGTCGATGTGATATCACCAAAATCAAATATCATGCCATTATTTATTGGACACTTATTATGATAATAGGGGCAATGAGTAAATATATTGTATGTTGGATTAAAAACTATAACCAGTGTTGCTGTCTGGTTTTATAATATACAAAATTATAATCTGTGTCACCTTTACTATTAAACAAGGCACTAAATTTTGTACCACTTTTGTGTCCTCTGACAAAACCTACGACTTCATGGTTTTCCCTGTATTTGGTATAGTTTTCTCTAATTATAAAATTTTAACTGATGTGACACCAGTCTATCCTCAGCAAACACTGGTATAGTAAAGGAATGATGTGATGAATATTCTTACTTGTTGCCTTACCAAAAATGAAATGAAAAGATCAATATTTGGTTTATTTCTGTGATTTAATACAGCTGTAGCTCGTGATATGTTCACTTGTGCACAAAGACTGGAACCAGGGGCAAAAAAGCCTAATGCTGTCAAAGGTGTATTCTGGCACTCTAGAGCTGACATATCTAAGCCATGTGTGTGTCCTTAATACTTGTAGAAGAAATAAATGAGATGTGGTTTAAGGAGCAGCTAGCATTAGAGCAATGACTTGGACAACAAAATCTGTGAAAGTCTTGTCCTTATTGGCTTCAAAGTTGCTGGTTTCGCAATTTTCAACAAAAAACTATTTCATTTGAATGTAGCTTGCTGACTTACATACACAACTTTAAAACAGTTTGTGATGTTCAAAAATGTGTTTTCTGTGTAGGGATACAGCAGGACAGGAGAGGTTCAGGACCATCACAACAGCCTACTACAGAGGAGCCATGGTAAGTTGCTTTGTCATCCTTGCAACTCATGCAATAGTACAGATCATCTCTGGGACCTGAGTCTGTGGTGGCCATCTCACATCTGAGCACTTCTGCTTAAACCTTTACCAAAACCACACCCATGTAGGAAATCAGTGGTGTGCTCGGTGTATTATGGTATTTTTGTTAGCCTCTCCTTTAGTTCAAGTTTAACTAGATGCCTGTGTGTTTCTTACCTCAGAAACCTGATTGATCCTTGTTGCCTTTGGTATTTAATTGCCTTGCTTTCACTTGAGGCTGCACAATCATAAAATCCATCACTAATAAATGTTGACATTAACAGCAGAAAAGACACAGACGGTTAATTTCCAAGTCTGTCTCAAAGAACTAGTGAGAGTTAGTAAGGGGTGATTTCACTGTGTCTGGCTGCTCAGTCATCTGAAGTCTTCTCCTCTATGAACTCACCAGGGCATCATGTTAGTGTATGACATTACCAACGAGAAATCCTTTGACAACATCAAGAACTGGATACGGAATATAGAAGAGGTAAATATTTCACATTAGTTAAATGTGTGTGGTTGTGTGTTTGTGTGTATGCTTGCCTTTGAACAAAGACTGCTATTCACCTCTTCTGTGTACACATGTGAGTGTGTTTTATTTTGAAATTGTTATTTGCAGAGAGCTAAAGAGCATTCATGAATCTTACACATTTTATTTTCAATTTTCCTGTATGTTCACCACATCAATGTATCATCCACAGCATGCCTCAGCAGATGTGGAGAGGATGGTCCTTGGGAACAAATGTGATGTCAATGACAAGCGACAGGTGTCCAAAGAAAGAGGAGAAAAGGTGTGGTGATAAATTTGAGAAATAAGTGCACTGAGAACTTGATTAAAAAGAACACCAGAACCTTGCTCTCTTACCGTACATATTTATTATCTTTACTGACATTGATTCTGTCTCTTTTCTCCTGCTGTCAGCTGGCGCTGGAATATGGTATCAAGTTCATGGAGACCAGTGCAAAGGCGAACATCAATGTCGAGAATGTAAGTTCACACCTTTTCTGCTATTGTTCATTCACAGTTGAAAGTATTGTTACTAAGATTTGTTCATTTGGTCTGCATGTTTAGCAAGAACAGACTTTGAGTAATCCACTGCACAGAAGGGATTAGATGAAGTTGTTACCTATTTATATATAACAGTTCAAGGATAGACTACACAATGGCTGCAGACCATAAAGCAAAATAAAATACATGACCTCAATACAGTATATTCCTCTATGATGCTTCTTATTTATTTAGGTTCTTTGGTAGCTGAAAACTACAATCAGCTAATCAGCTAGTTACCTGGGCTCCACATATCACACAAAACACAATAATCATGCCTTTGCAATACAATTATTGATGATTAAGAATCAATCAAGTTTCTTTTTGTGTGGTTTTGTTGCTTATATTTAAACCCACAACTTTCCTTGTTGAAAACCACAGGTCCACCTCGAGTTACTACCATTATTATAGTTTAATTTGTTTACCTGTTTTCGTCTGCAGGCCTTCTTAACCCTCGCCAGAGACATCAAAGCAAAAATGGACAAGAAGCTGGTAAGAATGTAGACAAGTGGAAACTTAACTGCTAGAAACCTGGCAGTATTGTATGCAGTGGTATGGTGTGGTATGTGTATTATGTCAGGTAATGGTGTTTTTGCTGTTCTCATATCTGTGGTTTCTCATGTGTGTGTATTTTAGGAGGGCAACAACCCGCAGGGCAGCAGTCAAGGAGTAAAGATTACTGAGCAGCCCAAGAAAAGCAGTTTCTTCCGCTGCACACTCCTGTGAGGAGACGGGAGTGTCGGCATCCACCATCGCCTTAACTGTGTCCCCCACTGGACATAACTGGACAGAGCACACTCTGATCTCTCTCTCTTTTATCCTCCTCCACTCGTCTTCCTCCCTCTCTTTCTGGTTTGTCCTGTGCTTATCTACTAGGAACAACATAAGTTTATTGCTACCTTGGTTTACCAGTCTTCCTTTGGCACCTGTGGATGTAACTATTGTGGCCTCTGTTACATGCTAAATATCTTCTTTCTTTTTTTTCTTTTTTTTTATTAACAGTTGGTCCTTAGTTCCGTTGTTTCAACTTAATTCCTTAAATCTTACTGACTTTTAAAGACTCCGTGTGAGACAATAAGAGTGATCAAACTGTTTTTGTAACTAATTGTTACTTGCCTTTCGGTTATTATCCTACAATAATGTCTGATGCCTAGGTGTTTTTTTCACTTGTCACATGGTGAAGTCTTATTTATTCAATCTTTATCTCCAAAAATAGCCCAAAATATACTTCCAGAATATGCTTATTAGTCCAATGGGCTTCCTAATTTTTATATACTTAATCTGTCGAATAATGCAACCTACTGTATGTCTCCAAGGTGTTCAGAGTACAATCCCAGTTGAGTGCAGTTTTTTTTTTTTAAACTATTGTACTACATGTATACGGACTGGGTGGCCAAGAATTCTATATATCCACATTAGGTAAAAGAAACGTGTAAATATGTATTATTGATTATGATTAACCATATGAAACAGTAGTGCCAGTGCATTTTACTCATCATATCAGCATTGGAGTTTACATGTCCTCTGTCCACCTTTTCCACTCATGTCTTTCTATTGATTTCTTAGGCTGAAACATTCCATTATTTCATCTTGTGAACACTTTAATGTGCAATGTAGTGTATTTAGAGTCCAGATTTTGTCTATCTTAAGTATTCACATGGTTGCAGTAAGGCTGGGTTCTTGACAACATATGCTTGTTTTAAGGGCACGTGGATTCCTTGTGTAGTTGCTTTCCTCATTCTAGGTGTTGCAATGTATTCTTAGGAAAATAAGATGTGTTTAGGATTGAGGAAGACAATTGTTTCATGCACTTCTACAGTTGGACTAGCAATACCTAACTCTTAACACCTGGAGGCAATGCAGTTACACAGCAGTGGCACAGAAGGAATCACGGCGATAAAATCATTGTTTTATGCATTCATACTTCTTCTAGTTGTCAGTTCCAATGGGGGAACATGTATACAGCTGTTTTTTTCTGGGCCTTGGATAGGGGCTGTGCTGTAGCAGTATTTATGGAGTGAAACAAAACATAGCACCAAATGACAAAGTGCCCTTTTATGTTCTTATTGATTATGCACTTTTCCTTTGTACTTTCTGTAAAGAAAAGTTCTTAACATTTGTTGACTGTGTTTGTTGCAAGTCTTAACTGAAAGCAAAGAATATTCATGCACAACTTCTCCCTGTACCTTATCTGGGATTCCTGAAAACATTTGAGCACTGACATGGCCTTTGATTTAAAGACGTTTTTCCTCATAATAACATTCCCATGCCCCCCGCCCCCCCCCCCCCCCCCCCCCCCAGCTTTTTATATATTTGCACCCCTATTGATGCTTTTGGGAACCCCAGATGCCCCCTACCCCACATTCTCCCAGTCTTTGTCTCTTATGCCCTCCCCTCTTCCACCTCTTTCCAGATATCCTATGTCCTCTTTTGGCCCAGTATCATGGCCGTCTGAACTATGCATACTGAATGCGTAGAAAACCTCAAAAAGCTTTGCACATTTGACTTGGTGAGCTTTATTTGACATTAGAAATGTGCATAGGATTCTCACTGTTATTTTCTGCTGTCACTCCAAATTCTATTGTATTTGGTTACGTTGATTTGTTTAGGTGTAAGAATTTGAAATTAATTGAAAGGAGGTTCTTCTCAGATATTTTCCGGTGAGAGCAAATTATTTCTGGTTCTGCTGAAATGAGTCTGCAACTGCATAAATATTAACCTGTGGATTGGAATTATCATTGTTAAACTTTGAATGACTTAACTCTAAAGTTTCAGCACTATTTTTGGTTAAACTGGCTCTCCCAGATATAAAAAAAATGCAGTTTTTGGACTTGAGTTTTGCCTAAATTTAGTGTGTAAAATGACCTGTTTTTCTGTTGATTGGAGCCATTTGTAATTCTCTCCCATTTTAAATCTGCCAGTTCTCAGTCAGCGCATCTTCAGCAGTCCTTAACTAAATTTGGATTTCATTGCTCATTATTGATAGATTTCATGGGGAATAAATAAAATAATTCAGCAATTGTAAATAAGATCTACAATGATTGTACTGTAGTTTCATAAATCTTATTGATCTACACCTTTTGTAGATAAGTGTACTTTGATGATTTATTAAAAATGAGATTCTTAAAAATGTTTACTCACTTTATTATATTTGCACCATTTATCATTGGAGATTTGTGTATATTAAATATGTAATATGATATCAGGGGGTTAATTGTTTTGCTAATGTTTGATATTTTTAATTTGAGTTATAATCAGAAAATGTAACCAAACAGAGTTTTGTTGTAAATTATTGAATGCAAACAAAATTAAATTGTAATTCTAATCTAAATTAACATTTTTAATTCAGTTTTACTTCAGAATTTATTTTCCTTTACTTGGATTACCTATATATATATATATATATATATAATTTTTTTTTTTTTTTTTTTTTTTACAAAGAAAGTAATAAAAAAGATTCTGGTCTTTTGACTGGATTCATACCATCCATTCCAAAATGCCTAATCCTTCCACCAAGTTTGATGCAAATTGCCTCAGTACTTTTTGCATAATCCTGCTGACAAACACGGGTGAAAACACAATCTCCTCAGCAGAGGTAACAATGGTGGCATTAAGTAAACCCTCATGATCCATGAATAGACATCAAGGCACTCTAAAAGTCTCCTAAACTGGGATTAAGATGCAATTCATTCACAAACATTTGCATACAATTTTTTCAATTAAAAATGTATTTTGTATTACATATCTAAATTTTTTGTGTATTGTCTCGATTTAGATTTCATTTTATGTGACCATTCTGTGCAAATTAATTATTTCATTATCCAAGTAGTCATTTCTGGTCGACTATAGCCTGTAGTTTTGTGTTGTTTTGTTGAATCTGCTACTTTGTACAGCGCTACATCTTTCTATTTGGCCTGAGATATGCAAATGTTTTGTATTTGGCTCAAAAGCGTTGGCAGGATGATCAAGCACTGCCAGGTAAAACATAGGTAGTAGCCATATCCTCGTACTAGAGGGCATCTTGAGAGAAGTAAGCATTTCTGGTGGAGAGTGACGCCGACTCCTCAGGGGCAATAATGTCATCTCATTAACACCTCCTCTAACTCTATCTCTCTACACACTCCCCTTGCTGTAAAGGTGTCCACTGAGTGCCAGCTGTGTACCTTAACTATTCAAATCCTGACTAGACACAACACTGCACACTTCTGTCGGTATACCCACCCTCTGGGACTGCTTGGGCCTGCACCTGTTGCTGCCTGCTCTATACTACATTGTAACTTTGCACGGCACCCAGAGCTCCACGGGGCAGAGATGTGCAACTGATAGCATGATGCATAAAACTGACTCTAGTCACCTACAGTACAGTTTAAAAATTGTTTTCAGGTGGTGGCGTGTCTATGTTGGTTTGTTTGTATATACTGTAAATGGAGAAGGGCCCCACAAAAACATTTGCACTGGAGATCATTACTTCCTCTTCACACAGCAATGTGGAAAGAAACAATGCTAGAAAGACTTTGACATTTTATTTAGTTATTTTTCATTTATACTATAAGTGGGAGGGAAACTTCCCAGCTTTGTTCTTTACTTTCCCAAAAGTGGTCTTCAAGTATTACCAGGAATTTTCAGTGACTCACTTCATCAAACAGTTAATATGTCAGCAACAAAAAAAACACCAAAGACCATGAACCTTATTGTCAAGGTACTTCCTGTTTGTGAAGTTATCTGACTAGAACAGCGGATGGGAGTCAGAGCTGCCTTTGGACATGCAAAGATTTGTCAGTATTAGCATAGTATCAAATAACCAGACAACCAGAAGCATTTCTACTTTCCCTAAAGAAAAAATCCACACATCATAGATCCATCATAAAACAGAAATATGTTTTATGATGATATAGTTTGTGGTGTTGTTGTATTGCATTGCATTGCATTAGATTGTAATGGAATCCTGTTGAACAACACAACGTCATTAAAAAGCAGTTCCTGCCACTTACTAAGAAGACTGTAGTTGTGTTCAGTAACTTCCATGTATTTATGTGTGAGTGTGACAAGTAGAGAGCCAAGAGTGAAACTTCCCTGATTAAACTTAAGTTTAAAGTGTACTGTCTGCATTATAATACAGACCTACCAGTGGAATAAAGCTGGACAGCTGGCAAACAAAGAAAGATAATTGTTCTTGTTAAATTAAAACCACCCTCCTCTGTACAATGGACTGATAGTAATGTAATGTTGTTCAATGGCTGAAGAGGTCAGGATTGAAGACTCTCATTTCACCTGAGTAGGCTCCACCACCATAGATATTCATATAGGACCATATAAAGGACAGCTGGATAATTGTTTACCTGCCTTATATACATTCTTTCTAAATGCGTGGACTTGTATAATAGCTACTACTTACTTTTGACTCCGCCCCCAGACAGGTGTTGTCAGGTGTGTGAGCGCTCTGCTGTGTCATTTTATCACGTAGGTGCCTGACAAGGTGAGTAATCTTTTCTGTGAGCTGTGCTTAATTTAGAAATTCATTTTTACTGATTGAAGTGTGAGTGTTGATGTGATGTAAGATTATTGAACAAAATGCATTAAAGGAGGTCTGGCTTATTAAGTATTAGGTTATTTGCTGCAAATAATGTGGTTTAGAGTCAACATGCTGTCTAGGTCTTTGTGATGTTTAAATTTGGAGAAAATGAGTAACATGTTTATTATGTTATCATGGGGTTTCTCTTTAAGGAAAAGTAGAAATGAGGAACAATGTTCACAGTACATCACAGAGCAGACTTCTCCTGGCAATGGTTCAGTGACATGTGTGACTGAGAGAGGAATTATGAATATGAAAATTGTATAAAGAAGCAGATTAATGGAGCCTTGTTCTGAGATTTGAAATAATTGGTAGTTAAATGCGTAATCTACTAGTTATTGATTCCACATCAGCTTAGAAGTAGGAACTGGTTTACTGACAGCTCATATTTTGTATTTGTACGTGTAATATTTGCAGTGTGTACTGTATGTACAAGTAGCTTATGTATGGACAGTGAACTGTGACTGATGCATTTGCAGGTCTTTGCGCTCGGTGATTTTTTTCCAAAAGACATAGCAGAAGATTAAATGAGCTGTTTCCCAGGATGATGGAGTGGAATCAGTCATTACAAGGACAACATGATGCTTTCACCTGGTTCACAGAGTCCCAGCTCCGGTCTGTGATCAGGAACGGTATAGTCCCAGAGTGGTTTCATGGGATCATTTCCAGGAAGTAAGAGTAACGTAACATCATTTTATGTTTTTGTTTATTTTTATATCAGCATTATATATCTATAAGATGTGTTGATGTTTTTTCTCCACAGAATATTTTCTCTCAAAGTCATATTAAAAAAGTGTTAAAACTTCATATGTGTATAGTAAAAGACAATGGGAAGCCATAAAATTCAGACACAATGTAAGAGTAAAAATAGTAAGTAAGAAGAACTTTTCAGGAAGTTCTTTGTCAACCACACAACCACAAGGGTCAAAATTTTTCTCAATCCCCAACCCCACATGTAGCATGTAGCGTGCCCCTTTAAGCAATGGTAAAAAAAATCAAAATGACAGAAAGGGAGACATGACTCATTTCATGTAACAACAGAGATATCCTACTTTTCCTTCATTTTTTAGAGGAAACAAACAAGCAAACTGGACCGTGGCATTCATTTAAATTATTAACTACAAGGACAAATATTTCTTTTTAGTCATGTGTCATTGAAGTAACCTCTTAAATGTTGGACTTTACCCATGTAATACTTTATAGCAGCATATTTATAGCTTTAATGAATCCATGCTTCCTCCACATCAGTTTACTTTTTGACTTTAAGACTATAATGCACAGTGTTTATCCGATCATTTCTCTGCTTCTTATAAATATTAAAATGACAAATTTTCACAGTCATTATTACAGAGAACTGATTCCAGCTGTAGTTTAAACACAATACCACCCCTGTAAAATTGCCAGATCATTTACAGATGAAAGTGCATGTGTGAAAGGGGCCTTTGTCTGTGGCAATTTGAGCATGTTAATGATCCATGCAGGACGGCAGAGGAACTGCTCATGTCCAAGCCTTCTGGCTATTTCCTCATCAGAGTCAGTGAGACCAGGATTGGCTACTCTCTCTCATATCGGTGAGTGTTTGCAGGATTAAAGTAGCTTTATGTATTCATTTTTTACATACTCAGGCTAACAGTCCCAAGTCCTTTTCACTCTTGTGCACTGACTCCTCAGTGCTGACGACCGCTGCAGACATTTCATGATTGATGCATTGGAGGATGGCCATTACATCATAGTGGGGGAAAACAGGCGTCACCGATTTCTGCAGGATCTTGTGGACTTTCATCGTAGAAATCCCATCATGCCTTTCACTGAGGTGCTGACTGTTGCTTGTGGACAGGTGAGGGAATGTCTTTATTACCCTACCTGCATACAAATGCCTGAACTGAACGGTTATTCAATACATCATAGGTTTGTGTGGTTTGTAGGTTCTTGTTTTATTTCTTGCACTCACCATTGGCTTTATTTTTAAGTTAATAATCTGAAGTTAACTCAGTTCAACTGCACCAATTATAATATACCATCTGTACTACATATTTGCTTTGAGGCATTTACTGTGCATGCATTTAGAGCTGAAACGTTTCCCTAACTTTCTGATACCACAATATTTGCTTATTTGCTTGGCACCTGCACACCAAAACAATCACAAAATGGATCGTGTTCTGTCTCTTTCTCTCTCTGTCTGATCTTATGTAAGTCCTCAAATGACAAGACAGACTACGCAGAACTTCTGTTTCCCCAAAGACATCCAAAACCTAACGCCAGTTTGCCACAAAACAACTTCCTGCAACTCAACAGGAGCCACCCAGAATCACAAGAGGAGAGTACCCCACCTGCCCTTCCTTATCGACCAACCAACCTGATCAACTCCACAGTCCAGTTTCCTAGCAGCCAGCCAAACAGACTTTACCCAAGTTTAAATGAAGAATTTCCACATGTCGCCTCCCCACTTCCAGCCAAGGTAATAATGACTTTAGTAAACTGTTAAAATTCAAAGATAAACAAACATGACATGATTTTTTCATTGAATCCAGATTCCTGTTAGTAATTAACAAGATGATGGATCCAGTTTTTTTGAAGAATACATCTTAGTGTGAAGAGATTTTTATTCATGATGACTAGGTTTGACTTCTCTTTTGAAATCACAGAAATGTCCTGTATAAATTTTCAAAGGGAAGATTTAAAGACCCTGAAAACATTTCATCAGTGTTTTGCTATGAGAGATTTCTATATTTCGGTTATTGTCTCATTGTCTTGGTTATTGTTATCATCTATTGTTATTGTCTTATTGTTATATACAGTAACTTTATCTTGAGTGTTGCTTATTTAGTTGTGATTATTCAATATTTAAGAGAGATTTGAAACCACATTTTCAGTGGCTTTAGCATTCAAATGCAAGGAGTCCTTTTATTTTCTAACAAATTTCTACTCTATATGCTTCTTGTTTATGACCTCAAGCCTATGCCAGTGACCAGGAAGAGATATACAGCAGACAACCCTCCACCCAACCAGCCTCCTGAAGTCCCCGCTCGGAGTTGTCTGCCTCCACTGAAGCAGAACCAAGCTTGTGTCAGAACAGTCTCTGCACCTCAGAGTCCCTCCACAGCCATGGCCACTGAAGTGAAGCCATCGGTTGTCACCAACCTAAAGAACCTTAAGAAGAAATTCCAAAAGAAGAGAAGCACATCGCAGGAGCATATGTACACGGAGATCGATACGGAGGCGACTGACAGGGGTGGAAATGCAGATAATGAGTACCAGGAGATCACACAGGAGGAGACCTTCAACAGTGCGCCATTTTCCTACATTCACAATAATGTGCCGCTGACTGATGGAGCGTTACCTCAAGAGTACCTACCACCTCCTCCTTTTGCACCAGGCTACTGATACACAACTGCTGCCTCAGAAGAAAATAACCTGTAGATTGACAGATAGCTGGACTGAAATCTCCTGAAACAATGTTACATAACTGAGTCAAACCAAAGACGGTGTATAATGTGCACACCCAACCCCAAGTGGGTACAAATACAGGGCAGAAAAGCAGCATACAATTAAAGGAGAGGTGGTCTGCACACTGAATATTGAAACCTCAGAAAAGATAAATAATGCATGGTTTCACCCTTCAAAATGTGTGTTCACATGGATGATAATGTGCCGGACTACTGTATATCTTGGCAGGAAGCAGTGAAGTGTACGCTGGATGCTTGCTAACCTCACGGTAACAACAAGGCTACGGGAAGTGACTGGTCCCATGTAGCCAAGAGACAGTCTGGCTTCGGACAGAGCCTGTCACCCTGTTGCCAGTATTTGTGCTAAGCTAAGCTAACTGCCTGCTGGCTATAGCTTCATAAAATAAAAATGAAAGTGATATCTTTTCAAGGCAAGAAAGCAAATAGGTGTTTCTCCAAAATATCAAACTATTCCATTAAACTTCGGGGAGCTGCAATGTACGGTGTGCAAACTACTTCACCTTTTCCTGTACATACCTTAAGCAAAGCTGCTGACAGTTGAACGTTGTTGAACATGTACAATTTAATGCAGTTACTTTTCCCCCCACAAAGTTAAGGCTATAAAATTATATATAAAATAGATTAAACTGCTTTCCATATGTGACAGTAATTAGTGCCAGTGACTTGTGGATGCTTTATTTTTTTCTTTAATGTTCATTATTTCAACAAGGAGAGTAGTAATAAACATTGTCACATAAGAAAAAGCAGTGCACTAAATGTAATCTATATAGGCATCTAGCTGAAGCTCATTTGCGGCCCGCTTTTCTGGTTAGGCTTTTAAATCCAGCTTAAAAATTGGTGCATGTGTCCTTTGTTATGTAATAAAGCACGAGAAGACTGCAAGAGGAAGTTTTATCGAGCCCTTATTGGTCTTTATCTTTTATAACGTCACTAGTTTCATGCAGCGTATGTAAATCAGAAATGTTACAGTTAATGTCAACTGCTTTGAATACAGTGCATGCACATTGTAGCATCAGATGCAGATCTGTTATCAGCAATGTGACAGGGAAGCTGGAGCAGAGAGAAAAGGCAGATACTGGCCAAACTTGTTTGACAAGCAGAACCTAACAGGCCTGTCAAATTCACTTTCACAGTCCTTCTGGACACGGAGTGGGTATTTCCCCAAACACATCATTTCAATGTTACTGAAAATGGCCATGTCATGCCTTTGTCATGTACTTTCAATAACTAGAGAGACCTAGAATTACCTAGACTCTAGGTAATTCATAATCCTCTCTAGGTCCTAGACAATGTGGTGGCTACAATATTTGACATTTTTGTCATGACTTCATAATGCAAAGCATGTAATATTGTTATACGACTGAGTTAATAAAGCACTTTAAAAATGTTCAATCGGTATTGGTTTCTAATGTTGTTATGACTGTTTTGCAGTCCTTTGTTTCACAGCACATTATTATCACGCATTGTACAGTAGACAAACCAGCAGGACAAAACATTTTATTCACCCATACTGGGCATTTACATGCTTCCTGTTTCTGCTTTACCTCTGTGCAGTTCCTCCTTTTTCCTTCACATGACTTCTCACACTGAAATTTGCATGTTACGGCTTTGGTAAAAATGTAACAAAATGGCTTCAGTGATGTCCTGATAGCTCAAAGGTCTGGCATGCATGATGTTGTAGCCTGTGATGACGTGGATTTGAATCATGCCATGGGCCTTTATCATATGGAAATCTCTCTCAGTCTTTTCTGCGTCAGTTTACTGTAAATGTTCTCAATAAGGTGTCAATAACAATTCAAGAGCCATATGAACCCTTTCCTTCTTTTATTAGCAAATGGTATGTTGTTTATGTTTTAATTCAAACATTAACCTCAAGAAATTTCAGCCTAATGAGTCAATAGTTCAGATCATGGTTGTCAAATCAGTCCATATCAAAATAGAGTACTTGTCTCATTACAGACTGCCATCTAGTGGCAGGAAACAACATCAGCTACTCTTATAAAAGTAGCAGTTCTAAGTCTGCTTTTACATTTTTACTAAAACCAATGCATCACATTAAGTCTGTATTTTAACAATTGAAGTGGCGTTGAAAACTCCAATATTTACAACATTACAGAATGGATTTTTCCAGTGTCTCTTTTTCAATGAGGAAGATGTCATTTCAAGAATTTACAACTAGTTAACAGCACTTTTTTGTGGAAAATCCACTTAAAACTGTATATTCTGTCAATGAGACTTTATGAACTATGCAGGATCACAAAACAGGTCACTAGAGGCCATTCCCTTTTAAGGAAAACGCCAAGCCTTGCCCCTGGACCCTTGGGCAGTTTGATTTGTAACGCGTGTCCTTACAGAGTGAGTGGGGCAAGCGCCAACAATTAAACACCGCCCTCCCTCGCTACCCCGGTGCAACAAAACGCGCATGGCTGATCCGCTGGGAGGCGAAGTGACGTCATATTGGAAGCCTTTGGTTGGTTTCCAGCCAGGTATCATCCCGCTGTTACACACTAGAGATATAGGAAGTTGTCCCAACGCTGAAAACCTTAAATTTGATATTCATAGCAGTGAGCTTCTACGTTTTATTTTAGCCCAAATATCTTAGTAACACCATGGCTTTCGTCCCAGGACAGCCAGTGACTGCTGTTGTGGTAAGTTTGGGAGTGGGACTGTTTCCATTCGACGGGAATCTATTGTTCAGCTCCTGCGAAGGGCGTTAACGTTAAACGTTGCTACACACTGAACTAACTCGTGTTAGCTTTAGCTATGTAACAGGCTCACTAGTTATCTACATTAAAATTACTGTAACATTACTGTCTTTGTTTAGCCGAAGTTACCCACCAGTAGTCACATAGTAGCATAATAAAACGTCAGTTTTCAACCAGATAACTTGTTAAACGATTGCATCAGGAAATAGACCCTGGAAATGTGATATAAAACATAGCTAACGTTTTGTTGCTGTCTATTAATAAGTTTTCAACCAGATAACTTCTTAAACGATTGCATCAGGCAATAGACCCTGGAAATGTGATATAAAACATAGCTAATGTTTTGTTGCTGACTGTTAATAAGCAGACCTGTAGATGTATCTACAGCCATTTACTTCTACAGATGGACGTCGTCCATGCAGAGTTACAAAATATATAAAACACAATTCTTGCGCTGCCTTCAAATGCTGCAGGAGTTTTAACAGTTGGAATTAGACCTTTATGATCTATCTAAAGAAGTGGTAGATGATGACTGGGATTTTGCAAGGGAGATGAGAGCGAGCAGTGTGGACCAGTTAAGTGTTAGTCTGGTTCAGTTCGGTCCAGTTCCACTCTATAGCTGCAAAGAATTATTTTGTTTATTAATTAACTTGTTGTCGGAGTAGTTGATTAATGGGTTTATCTATAAAATGTCAAAAAATAATGCCTGTCACAGTTTTCCAGAGCCCAAGATGAAGTGATCAAATTGATTTATTTTTTCACCAGCAGTCTAAAACCCCAATATATTAAATTCACCATAATGTAGAGCTGCAAATTCTCAGTATTAAGATGTTGGAAACAGAGATTTGCCATTTTGCTTGGTAATTAATAATGAATCAATCAGAGATTGTTTCTAGTCTATTTTCTGTCATTTAATTAATCAATTTATGTCCAATTGGTTTGGCTCTAGTCCACTCTTCATAGCAAGAGCTCTAGATACTTAAACTGAAGTACCACTGTGTCAGTTGATCTCTGACGTAAACTATGCTCAAGCATGGTCTACATTTGTCACAGATTTCTTTTTTCATTATTCTTCTGGCCAGAGACACTTGAATGTTAAATAGGTGATATCTAGCTCTACCTATTAAAACTCAAAATGTTTGCACTTCATTGCAGGCTTTAGTTGTCATGTCAGATGCTTATTTCGCTATGTTGTTTCCTCAACATCATAGAGTGAGGTCAAACCATAGACAGACAAGCAGGATTTAATCTCCATCAGCTGTTTAATCAGTGTCCCCCCTTCACTCCACATTTAGAAATAGACTTAAATATTGATATATAAGTGATATCCTATTTATAGTTTGTCTAGTTATTAGGGTAACAGAGTTATGGAAGGTCTACAGTTCAGGTTTTTAATCCTTTTTTTGACAGGGAGACAGAAATATGTTGTAATACCAGCAAGTACTGACTGACTGACTCTCACTCAGTAATAACAGAGCTCCAGACATCCTCAGACTTCACTGTATCAGCCACACCACTGAGAAACTGTCTGGTTATTCATCATCAGACACACAGGCAGTCATTGTTTGGAGGAGTGTTGTGATGAGTCCTACTGTCAGAGTCCATCTGGTTTCATGAGCCTGCAGCTGCTTGTCAGTGTCAAGGGCAGGGCCGTACTATTAAAGTCTCTGTGTCCCAGTGTGGACTTCAATTACTAGGGAACAGACTCTGAAATCCACCATTTGTCATGCACTGAAATCGGGTAAAATATGTCTGTGGTGTATAAATCAGTGCCTCATTGCCTCACAGGATTGTAACTTGGCTGTATGCCGAGTTATTTTCCTGTTTCCTGTCAAAGCATCATGCCAATGAGAATTAAGATCAAAATATAAAACATTTTATTTTGTCCTTGAACTGTGTTTTCAGTACTGCTGTACTTCATGATGATTTTACAAACGGGATCTTTTATATAGGTCAGTGTGCATACATTGTGTAAATGAACAGTTACAGTTATAGTTAATTACAGATAAGCCACGAGAACATCCAGAATGATGCTTGGTTTTTGAAAAACCTAACAAATTTTTTTACTTTTATTGTTTGAGACTGAGATTTTAAAAGTGTCATAGTGGACTATGACATCTAACTGATACAAACTGGAGGGTTTTCAATCTACAAGAACAGTAATGTACAGGAACTTGTCTTGGCGACAGGATAGAGACAATATTGATTCAGTTATGCCACGCTGATAGACCAGCAGTTCAGATTTCTGACATATGTGAACACTATCAGTAAACCAGAATCTAGTACCGATAGTGTCCCTGAGCAGGAACTTGTCACTGTTATGTGTGCTTTTAAACTTGCTGGTTAGTCCCTGTGAGGAAGGATCTGATTTTGTTTTTTTTTTGTCGAACAGCAACGTGTTGAGATCAAGAAGTTGCGGCATGGAGATAATCTGATCCTTGGCTTCAGCATCGGTGGAGGGATAGACCAGGACCCTGGGCAGAACCCTTTCTCTGAGGACAAGTGTGACAAAGTGTGTGTGTGTGTGTGTGTGTGTGTGTGTGTGTGTGTGTGTGTGTGTGTGTGTGTGTGTGTATACACATCAGCTGTGTACTGTAATTTTATGCAGCACATGGTGCATTATTATTATTTTTATTATTATTAGTAGTAGTGGTTGTTTTAGTAATACAACAAAGAGAAAACAAAGTTCATATTTATACATTTATCAAGATATTACTGATATGTGACAAATTTGGTGCAAAATCACACAGTAAAAAGTTAAACTCATGTTACCCACAAACAAAATCCTGTAATTAAAAAAATATCATCATATTTAAAGCTACAATATGCAAGCTCTGGAGTTCAAACTAACCCTAGCACTAGCATGAAACTTGTAAGCAAAGACCGTTGTGTTTGCTGTCTCAGATAATACAATACACAATACAGTACATGCAGCACAGAAAACTAATTTTTTAGTTCACGTTGGTCAGAGGCAGCAGTAAAGTTGATTCTGGGATGTGACTTTTCCCTGGATCTCTGTTGAAGCACAGTGGTACTGGAGCAGTATTTTGATGAGATATACCAGAGGGACAGGCCTGAACACATTACCTGTAGCCTGAGGTGGGAACAAACCAGACCCACCTAACTCAGGAAGGAAGGAATACTGCAGGTTTACACAAAGTCACATCTCACTTACTAACTGTATCTTCGCTGTGAGCTGAGAGTGAGATGGAAATGTGCCAACACATACCAGGCACTACCACTTACCTTGTTACAGAGGAAAAGTAACTGGCTTCTACCTTTTGACCTCTCCCCATTTCCTTTTAGGTGTTCTTGATATATTTAAAAACATGTAGTAACTTTCCCTTGGGTGTCATTTTTCTCCTCGATACCACAGATCAACACTTATCCTCAAAAGAACTAAGTGTCTGTTTCCTACAGTGCTGAAATGATTAGTTGGTTGTTCAATGAGTTGATTTTATTAAAAAAAGTAATTTATCAAGAAGAAGGCCATTGGTGTTAGTTCCAGCTTATCAAATGTGAGACTTTGCTGCTTTTCTCTGTTGTATATTTTAGTAAATTTAATATATTTTGACTCTTGGACAGTGAGTTGATCAAACTAAGCAATTTTATGTCATTAACTTCTGGTCTAAAAAAATATGATGGGCATTTTCCACTATTTTGTGACTTTTTATAGACTGAAAAATGAATACATATAATTGTTAGTTGCAGTCCTAGTTCCACAGCTATTATTGGTTTATGTATGGATACTATAAGCCACTTGTATTAGTATAATCATGAATATTGATCACTATCAGGCTACCAAAATACAGCTTGAATGAACTGTCAACATTACAACCATTAACTGCTGAATTTCCACTCAGCAAAGTTGTGAATCTAAGCATGTTTTCATGCCACCATCTTGTCATCATCATGACTTTCTTCTTTGTAAAAGTCAGAGTTTATAGAGGGGATTTAAATAAAGATAGTTAAATAAACAATTTGTTACTCTCCGAATGTTGATAACACAGAGGATGTTGCCAGACATATTCTCTGTAGCATATTCTCATGGCTTTGGCAATTTACTAACTATAACAGTGAAAGAGGCAGAGAGACTTTATTTGACTACAGTGTGTGCTATTTATTTTGTATTTACTTTGCATCTGTTAATTGATATTTTTTCATATTTGTGAGGTGCCGCCTTCTATATGTTTTTTGTTTGTTTGAGGTTTTTTTTGTTGTCTATTAGATATACTGTACAACTGTATATGAAACAGTGAATTTCTGTGTTGTCCAAAGGGTATCTATGTGACCAGGATAACACCAGGAGGACCAGCAGATATAGCAGGATTGATGATGGGAGACAAAATAATGCAGGTGTGTAGTGAAATGCACAAATCCACAAGATGGCACTATGTGTACACTAGAGTGTCAGGTTGGAGCTCTGCATTAGGAACAGTGCTCACTTTGTCCTACTGTTAATCAACATGGTCCTAACTTAAGTTTGAGAAAATAGCATTTCCAGCATTTCTCAGAGACAATTCTTTTCTTCCTCCCAGGTGAATGGCTGGGATATGACTGTGGTGACCCATGACCAGGCGCGGAAAACACTAACAAAGAAGAAGGAAGATGTGGTGCGACTACTGGTAACCAGAAAGTCCTTGGAGGACGCTGTCAAGCAGGCCTGTTATCCCAGAAAGCAACCTAGTGGCACGACAGTACTAATGCAATAACCTAGGAGTGAACAAGCTCATGTACTGAGTTCCCACAAATTCAGATGATGGTTGCACCGTGGCCTTTATACCCATGTTAATGCAAAAACACCACATAGACTGTATCAGTTAATTCTTACTCATTCTGATCAGTCATCAGTCTTCCTTTCCATAAACACTCAAATTCATCTCAAAGTTATGTGCTTACTTTTTTATATCTTTATATATCTTTGAAGTACATCCATATGTAACTGACAGGAGAAGTATGTTATGGGAATAAGTGAGGCACCATCTGAAATGTGCAACACTCCAAAATGTTTTTAGCCCAACAGGGCTCAAATACATTTCATCTGTTATCAAATTAAAATAATTCACAGTGAGAATATTCTTTAAACACACTCTTGGTGTCCAGTTAATATCACCATAACAATTGTAAGCAGAAAAACAACAAGACTTACCAACATTTTCACATAAAGACAAGTGTTCCAAAAAAAATCACATGATCCATTTTGAGTAATTTTGAGAAACATCAACATTTTTTGCTCCTTTAAAATGTTTCCGTGTATTGTTTAGGGTTACAAAAGATGAATAGCTTTGGTAGCAGATATTTATGATAATTACTGTAATTCCAGTTTGTTTGAACAACAGTAGACTGAAATGACTTTTTGGAAGACATTTCATAAAATAGTGTTTGTTTATCTCTCTACTTAACATCAGTTTTTAAATAGTGTAGTAGAACATTCTTGATTTATTCCAAATTAGTAAATATTTGCTAAATGTCTTCAATTCATTCTTTATAGGAGCTTTTTAGTTGCAGTCGTAGTCTTTCATAAGGCATGGGGTAGGATATCTTTGTCAAATACGTCTATTATCCTTTTTGCCTTCAACTGACCAAAGATAGATTTGATGGACTGGAATAATCAAGGAAGTTTGTTGCTATTTTATTGTATCCTTAATGATCATCTCATTTAAATCAAAAAAGTATATTTTTCTGTAATTCCTGTCAAGATTACAGCACCAATTGCCAAAGTAAAAACCAGGACACTATTACACGATCAAAAGTCTTTTTACCAGTCTTTTTTTATTGTATACTAATGTGTGTCACACTAGTTATTCTTTTACTGATACATATTTCAGTTCTATTTGTCTTGATTGTTGTTGATGTCTATTACATGTGTGGTAAACTAACATTTTCTCTCTCTGTGTCTGCTAAAGTAACAAGAAAATGTTCTTCCAAGTTATTTCCAAGTCCCGTATAAACAATATCCCACAAGCTGGGCTTACTTTCAGATGACACCTGTCAAAGCATTTTCAGTGTATTCACTGTTAATCACCTTTTATCAGGTTTAACAAAAGAAAGTTGGTAACTCGCTGTTTAACCAGCAACCCCACTAGTTTCACACTGGAATCAGCTACATTCAGATTGTGTCAAGCTGTGAAATGTTTTGAACTTGTTTATTGTCAGTGACCAAAGGTCCAAGTTGAAACTGTAAACCTGAAGCCAGCAGGAGTGAGTTTGATAACTCGGGAGTGTGCACAGCAACTTTAAAACCACTAAGTTTAATAATAACTATTTGTTTCTATTTTCCATTTAACCATTCCTCTGTGGCTTCTGCAACACAGCATTGATTTATTGCCTCTAATGCAGTATGTACTACATAACATTGCAGAAGACTGATAACAATATTATGGCTTGGAAATATTACAGGACAGTGCATTGGTATTACAATACTAATCTTATATCTGGGAGATCTTATTGGCTCTTTTCTAATGCTAGTGGTATAAAAATACTTTGTGTTTAATAGAACAATATGGTCTGTATATTATATATATTAACACCTTAGTCTAACAATCAAGATTGTGAGCTAAGTTAAATTTTCATTCCAAAATGAAATATCCTTTGTTATAAATTATTTCTGGTAAAGGAGTAGAGCAATAGAGAGGCAGTATTATGCTGATATAACAATAAATGAATGTTAAAGGTACAGTCCACCTAAAGAATGTCTCATAATGTATTTTAAGGAGTCAAAATAGTAAAGCATTGGAGTCAGTTTAAAACTTCACAGTATATAATTTTGAAATGAAACCTTTCGATACTCAACACACTGGTTCACAAACGTTTTGGCTTGTGAGTCTTTAAGATAAGGCCATACCCCCTCCGCAGAGATTATGGCTTTTGGAGGCCTAAAAGATAATTTTGCAGAAAAACAATTTTAGGGCTGGACATCATTTTGTTTAACAATATATAAGGTATAATTTTTACGTATGCCTTTCATCATTTTAGGACCCCTAAGAGTTATCCATTGGGTGTTCAACAATAACTACAGTGGTACAGTGGTTTCACCACAGTGATACATTTAGAAATGAGTGTAATGTATGACAAATCACTTGCGGTATTTTCTATTTGAATTATGTCTGTCTGTCTCCAGATTTTGTATATGTAAACTGCCAGCAGAGCACAAACGTTCAGCATTTGACTGTCTTCAGTTTACTCTACGAATGTTTCTCAGATATAAAAAGACTGAAAATGAAATCTGCCTGTCTACCTTTTTATTGATAAAGCACCAATTTAATATGATTCGAAGTACCAGTCTATTTTTTACCTCTCTCCCCTTCGCACTGCAAAGCCTTTTTTTATCTTACAGGCCCTTCAAATAGCTTCATGTTGCCAGTTATAAAGTAATCAGCTGACATTTCAAAGCAAAGAATCTATTCCCTGACCTTTCTGTGTTTACCAAGGCATTTTGATACAGAGAGCTTTCTCTACTTTCATCTCTTAAATATGTGTGCCTGGAACCAATCACTGGCCTTTGAACTGAGGATCTGGGGAATAAAAGTCCATGATGCATCAGAATGAGAAACTGGTCGCAGAAGGCAACTGTTAAAAAATAGGCTCATGAGAAAGTTTGATTTTAATGTGCTATGCTTGTTCATGTTGATTTTGTTTTTTTGGGAACATTGTGCCACAATTCTTTAATTGAACATTTTTTCAACTGTTCACCACGTTACCATCTTTATTGTATTTAGCTGTAGAGATCATGGTTTTTATTAGTAACAAGATGGCAGATGGTATGTAGTGTAGAGTAATGTACTACCAGCGTGTTTTCTATTTTCTGAGGGACAAAGCCAGTTGAGATGAATTTGCTGTGTAATGCTTTTTCAAGTCTTAAAATAACACCTGGTCCATGTCACATCATGGGAGAGGGTCGATTTAGGGCAACACTGAGCTAAAATCCCCCCTTTGAGAAATAATTGATGAGGAAACTGTGCGTGCATGTGTGTGTGTGTGCGTGCGTGCGTGTGTGTGTTATTTTTATTCCTGGGACAAAGGGAAGCAGGCTCCATTCCACTTGCCTGGGCATCATCATACTATTATACAATGTTACGAGACAAAGTGGTTGCACCAACACAATCTCAGCCAGCGCTCAGACTCACAATGTGAGTTTACTCTCACCGATACCACAGCATTAATACATTGCATGTTGCTAGGTAACTAATGGACAGCCATAAGTAGGAGCAATGAGCAGTTAAGTTAAAATTTAATCAGAATTTACAAAGTTGTAACTCATCAAAATTTTGTTGCCATTGCCCTTAATTTGTTTGACTTAATTTGTTTGTTTGATAACAAGGTAATCCAAATCTGTTTAAATATATTTAATGTATTTAAATTTACACTTTTTAAACCATTTTGTAAACTCATAAAAACACAGCTGGTCTCTAAATTCACACTAGATTGAATTAACTAGTTGTAATGTACCAAAAGAATGCAAAGAGATAACAGAGATAAATATTCCCTCCTGCAGGCGGGTGAATAATTATACTATCTAAACATGGATCATACATGATCCATGCCTCCCACGTTATGGCAGGATAATGTGTTGCCATGGCAATGCAATCTGTTCCTATCACTTTGGTCCTACACCAGATTGGAACCAGAGGGAAGTCCACAGCATCAGATTCATCCTCATGTTAGGAGTAATAAATGGCTCTAGAAGATGTATGGGCATGCAGAGGTTGTCTGTTTGTATTCTTTCTATAGTTAACAGAAAAAGTAGTTTTTAACAATTTTTACAATTTTGTTATAGGGAGATTATTGATCACTAAGGTCATTAACCTCAGACTCTGTAGTTCAACCGTCTTTAAGACGCCACATATGAATCTAACCTTACAGATGAGCATTATCATTTCAAGTAAAGATCTCAGAGTTTCCAAAAGTACCAGATAAAATTGAATAACATGATGTCAAGACATTTTAAGATATTTTCATGTGCAGTTGTAAAAGTCTTTTATTCTGGGATTGAAACAGCTGCAACAAAGTTGACAGAACTATACAAACTAAAGCAATGCTGTTGAGGGGTTTATGGGATACTTTGGAAAAGATGTTCTGCAGACTTTCTCAAGCATTTTAAGAATTTGGCTTTTGGAAATAAAAGTTACTGAATGAACCTACCAAAGCTTGAATTTTTATTTTTTCAGAGTACATTTTGTACATTGAACAGAGTCAAAATACTGTAGATATTTACTTTTACTTTTAATTTATATTTATTTTAGCAGCTGTTCTGGGGCTTTCAGTCACATCAGAGGATCCCTCCTCAGTTGATGGTGTTTGCCCAATTGTCACTTTATTGACTTCGTATCCATATTGGCTTAAAAGACAACTGGGCCAACCCTACCTGCTGAGGAAGATTGTTTGATATGACATGAGAGAATGATGTTTACAAAGACAACAATGAACGTTCAGTCTAAACTTTTAAGCCAACATGGATGAGAAGTCCCTAAAATCCTTAGAGAAACTATTCCATGACAAGTTGGAAAATCCCATCTGCTGAGGAAGTCACTGTGTGTGTGTGTGTGTGTGTGTGTGTGTGTGTGTGTGTGTGTGTGTGTGTGTGTGTGTGTGTGTGTGTGTGTGTGTGTGTGTGTTTGTGTTTGTGTTTGTGTGAGATCAAAATCAAAAGATCCAGAACAGAAAAGAGAGAAATTAAGCAGTATCTTGACTCTGTTCTGTGTATATAATTGTATTCCAAAAATTAAAAATTCATGCCTTCTTATATTTATTCACTTTGATTTCTAATTTGATAATAATTGAGGAAGTCTGCTTAACTTCCTTTTACAAGGAAATCCCCCAAAACCAACAAGAACATTACTTTAGACTTTATATAATGATGTTAAACTACAATTCAGTGTTGAAATGTTGCCTATTGAACAGTTTTACTTCTTTTTGTGTGTTTGGTGCAAACCCACTGATAGGTACCTGGAAACTGTAGTTGTAGAATCATTTCCTGCTCATGATGGGCATCTTGAATAATCTATATCTGTGTGTTAAAAAAAAAAAAAAAAAGCACAATTATGGTGTTTTTTCATTTGGTGGTAGGCTACATGCATATCAATGTATCTTTTGTGAACGTGATCATGATGAGTGGGTGTGAGAGTGGAAAGCTGGGTAGCTGAGTGCCAAGGGTTAGGAGTTCCCCAGAGTGGCTCACAGCAGACCCCGGGCGATGAGCAGATGCGTGTTGTCATAGCAATGACTGCTGTGTGTAAATACTGTTAGCGCCTTCAGGACCCAAATTCAGTGTTTAATAAGCAAAATGAACGTTGTAGCCTCATCATTAATCAGGGAATTAATCACGTTGTCATAATAATGGCCCTTTCTTTCAACATGTGACATTTATCTAATAGTGAAATCTACTAAGAGACAAGTGTATTAACCTGAGAGTATTGCACTCAGGCTTCATTGTTGTGGACAGGCAGCAGGTGGTTTATCTTTATTATTTTTCCCTCTCTCTCTTGAAGGGTCCTTAACCTCTCCTCCTCCTCCCACGCAGACCTCCCAGGCGCTCCTCTCCGCCGGAGGCTTCATGGACAAGCGCGAACCGCTTGATAGTAAAAAAAAAAAAAAACGGGAGATAACAGTGAAGATGATGAGGGTAGATACTGTGTGTGGGCAACATTAGTTCATTATCGGCTGCTTGGTGGAGAGGAAGACATCCACATGACGGTGTGAGGAGCACCCTGGACGGACTGAGGCAGGTACAAGATTTTCTTTGTGATTAACTTTTTGTTGCCGGCCAACCTGCTAACTAATCAGAGTAACTGCGTTGTTTTTACATGAGTCTGACACGGTTTGAGCGAAAGTTGTGTTGAAAATTGTGAAGTTTTAATCCTTGTTTTGCAGCTTCTTCTGAAACAACCGCCAGTAGAAGAGGAGAGGATCTGTCTCTTCATGACAGCTTGACACATTCAAAGGCACAAACAGGGTATCAGACTTTATCTTTTGTACTTTTGCACTCAAATTCATGTACATTTTCAAAAAAAAAAAAATGCAAGAAAGAATATAATAATGTATGTAAGGAAATCCATCTATCTATCTATCTATCTATCTATCTATCTATCTATCTATCTATCTATCTATCTATCTATCTATCTATCTATCCGTCTGTCTGTCTGTCTGCCTGTCTGTCTGTCTGTCTGTTTGTCTGTCTGTCATGACATTATCATAATGATATTATGATTTTGATGCAGGGTTGTGATAGTTTTAAATTAAAGGTGTCCTTTTTTGTATGCATAGTTTTTCATAGTGAAGTCCCACAAGCCCACTAAAGTTTATTCATAGACAACTGGGAAGCCGTTGACTGTGATAATAAGCTTTTCCTCGGTTTTCTTCTAAATACTTTCATGTAGGTGAATGGAATAGAAATTCTTCCGTGCTTCTGTTTCCTCGATGGAAAAGAAACAAGTGCGATTGGTTGTTGCCAGGCCGTCACTCCCATCAACCCAGAAGACATTTGCATAAAATTGAATCTTTCTTAACATGATGCCCACATTGCATCACTGTGCAACTTTTGAATGCCTGTGAAATGGTGAGTGGTGCCAGCATATTTCTCCAGGTTTAATTCACAATCTTTCACATCTCCACTGTTGAAGTCTGTATGAATTGGACGGTCAAACCAAGGGGTTAACAGGAGAACCACCACCGATGCCTCTGCTATAGGTTTTGATTTTTTTTAGTTCAAACCCTGCTTATGTAGTACTTACACAGCTGTACATCCTGGCAACTTACATTTCTCATTTTTTCACCTCTGAAAAGGAGACTATTCCCATGCAGTTGCTGTGCTTGTTTCATTCGCTGTGAAAGGGAGTGGCGATTGTGATGACCAGAGGGTCTGTAGTGGTCGTGCTAGGTGTGTGTTACTGAAAAGGGAAATACTGTTAAATCTTTCTTCAACTTCTTTAATGTTCACCTTAAAATCTCCACTTGCAATAGAAACTTGTAGAAGATGAATCACAGTTTTTGCGGTCACTACTTGGTATCTCCGTAGCCACTGTACTGGATGTAGGCTGTCGGTATGAGCCTGCCATTTGGCGCCTATTTCAGGTGGCATTCTGCTCCCTCTCCGCTTCCCCTGCCTGTTATCATTTTAGATCTACATATGTCTTTGCTGTTTTTTGTGGTTGTTTTCTTTGTACGAAATTAGCCATTTTAATGATTGTTCACCTCCCCAAAACAACCAACAATGGTGTGACCCAACGCAATTGTGATTGGTGTAAAGAAATGCAAAAAAGAAAGGTGGAGATAAGGCATAGCCTTCGGTGTAGTTATATTGGCCTATGCACGTAGCTTAAACCCTTCAACACACACCCATAAATCAACCTTTAGTCTTTAGTATGGATCAGACTCTTAAAACCATTGGATCCTACAATGTCTGTAATGCAACTCGATAGTAGCTTTCATTAGACCTTCTCTGACTGATTCTGCCCATGTCTTTCAAACTCAACACCGCTGGTAAAAATCGGAAGTCTGAAGTGGAGATAAACCTGATGACATCCTCAAGGGTTATTTTCTTTATTATTTTCTATTCATAAAACAAAAAATATCTACCTATATATTATTTTCACAAGCTGAGTATTCTCCGTGATGATTTTCATTTGTAAAATTGTGCCACTTAAATTCCAAAGATTTTGGTCTGAGGTTTTGTTGTGTACATTATCATGTCATGTTGTTTCGTGTACGATCACATGAACTGGTTTCTATGCAAAGTGTTCAGGGAAGTGGATCTGTAGTGTAAAGCAATTTAGTTGAGGGTGGAGAGTTGGATTAAAGGATAGATGGATGGATCTGAATTGTCACGGAGTATGAAAGGTTGGCTGGAGGGTGTGCATGTGCGCATGTTTGTTTGTGTGTTTGTATGTGTGTGTGTGTGTGTGTGTAAGTGTGAGAAGGTCAGACCATATGAGAGGCCTTTTCATGTCTGTCTGCTTATGAGAGCCGAGCAGTGAGACGTCCTGTCATTGTACCACTCAGCTCCAGACACTCTCTCACACTCTGAATCTCTTGTCTACTCTTGTGAAGCTGAGAGTGTCACCTGACTTTGATCGGACTGTTTGAGACACACTGTAAACCATGAGTGGTGAGTAACCAGTGAGCAGCTTGTTGAACTTTGCAAAGCTTTCTCTGCAAAGTTGACTTTTGTGTGATTAGAAGAATAGATAATTGCATTCTTTGATTTTGAGGGAACAAGTCTTGATTTATTGGATTGAAATGTACAGTTGGTCTGAGCAAGTGATTTTATTGTGGTGTAAAAAAATATTTAAAGAAATATAAAGCAGTATTAACAAGGAATATGCAGTAGCTTGAAACAGGATCCATGTGTCCCAGGATGTTTTAACATGTTAGTCTGAAGTGGTTTTCCACTGAGATGTAAATTGTGCTCTGCCTTACACGCTGCATGCTCCTCCGCCAGCTGTATAGCCAATGCTAATGACACTGAGTTAATTTTAGAATATTTACTAGTGTTCGGTGCTAAAATAGTTTTTGATATAATTAAGAATTCTTCTTGTTACCCTGTTAGCCATTATCTGTACAAAAATACCTGTTGACCGTTGAGGGTCAATGATGCTCTCCATTACTATAATAGACCCTAATCTCTTTGCTTTTAGCTTAATGTTTAAATGTTTATCACTAGTTTGCTGCTTATCTAATTGAGGATGTTTGGGTTGTCAGACAGCGCTGATTGTAGCCTGACCAGCACTGAGCAGTTTTAGCCAGAGTTGGCTGCTTTAGGCTGGAAGGTCGCTGAAACTCAGTGACAAACATAATAAAACAATAAATAAGCCTAATGGTTACATGACTCAGGCACATGGCTACAAGGGTGCTGTATTCCCACTGTATGTAGGTGTTTTGGGAATGGCATTCTTTAAGCATTTGTACAATTGGAAACAGACTTGAAAAACATTTAAAGACATGTATCTCAAAGTTGTTTGCCCGGTTGGTTCCACATGGTAAGCAATAAATAACAAAGATGGGAGCAGGTACAAGAGCATTGGTAGGCTACTGAACATGATCTGAAACACCACCAATAACAGAAGGTGAGTGGCCAGTCCTTGAAAAATAACATCATTAACAATTCACTATTTACGTAGCCTCGCACTGAAAAACAGACGGGCAAGTGCTTTGGACTTGGCACGAGGATTATCTGTGGACACTGGTGTTTCAGTGACTGATTAGACAGAGCGAGGGACACTGTATGAAGTCAACCACAGACAGCGTCCAAGATAAAAACCATTGCTCATAAAATGGCACAAAACTGCCAGATTACACTGCCAAAGAACATGAAAAGAAGCCTGATGAATATTGGCAGCACATTCTTTGGTCAGATGAAACCAAAATAAAATAGTTTGGATCAGCTGGGCTCCAGCATGTTTGACGTGGACCTGGCCAGGACCACCCCAGTGACCGCACAGTGCTGAGTGGGAGTGGGCTGAGAGATGACCTTTATAGATGGCACTATGAATTCAGGTTTTTCTACCCAAATACTGAATAAAAAGATGACTCCACAGTCTCAAGAAGCTTGGCAGGAGGGGATATTTTCCAACATGACAATGACCCTAAACACACTGCAAAAATCATGCAAGTTTTTAAAGAAAAAAAAAAAAAACTGAAAACCATGACCTGGCCTTGTATGTCCCTCGATTTGAATCCAGTATACGCCGTTGGAAGATTTTAAAGCAGAAAGAGCAACAAAACCCGTCCAGCAAAGAGCAGCTGAAAAGAATCATTTGTGAATGTGTAAATCTCTCCACAGACTGATGCAAGCTTAGTATCATCCATGCCCAGGGGGATTGATTTCACTGTAGTCGCTTCTTAAGCATAATACTTTCATTATGGTTTAATTAGTCAAAAAAAATATGTTTTTTCACATTAATTGGCTTCATTCTTCTTGGGCTTTGACCAAAAACAAATAAAACTATTAAATGGACAAACTTTGTAATCTCTTAACATTTTAGTGATATTAACGTATGCCGTATAAGCACAGCAGTGTACTGTCTTTATGTTTAGCAGCTGATGTTTTTCACTGTTTCATTCCTTCACTAAAGCTTTGCTGTCTCTTCATTGATTGTGTGACGCTGAGTTCCACTTAACACGCACAGAACATGACATAAACAGTGTGTTGTCATAAGTGGTAGTCCATTTCACTGCTAATGTAGATCTGTAGTCACTGGTAGTGCCTCTTCACCCACTCTTATCCATTCAGCACTCAGAAATGAATGGTGAAACAGGATCAGTAGCACTCTGACTCCTCCAGGCTTGTTGTAAAACATCATGACTGCATGGCATATTTGATCAGATGTTTTCTCTTGTGCTTAAGTTGCATACCCACACACACACACACACGCACTTATAGGCAATAAGTGTGAACAGTGCTGTGTGAGAGCTGATTATTCTGCATCTGACACCAAGCTAAATAATGGCCTTGATTATCCAGGGTCATCCCACAACCTGCTCAACAATGGGTCTTTTACACTGTATGTAATAGATAGATGTGAACCTCAGAACAATAGACAAAAGAAAATCAATAGACAAGAGGGATGTAAACAGAATAGATGAAGTCTTTGGAGATTATATGCTAAAGTGTTAATCCCCCAGGGAAAAGTAAAAATATAAAGGTGTCGGAGCTCAGAGTGATTACATTGGATGTGAGGGAGAAGTGGGGAAAGAGGTTGGCCTTATTGTTCTTTATGTGTGGGGCTTCAAGTCTGTTTGCATAGGGTAATTCTGAGGAAACACTAACCTAGATAGATAAGGAGAAGTGAGATCAACTGCCACGTGCTACACACAGACTACTTTTGTTTTCAGCAGAAGAAAACACGGTAAGACTACAGATGCTAATATTTTGAAGTTTTGGTGTTGTTACAGCTGTTCTCTATTAAAAGATATCAAGAAAAATGATCACAGTAAAGATTTAGATAAACAGCTGAGATTTATTTACTCACTATAGTAGAAAAAAGTCTGTTGTATAATTAGAGAACCAGAACTACACTACATATATTCGTCATCTGTCTGTGAATGTTCTCATTCGTCCAGGTCATTGTTATTGATATATTCGTCATGCATTGTAATTTAAAGTTTAACAGGTCAGTTTACATTAGCCTGAGCAGCTGGAGAATCACCTCTTTATATATTCTGTTTAGATCTGCACTGTGTACTGTCTTTACAAAAATGAGTAAGTGTTGATTCATTCTCTCCATTTCTGGCTCATGATCCTGATTGATTATTGACTTATTCAAAAATTGGTTCAGGTGATTTCAGATTGGAGCAGAGCTGCAACTACTAAAAATAATAATAAAATAATGATAATTTAATCATTTTCATTATTGATTATTCATTTTTTTGTTAATCGATAAATCATTTAGTCAATAAAATATCAGAATAAGTGCAAAATGTCCATTGCAGTTTCCCAGAGCCAAAAGTGATGTCTTCAAATTGCTTGTTATTGAAAGCTTGTTGCTGTCAATTAATGTTTTCTCCATCTAAGCCCAGCATGTATCAGTCACCATGTATTAAGTACCCTCCTGGGTTAAATTATCTACACCTTCAGTTTCATGTTATCTCTAGTTATTGTGTCACTGTTTAAATCTTTCAAACGCAGCGGCCGTGGTCTACGTGATTAGACTTTCCCATGCCATTATCTGATGTTTTCTGCCCGTTGGACAACATCATTGTATTTGAATATTCTTCATGTCCGTTCAGGAGACACTCTCTCTATGTCATCCTCTCCCTTGCCTAGTTTCCCACGAGACCTGCCTCCTGGACCAGGTGCTGGAGCTGATTATGAACGAGAAGCCCCCCACCAGTGCGAGTCTTTTCCTAAACGAGGACGCAGACAAACCCCCCGTGCCAGAGAGAGTAGACTTAAGGAGGCGTTTACGCAGGGCAATGGAGAGGAAAGCCAGCAGCATGAAGGAGAGGATAGGCTCCATCAGCAGGGACAGCGTCAAAGGTTTCCTCAAGAGGAACCTGTTTGTTCTGTTCACTGTCGCCGCCGTGGCTCTGGGTGAGTACAGAGGGGAGCCTGCAGTTCAACATTGTCTTCTCTGCAGACAGTTGACTCTATATGACTTTGTGTAAATTTGTGCTTTTGTGTGTGTGTGTATGTATGTAACCCTAACCCTGCGTGCGCGTGCAAATTTATTCAGGTGTAATCCTGGGCTTTGCTCTACGCCCCCACAACCTGTCCCTGAGGGAGATCAAGTACTTTGCCTTTCCAGGGGAGCTCCTAATGAGAATGCTACAGATGCTGGTGCTGCCTCTCATCGTCTCCAGTCTGGTCACAGGTTGGCTTTGAACAAACGCACTTAAGGCTCGCAGAATGTAGATTACAGTAGATTACGGGCCAGACCCTAAAATGACACCTGACTTTCATTTGGGCAATTTCCCTGGCAGGCAAGATCTTTGCTCTATTTCAGCCTTATTTTGTGATTCAAGTTGATAACAAGTATAGTTTTACACAAATATTGCTTATCTGGTTTAATTTGAACCTCTTTCAATATTTAATGTCCAGTTTTATCTCAAATTAAATTAATGTTGATAACAAAATCTAAATTTGCAGCAAACTGATTAAATTCTGAATTGAATTTTCTCTGTCCCAGGTATTTCCTCTTTGGACAGCAAAGCGTCAGGTAAAATGGGTGTTCGTGCAGTGATCTACTACATGGTGACCACTCTCATTGCTGTGTTCATCGGCATTGTCATTGTGATAATAATCCGGCCGGGGAAAGGCAGCAGAGATAGTCCTGTGACCAACAGTGGAAACATTGAACCTGTTCAGGCTGCTGATGCTTTTCTGGATCTTATCAGGTGACGACTTTACCGATTTGTGAAATTGATACTGTATCTGGCTGTTGAAGCATTTCCCACATACAGTCACGATTTAATTCATTTATTTCATCAATTTTTAAGGTGATAGTTTGACATTTTCGGAAATGCTGAGAATTAGATGAGAAGATTGATACCACTCTCATATCCACGTTAAATATGAAGCTTAGCTTAGCAGCAACCAGGAAGCAATCTGGCACATAACGCCACAAACCAAACATAATCATTTTTACATTTACAGATATAAAAGTGGTACCAATCTTCTCATCTAAGTCTTGGCAAGAAAGGAAATAAACATACTTCCCAAAATGATGAGCAACTCCTTTTAAAGGATTTGTATAATTACGAGGACATTCAGACATCACAAAATAGTAGAAACAATGGATTGTGTGTGAATGAAAATGCATTCACTCACTCTGATATCTGATAGAAGAAATGACTATCTCTGAGTGATTACTCTTTAAGATTATGAAATGGTTATTGTTTAACATAGTGTAGTATTGCAGTACAAAATTTACAACCTGTTGTGACTCATTTGTAAACTCATGTTTAATTTTTATCTCAGGAATATGTTTCCTCCCAATCTGGTAGAAGCTTGTTTCAAGCAGGTGAGGCCATATTTTTTCAATTTTCATTTATTTAAGTCACAAAAAACCCTCAAATTTCATACCATATCACCACTTCCATAATCTAGTTCAACCAACCACAAAGAGACAACATCAAAGACAGAAAAGCATGTAAAAACACACATTATCTTCATCTCATAGACACTGTGAGATCACATTTTTTGCACATGACTTTCAGACCCAAACAGAATCAATGTCAAACTGCATGCTCTCTGTTACAGTATAAAACTGTGTACAAGAAGACTGTTCATACAAGGAACGTGACAGTGACCCTGAACCTCACCAACTCTCTCAACGTGACAGAGTCTAATCTGAGCGTGAACCTCAGCAGGGTGCTGCACACCATACAGGTGGGTGGCTCCTCTGGGGAAAAAAAGGACATGATCAGTTATAGATTGAAGTAAAAGTGTGCAGAAGTGGGATGAGAAGTAGTTAAAATCCTGTAATGTGTGTCCTGCAAACTGTACAATCTGTTCTACGACAGGAGACAGTGGAGGAGACGGTCCCTGTGTCCGGCTCTTCTGCTGGAGTGAACGCGCTGGGTCTGGTGGTGTTCTCCATGTGTTTCGGTCTTGTCATTGGCAACATGAAGCAGCAGGGCCAGGCCCTCAGGGACTTCTTCGACTGCCTGAATGAAGCCATCATGAGGCTTGTGGCCATCATCATCTGGTCAGTAAAGAGTCACCTCCAACTCAGCAAGTAAAACACATTTCTTTATAGATTTTCTTTTTCTGTGATGTTTCACGTGGCATGTTTATGTAGTTTACATTTCTTGCCTGTGAAACATACTGTAATTCTTTTGAGTATCAAATTCAAAAAGCAGTTGTATACCCTCTTAAGTATTAAGCTGGTTACTAACTTAAGATGCTCAGCAGATCTGTATGTTTATATCCATCTTCCTCCATACTCATTCATCTCCTCTGAATCACTTTACTAGGTATGCTCCCCTGGGCATCCTGTTCCTCATTGCAGGGAAGATTGTGGAGATGAAGGATCTGGCAGAGGTGGGCAGTCAGCTGGGGATGTACACTGTGTCAGTCATTGTGGGTCTCCTCATTCATGGCCTCTTTGTCCTGCCGCTGCTTTACTTCCTGGTGACCAGGAGAAATCCCTATACCTTCATTGGTGGTCTGCTGCAGGCACTCATCACAGCTCTGGGAACCTCATCCAGGTGAGTCTCATACTCTGTCCTGCTCCGACACTGATGTTTAGGACACTTGCCTGTACTGTATGTTGTATGTGTCACTGATTGCAAGAATACATGTTAAAAGAGCAGGCAAGGAGTTTAGTGTCAATAATACAGCAATACCATGATATCATGATAGGATACGATACATGATAAGATACTATAAGATACAATACATTACGATGCAACACGACACGATATGGTATGACACAGTAAGATACAATAAGATACGATACGACATAATATGGTACAATACGATACGATATGACACAACACGATACAACGCGATAATATAATATGTAACTACATAAAATAGAATACCATGAATTGCATTTTGAAATTGTTATTTAAAATATAATACTAAACATTTCAATGAAAAAATTATCTTACATATATTCGATAAACTTCATGTATTGCATTTTGTGTCTGACTGGTGTCAAATTATGATGCTTCATGTCTCTCTCTCCCTGCTTCCTCCAGCTCTGCCACCCTGCCCATCACCTTCCGCTGTCTGGAGGAGAACAACCATGTGGATAAAAGAGTGACACGCTTCGTCCTGCCTGTGGGCGCCACCATTAACATGGATGGCACTGCCCTCTATGAGGCTGTGGCAGCCATCTTTATAGCTCAAGTCAATGATATGGACCTAAACTTTGGCCAGATTCTCACCATCAGGTATCACTAGTTTTACATTTGTTAGTTTTTGTTTTTGATGAAAAATAGATTTTCAAGAGTGTTTTTCAGTTGGTACATTTGTTTAACACAGATGAAGATTATACTGACAGTGCTCAACTGCTGTCAGGGAGTATAGGGGTCAGGAACGCTCGTCAACAGGCACTGAACACTCCCGAAGTCCAGGCTAAAATCCAGCAGTGATGGTGCCTCTGTTTACTTTGTTTTGTTATTAAATACTAAATACTTTGAAATTTTCTTTTTTTTATTGCTTGGCCTGCTTTTAAACTATTTCAATAACTGTTTTAATTCCAATTTCCTTTCTTCTGATCATCTGCCCAGGGACTACAGATGAAAATTAGTTTGCACTTAAATTGCACTTTGGTGCATTTAAAGCACAGCATATCACTATATTACTGTATCATTACACTTTTCAATTTGATTTTATATTGCACAGGTTGTGTCCAAAATTGTTCTTGGACCCACATCTCTCTGCTGCATCTTTATTATCACTTCATTCCAGAGAAAATCACAGTTTATTTACTCCATGACTCACCTGATTGAGCTTTTCATAAAGAGAGAGTTTCTATGTGTAAATTAATGGGTCATACATATTGTACTTCATGTAAGCATATCCTACTAGAATATGTTGTTACATTACTCTTGACAACATGTGTAAAACTTCCTACAGTTTATAGAACATATCCTGAAGTTGTGTGACCACCTCAGCCTGGCATAAATTTACATGATTTTATAATTCCTAACGTGCCTTTATCACTCTACTACTCCCACCAGGAGTGCACATGTGCTGTTTGTTTGTTTCCCTTTATTAAATGTCTTCACTCTCCTCTCCATCCCTCCCACCACCCACTCAGTATCACGGCAACTGCTGCCAGCATTGGAGCAGCAGGCATCCCTCAGGCTGGCCTGGTTACCATGGTGATTGTATTGACATCGGTGGGACTGCCCACAGAGGACATAACACTGATCATCGCTGTGGATTGGTTCTTGTGAGTTCCCACTAAATGTCAGCGTGATGGGGATTGGTCTGTGTACTGTTCTGTGGCTCTGCCAGCCTAAATGTCATAGTAAAGCTTCAGAGAGCCCAGAGGTCCCACCACTACAAAGGTTACTGATGCATAATGCAGAGTGACAGCTTAGAAAGCCTGTGTTTAGAGGCACGTTTTCAAATTTTGAGTCGCGAGTGTTTTCATAGCAGATATACAATCATTTTTTGTTCCTGTTTTATCTCAACTTTCTGCCTCTTTTTTCTGTTTTTATCTGATTCTTTCTCTCTCTCTCGCTCCCCCAGGGACCGCTTGCGTACCACCACCAATGTGCTGGGTGACTCGCTCGGGGCTGGCATTGTGGAGCACCTTTCCCGTGGAGAGCTACAGAATCAGGATGCTGAGGGGCACAACTCTGTTATTGAGGAGAATGAGAAGCCCTACCAGCTTATCTGCCAGGAAAACGACTCCATCAACCACCACAACAGTGAGACCACAATGTGAAAAAATAAACCACAGTTAAAGGGGAATTGTGTACCGAAAGCATTTTAGCTAGAAGGTTGGCTTGTAATGGTGCAGGGGCGGTTTTAGAGAAAAAAAATAGTTTTGGGTTGACTCAGCCAGTGCTAGGGGTTTCCAGAGTGTCTTTAACTCTCATCTTACCCTCAAATAGAAAATGTTGTCCGGGAAAAAGGCAATAGAAAGCCTGGCCCGGGGCTGCTTGGTGACAGGAAATAAGTCCACATGCTGTTTAGGAACAGTTACATATCCAACTGCTAACAATCTGATTCAGTGCCAGTTATTTGGGACCGATTTGAAAAACTCAATATATAAAATAAAGCTGAAAGTCATTTTTCAAAACATTTTCAGGTTCGTTGAGTTTTCAAAGATTTGTGTGATTTATGATCCATACAGTCAGAGAGTCATAACACTTCCTACTTCCTACCAGCGTCAGTGTTACAATACACAGTATTATTAGGGAGAAAGACCATCATATTTCCAATTTTGTGAATATGTAAATTTTCATCACTCTGCTATTTCTGTTGCATGACCTAACACCTCATTGAAAATACTTATTTTTTGTCACTCAAATCATCATGACTACCTCTAACAGGACTTTTAGATATAGACCTTCTACAGCTCTACACACAAATACATATCAGCAGGATGTAAATACATCAATCTCTCAGTTACTTTAAATCCCATATTTAAGTTTGAAATATTTTTTTAAGTTTGCTTGCACAAAACACTGGACTGTGGTGGGAGGGAGAATGTATACAGTATTTATCTATTTCAAGTGACTTGGTAGAATGTTTTTCACTCAGTGCTTTCTTGTATTTCTTTGGTGCTATTTCTTTTAAACTATGGGCACGGGACTGTACCGCTATACACTAAGGGTCATACCTACACTATTACTTGTTCTGAAACTGTTAATTTTTCTCTTTTTTTACACAACCAGTCAACGGAAATTATTTTTGTTCCTTTTTTCTCAGTTAAAAGTTCTTGTTTTTTCACTTTAAGGTTGTTTTTTTCTTACTTTGAATAATTCTTTAATCATTGACAAGATAAGTTTCAAGACCATTACAAAGCATTTGCTGTTGGTAACAACAGTGTGCTTTAACATCAGTACACCATTACACCTGCCTGTCTGTGTTTTCTGCATTATACTATCAACTAAAACTGGATTTTGTTATATTTTGACTGTCATAATGATCACAATTTATTTTTATTGTTTTGTGAAAAGGTACTGTAAAGAAAGTTTGTGAATGCCTTGAGGAATTGAATGTACAGTTGCTTTATGCTTTTTAGTGTTGATTGTTTTAGAGGAAAGTCTTGTGAATAATTATGAAAGTGAAAAGGTATAAACTGTTTAATTGAAAGCTTTGAGACTTTGTGCCACTTATATGCTCATTAAGATGTTTGACTTTAGTTTTGATGCTTGATGTTATTTCAGTAAAAATGTTATTTTTCAAGGAAGAGCAGCTCAACATTTTTGATGGACAGCTTACGAGAAATGTGACAAATAAATGGCTCAGGAATTAAACTGTGATTCTCATTATTGTGTTTGTGGCTACCCCTGGTGGAGGATATTCTCCTGGCCAGAAACTGAGCTCTCAGAGACAAACATAGGTCAAATGATATATGTGAGCAGTTTGTAATAATAATTGTGTGGTTTCTGTCTTAAAACCATTTTACTGGAATGTGACTAGTTGATCACTATAAAGGCCAAACCTGACCTTTTGTGCTTCTGGTTAAATTTTAAAAGTTTCTGTTGTCATTGTAATGCCTTAGATTACAAATTCTTTTAAAACAGACCTTCTTCATTCACACAGGTAATAAATGTATTTACTTTAAGAAAACAAAGTTTAGAGCCCTTTGTTAACCTAAAAATATAAAGTCTACGGCATCATGGTGCCTAACAACAGTTAAAGAATTACCTAGAATTACCACCTCGTGGTTGTATGCCTCCGCCCACCACCCAAGTTCCAGGAAATGTGGTCACAATCTCCTTTTCCTGTGTTGCATTTTATAATGGCAGAATAATGCACTAATGCAGATGGATGTCACCTTTGATCATTTGGATATAAAAAATCATCACTCCATCATTTTATCCTTTTCGGCATTTGTGTTGAATTGTGCCATAGTTAACAAATTCTTTTGTGAGTTATGGCCAAGGAGTGACCTTGTCCTTTACCCTATAACCACCAAAATCTAATCAGTTCATCCTTGCATCCAAAAGGGTATTTGTGCCAAATTTGAGGGAATTCCCTTGTTCCCAAGACATTGCGTTCACAAAGCTAAAACCGTGTTATCTGCGATCACGTGACCTTGACCTTTGACCTTTGACCACCAAACTCTAACCATTTCTTCCTCGATGGCCAGTGAATTTTGTGCCAAATATGAAGAAATTCCATCGAGACGTTACTGAGGTGTCGTGTTCACGAGAATGAGACGGACGTAAGTATGGACATATGGACAGACAACTCGAAAAAGAGTCTACGGCCATGCTAGCAGCTCTGTGAGACTGCACTGCACAGCAGCCAGTGTTTTGAGTTAAATGCTAATGCTAATGTCAACTTGCTCATAGTGCCAATGCTCATAATTTATATTAGTATATTATTCATATAATTGTATGTATAATGTTTACTATGATCATTGTTTTAGTTTAGCTTGTTAGCATGCTAACATTTACTGTTTACTGTACTGTGTAGTAAATAGGACATGCAGAGAAACACAAGATACAAAAAGAGAGTGACACAGTTTGAGTTATTATTTCAGATTAATTTATAAAATTGAGATACTGTGTTTTAACATACAGTGCACTCTTCTACAATACTTGTGTGTTTCACACACAATTGAGCCCTCAAAGTTTTAACAGCCTTGCCATGTGGTGAATTGAGTCATGAATACTTTGGCATAGTTTAGTGACAGACTATTGGTGAAAAAAGACAAATGTAAACTGCAAATAGATATGGAAATGACTGGTCGATGTCTGAGGGCCTAATTTTAAAAGATTGACTCAGGTTTCATACTGAATTTATAAACAGTCAACATACAAAGTGGATAAATATCAGGAACATTTGCTCTTTTATGTAACAGAGAGTTGAATTCAGGTGGAATCTTCTCTCTGATCCCACTGATTTCACCTGTCTAACAGTCAGATACAGAAGGTCAAAGCCTGAACAAGGATTTTTAAACTTTAAGACAACTGAGACCTGGATTGTACAAAACGAGGTGCAAATCAATATTAGTTCCCCAGTATTCGGCACAGTCAGTGCGACAAAACCCCATCTACTTTACTGTGTGCAGTGTCATTACACATTACTGAAGGTATACAAGTCACAAATAAGCATAGAGTATTTTGCTGATATACAATATTAATATCACTGCTCATTTATCCTCTGTTTAATTACAACTTTTTCACTGATTTTACATCAGCCATGAGTAGGTTTGTTTTTGTAGAGGGAGACACTTCCAGGCAGACTCCGGCAAATAACAGTATGAGCCATTAAAAAAAAAATCAATTCAACTTATCTTACAAGTAAATACTCCTCTGTTGAGACTGTTCCAGCCACGTGTTTGGGAATATTTCAAGCACAGTTCATATTTAAATATCTAAAGCCATTTAAATATGTATTGCTGCCCAGGTCTGGTCCCAGGGAGACGGATAGTGTAGACAGAGAGAGACACGAGACGACTGGAGAAATCAGCAAGCTTCGCCATGTTAAGAAGGCGAGCTGCTGAAAGTTACTTGGCCTGTAGAAAAGTGGGAAGAATGTAAAAATAAATGAAACATTTGAAAGAGGAAGTTTTTCAGATTTCATACATATTATATGCAATGCACTGAACTTGCATGACTAAAGTTTTAAAGACCTACTTATGACTATGAGTTTTCCTCCGCTCCATCACTCCACATTGAGAACCGCCCAGTTATCTTTCTTGTCCTGATGATCAGAGAAGAAGCTCTATTAATGTCTCATGTAACAAGGACATAACATGAAGAGGTACTCTTCTAAACTAATTTAATTCAGAATGATACAAACAGATACAGTAGATCAAAGTGTTAGACTTATTACATTTTATTTTATTACATTTGATACACAGTGTATTGCGGGATTACTGGAGGGTGTAACAGTCATGGAGCTGTAAAGTAGCTTGTGTCTGACCTCTGACATGACAGGCAGGTTGTCATGAGGAAGGAGCCACATGGTTCGGTGGGCCTTGGTTCTCTGTCTCTGCAGGAGTTTTCTCAGCAACCTCTTCACCTTACGGTCTCTGGGGTCTGCACATTTCACCGCTTTCTTTGTGTAAAGACTACAAAAAGAACACAATACTTATTACACAATACAGTATTGAAGTACAAGGTTCTGTTGAACTTTGTGGGAAAAAGGAAGAAACCCAGAATCTGAATCTGTTGTATGCGGAAGCAAGAGAATAGCAAAACCAGTGATTCAGTAATAATGTGGAGGACTACTCCATTACTAAGATGTCTGTCAGGTGTAGCAAAGCATCGGAGAATCACAGAGTTGCTATTAAATGACTGGAATTAGTCAAATACATTTTTTTAATTTTTTGCTGTGGTAGAAAGAAGTCCAACTGTGACCAAAAGTTGAAGAAAAGAGGCTGTTAACCAATGAAATAGAGAAGACCAAAAGAAACTCTTGTATCTATAAGAATTCCATGTTTTTGTTAACTGGACCACATGAAAAAGCAAGCTCTTCATTCCCCAGCTACATCGGATTTCTCTGACCCGCTGGAAACAATAGGTATCACAATGCAGAATGGTTTACTTAACTAAACCCTGCTGTTCTGACTGACTGGCTGCGGCAGGGCTCAGCTGGCTTGGAAGGTATTTTCAGATGGCTTGTTATTCCCACATATTTCCTTTCTTACTTCCCTGGCAATTACAGCTCCGAGCCCTGCCATAACAACATGACCTGGAAAGATGACAATGCCTCTCAGCCCGGCTCTGCCCTCCTCTAACGAGAGGCATATTTTCCATGCCTGCAGATTGCTGTGTTCTCTTTAGCTCCAGGAGTGGATAGTTGAAATACTTGCATGATGGCTTGTATACTGCAGTCGGGCCCCTCCGTCTGCACCTCAAACCGCAACACATCTTTGGTACGCACCTTGCCCTGGGAGTACAACATGCAGCACTGGACATCTCTCTGCATCTGCACACCTTTACCTGGGAAACAAAAGAGGCAAACACAGAGAAACAAGAATGAGAAAGCATTAGGAAAAAAAGAAACTGACAAAGTGACCCTGAAGTTCTTTGGTGTCAATCTCACTTCATCATGCTGGCTTATTGCCTTCTATTTCAGACCTTTTATATTAGCTAACAAGGTCATATCAGAGCGAAATTCTCAAACAGGACACTGAAGCAACAACATGGCAGCCACAAAAGTTTTAAACACTATACATTATTCTACATTATCATTAATTGCATTCAAATCAGATACAGACACATTTTAAAGCCATATTTACTTCATGGGATCATGATTTTTAAGCTCTCTGAAGTCAGTATTCTGGTGTCAGCAAAGACTTAAACACTGTGTTTTGGAAGCTTTTGTAGACAGAAAAAAAATGTTATCTGTTCTGCAGAATGTGCACATGCCATCTGGTTACATATACACACTCACATATGGACACACATATACACACACAAGAATGCCAGAGGAATTACAATGGCATCCCATTGTGCAGCAAAACATACTACCATGCCAGTGAAACGAAAGAGAGAGGGAAAGTGAGAGAAGGAGAGGAGGGAGTGTGTGTTTGTGTGGAGGGTGTGCCATGATGCCTTTTCATCCAAAGCAATTGGGTAAACAAATTAAAGTGTGATGTGAGGCAGCAGGAGCAATAAGAGCTGTAAAATAGGACAGTGCTGCTTTGTTATGCCACAGATGATCTAGAATCCATCCTCAGGCACATCACCGCACTTCCAGCGCTTTCACAACATTTCAAAAAACAGACGAGGTGACACCATCACACAGACTGAGCCCTGACACAGTTGCTGTCTTTCTGTGTGTGTGTTGTGGGATTTCAGATGCTCGTCCTCCTGCCTTCTGCCCCTCTGTTTACATCCATGCCTCCCTCCCTGCTGCTCCTGCTGCTGCTATCCCTCTTTCCCTCTTCTCTCCTTTTTCTGTCTTCGCCATCGCTCTCTTGCTACACTGTCCACCTGCAGGGTGCATGCAAGCCATGCAACACACACACACACACACATACGCACACACACACCCATACAAAGTAAGTATGGCTATGTCCTACCTTCCACAGATGCCAGGAGGATAACAGTCAGAGAGATAACAGTCAACATCTGCAGCATGACCATGATGAGGCTGGCAGAGAGGAGGAGAGGAGAGGAGGATAATCTACTCTGTCACCTCTCCCTCTATGGCTGCCTCTCTTATATTACTCCCTCCCTCTCTTTATACCTCCCTGCCCATCTCTCACTCACTCACTTCCACCACCTCTCTTTTTCTGTCTTACCGTCTTTCCCTCCCACCCTCTGTTTTTCCATTTTCAGTCATTCTCACGCTCAACTAAACTCCCTCCCTCATTCCCTTTCTCTTTCACACTCATCTCACCTCTCACTCATTTCTCCCTTCTTGTTGCCTCACTCAAAATGCCAAGCCTCATTTGTCTCATTTGTGGCTTTAAATTCCTCTTACATCCCACCTCCTCTCTTGTCCTCAGTGCATTTTCTCTGGCAGGACTGAAACAGATTTAGTGGGTGAAACCAACAAGGAATCACCCTGTAGCTTTCGCATCAGCCCTGATTTGGCATTAAAATAGCAATTCATCTCCAAATAATATTCAATTAACCCTGGTATGCAGCTGTATAGTGTAGTTGCGGAAACTCTTAGACTGAAGAGTGGGCGTGTCTCACTTGTGCATCTGGATCAGTCTTGCAGCAGAGTTATGTTCTGTGACGGATTCCAGACAAAATGCCAAAAACACCTAGAAACTGTGATAAAGTGCATTCATTAACTTAGAAAGGAAAACATGTATACATTTATCATGGAAAAAAAATGCAAGTTGTAGATTTGTGATGTTAAATATATCATTAACTTATACCATTAAAACTGAACTCTACCTGTAATTGTGCTTTTGTCATTTGGATTAGCCTCCTGCAAAATCTCAGGGAAGATAAATCAATGCGCTTCTTAAAAAAATCTTCTTAAGACCCATTTGTTTTCTTCAGTTTTCTCTTGATTTTATACATTGTATTCTGTGGGGTTTACACTTAATGGGGCTGTTGTTTGCCTGTTTGTAATGGGAAATGTCCCCTCTTTGCTCATTTTTAAAATGGTGTTCCACAAGATTCTGTCCTTGGCGTCTTGCTGCTTTCAGTTTTTATGCCCCCATCATTCAAGTTATTGTCAAAACAATATTTCCTTCCTAGGCTGATGACACACCACTGTATGTTGAATTTAAACTCACACTGTAGCTTATTTTAAGTGACTCCAGTGATAAATGTCAAATTTTTTTTTTCAACCAAATAAAGACAAATCTTACATGCTTTTGTTTGGCCCTTCCAATCAGACATTTCATTTACATAACAAACTTGGAAGTCTGGCAGCCTATATGAAACCGTTTTCTCGCTTTTATTTCTTTTTTTATGGCTTTGCTCATGCCAATGCATCATTGTCACAGAGTACATGTAATGTATTAGGTCAATAAAGTGATTCTGAAGTTTGAAAAATAAGCCCATAATATGTCTTTGTGAACTCTCCCTGCCAGCCCATAAATCATAATAAAATTGTTACTTAGTTTCATAACTGAACTCAACACTCAAATAAACTTTATCTGAGAGTCAAGCATCTACATCCATTACAGACAGGCTTCAACAGAAAACAGCATCAGGGCCAGAGAAAAACCAGAGAAACTGCCGCAATCAGATAATGCCAACAACAACAACAACAGTGAATGAAATGATCGATCAAAGGCCTGATTATGTACACAAATGTTGTGACATTGCATTGTTGACACAGTGATAGTTGACAAAGTGTTAAATTCTCTTTGGAAATTAATAATTATAACTGATTATAATTCTTATCAATAAGGAAATACATGATTGTGTTGCTATCTACTCTAGCAGGCCTGATTGTCATTATATGGTAATACATAGATAACACCATCCAGAGAGTTATCACAGTAGTGTTGCTCCCTTCACACTTACTATGGCCAGGAAATATTTGAATGTCTTTGACTGTGTTGCCTTTTGCTTGGAGAACTGCTTATTCCCATGTCCTTAAAGGGTCTAGTCACCTAAACTTATGGCAATAGTACAAACTAGCCATGCAGGTAATGTTGGTTTTTCACTTGATGTTGTTTAGAGATATTCACCAGAGGTTCATTATCACCCAAACACAATGGAAGTGAATCATTTGCAGTTTTCAAAGCATCAAAAGAAACATTAGAAAAGCTCAGCAGCAATGTTCAGAAACAATCTCCTTGGTAATTGTAATAATACACAGAATTCACCATCAGCTCGGGGAAAATATGTTTATTTTCCTAATTTGGCTGTACTGTACTCAAATGGACCATGACATCACTGTTAGGTGTGGTTGCAGGTGCAGTTGAGCACATTTCCACCACCCTCCTCATCTGGGGTGGTAAAAAACTTTCATATCAGGAAAACCCTGCTCAAAGCAAAGTATTAAGTGACAAATCCATTATTTTCTATAGTATTTTTAGGACCTTTTATGCCTGTATTATAGGGACACAGTAGAGAAATTACAAAAAAATTAAAATTTACAAATGTGTATTCTTTAATATCATAAATCATAATCATTTCTCTTACTTGGTGTGTACCTAGTGTTATTTTGTTACAGCTTCAGGGACACATTACCAGTTTGTTCAAAAGCTTTTTTATTTCATCGTTTCATCATTCCTGTAAGTTTTCTCGGAATTACTACTAATTAGCCAACACTTGGGATTGTGGGACTGCATCCTTAAATGTCAATACAAGTGTATCGTGTCTTGTGGCTGAATTTAATTCTGATCTACTAAGACTGCTGTTGCATGGTGGAGAAACTTGTATCTCCCCTCAAGTTATTCCTGTTGGATTGACACCAAAGCCTGACATTTATAGTTGCTGGGTTAGATAACTGAAAATGTTTCTGCTCTCATATTCCATTGTAGATATGCTGGAACTTCTGATACAGTGCCATGTTTTTTTTTATGTTTGGCTGGTTATCTGCAAGAAGAACCAAGATACATACATCAACAACCAAAAAAAAAAAAAAAAAAATTCACAGGAATTCAATATTCATTGCTTACAGTCGTTCTTTTACATGACTTACAAAACTCTCTCATTAAAACTACTCAGGTGGTGCCACTAAATAATCTTGCAGAATGAGGTGAAAACTCTTATAAAAGTGTTCCCAAAGTTACATAAAAATATTGAAATTAATTAACCAGGAGTCACCTGTCATACAGGGAAATATTGCTTTGGACTCTAATGTGCAGCATGTAATGAACACATTTTGTACAGTTAGATCAATATTGGACTGCCTGAGTTCCTGTGGTTCAACAGGTCTTAACATAGAACAAATCATTCTCTGGCTCCTGAAACACTTGGTGGAAAAATTAGATTTATTCAGACAACACAGAATCAATATGTTCCTTATGGGCATACATATCAGAACCCTGGGTGTGAAAATATGCAGTATGCACACAGAGGGGTGAGGTTAGGGTAAAAATGTGTATATACATGTGTGTGTATGCGTTGGGGGTGGGGTTAACTGTTGAAGAATTTGACCCAAGAAATCAGGTTGGAATCTCAGCTGCAAAAACATACCTTCCACATGACTACAGGTCTGCTTGTGAGCCAGATGCATTTTCTGCATATCTTTGCAGCGATTAAAATATCTCCTGTCAAGGTGTGCAGACTCACAAACATTTGGAAATCAAATAAATAAATAAATAAAAGCAGCAGCAGCGAACAGTGGAGCTGACAGGCTAATGTCTTCCTCTTTGAGGGGGTGAAGAGCCTGAGATGTACAGTATATAAGGATGGTATGGCCTCCCGGAGATGTTGGAGGGCTTAGTGAACTGCTCTGGACATGCAGCCAGAGATTTTACTGTACCTGAGAGGGATTTCCAAGAGATAAATTGCAGGGGGTAAATACTTTGTATAATCTTTGAAAGTAAGAAAGCTGTATGAAATGCTCCCAATTAAAGGAATAGTTCCAAGTTCTAAACTATTGGATGGGTGGCCATGAAATCTGGTACAGACATTCGTGGTGCCCAGACAATGTGCGTTGATGACTGTGGTGATTCCCTGACTTTTCCTCTAGCGCCACCATGAGGTTCACATTTGTAGTTTTAAATGACACGTCTCAACAGCTATTGGATGGATTGTCATAATATCCCTCATGATGAACAGTACTAACTATCATGATCCCTTACCTTTTCCCATCAGCCTCAGCTGTACATTGTGTTAAACGCTGATTAGCAAATGTTAGCATGCTGACATGCTACAAGTTGGGTAAACATCACGTTCCCATTGTTATTGTGAGCATGTTAGCATTTAGCTCACACCACTACAATGCCTAAGTAAGAGATGCTAGTATGGCTGTACACTTGTTTAAGCTTTGGACAAAGTTTGGCTAGCAGTTTCCACTTGTTTCCAGTTGTTAAGCTAAGCTCATTTCCCCATGGCTTTTTGCTTCCTATTTAGAATACAGATATGAGTATGCTATTGATCTTCTCATCTAACTCACCACTATGTTAAACCATGCCTTTAACTTGAAACTCAAAATCAGCATATTCACATTGTGTAGAAAGACTTGGTTGTATTTTATCTACAGGTGAAATAATTTTACTCTAATCTATTCCTGTGATTGTATTATAAATGTTACTGTAATTTGTTTTACTGGTTTATGTGAAATAACTAAACAGTAAAATAAATGATTTAGCCTAATTTTCACTAACAAAGCCACACAATCAAAGTTTATTCTCTCAGCATGCCATTTATCAGTATGAAGGAGGACCATCAGGCCAGCCAGTCCCAGGGTCATTGTTCATGTTCTGCTCTGGACAGTGGGAGGCTCTACATTTTCTTTTCACATGAGATTTCCTTAATGGAATGTCTTTATTGACTGTGGAAATAAAATGATGTCCAATCCTTCAATATGTGATTATATTTTATTAGAAAAGAGCAATCCATGTTCCCTCTTGCCAGTCAGGCATTCCTCTGCAGGGAGTTGACTGGTGCTCTTCTGAAACCAAACATCTGTGCTTCTCACAGCTCTGTTTCATTACTCCTCGAAACACTAAACCCAGAAAATCAGCTTAAACACACTCAGGCATTTATTTTGAAAATCCCCACTGCAAAAACGAAAGGAGTCTTGACTGTGCCTAGAGTGTGAAACTGAACACTTTGGAAGTGTTTAACAAATGCTGCCAGGAAGAACAACACACATCTCAGGTCTAGAGAGATTCAGATAAATTCCTAATGCAAACTTGAAGCTCTGTGTGATTTTCTCAGTGTCACCGTGTTGAGCAAGATATTTAACCTTCGCCATTTCACCACTGGCTTGTATTGTACTGTGTACATGTCCAAAATGTACTGATGCAGCAGCCAAATGGGGGAGTTCAAATAAATGCTAATTACAGGATATTTATAACTTGATCACTTTTCCAAGAAATTTACTGTTTGTGAAATTGAGAAAAAAAGGGATATAACATACAATGATGTCAGGTTATTGCTCATTATGGAAACCATCTTTGCTCATGTGTAACCTAAAGTTTCTGTGCTCCCAAATAGAGTCTTACTTAAATTGTCCAGGTCAATATTAGCTTATCACATAAGCAAATATGACAGCAGATAACCACCACGAAACAGCAGTAGAAATAGATACGTCTGCGGTCACTTGGTGTCACAACATGTTTGTCCACCAATGAGCATTTAGTTTTATTTTCCAGCTGTATGTACCACTCAGTATATATCATGGTCATAGCTCTTTTATCACCAAATTTCAGGGATCTATCAGCCAATATATTATTAGCCAAAGTGGCCTCACTGTTCATCAATGCACAATATTTGAAACTACCAGAAACCTTGTACAAAAGACATAGAAAATTAAATAGGGCACTGATATTAAAATCCTGAATATTTTCCCTTGCATGCATGTCAGTGTCTTTTGGTCCAATTAACATATCAGACAGGAAGTTCAAATCAGTGCATTTGGCGATATTCCCATAGCCTGATATCACCACTGAGACATCCAAGATGAAAAAACACTAGGCTAGGCTAATACTTGGCCAGAAATGGTGTATATACATTAAAAGAAAAAGAAAGAAGAATTGTTGTCAAGTTTCCTAACATGAAATCAGTTAAACCAAGAAACTCCAATCAGTTAAGATGACATACCATCAACTTTAATACTAGGCAGAAATCCTTGAAACATGTCGACAGGTCAGTACCCTGGACAGTTCCTGCGACAGTTCCCACATCCCTGGAGGTCCCAGCATCAGCACCATGGACAGTGGTCTTAATACACTGCAGAAGGTTAAGAATGATTCACCTGAATTGTACAGTAATTCAAGAAGGAGCTACAGTAAACAATGTAGTTTCCCTAACTGTGAGTGTTAGCGTTCCTTGCACCTGCATTTTTTCACATTTGCAAGATGTTTGATTGAGCAGACTGGTTACCACTGCTGCTAGTTTTCCCAGATTAAAATCAGATTGAGGAAATTACTGTCTGCTACATAATCCTAGTCATTAACACTTGATAATAAGGAAAGCATGTGACATTAAGTAAGAGAAACAACTCCTCAGTCGATGGAGCTCTGTGATTGTGTCTTTCCTGAGAAAAATTGGGTAATTTTACATGTTTTTCTGTTCCAATTATTTATTTTGTGGGTGTGGAAAAGCTGAGGCATTTAAGCCAACAAAAATTGTGACACAGAAAGATAGATCATGTTGCCAGTGCTTGAGGGGTGCTGACCGCAAGGAAAAAGTCAAAAATGATGAAAGAATACATCTTACAGTCTAAATCCCAACAATAAAATAACTGCATTTGTCCTACAATCCATCACGGCACCTTGTGGATAAATATCCTATTTGATAAAGTAATTTTTACATTGGCGCTAAGAGTGTGAAATGCTTTTTTTTTGTTTTCAATGTAATAGTGCATACATAATCAATCACCCTTAAGCCCTTGTGAACTTGTATCTGATCACATAATACAAACATTTGTCTTGCAAATCTCAAATTTACCATAAATTCAGATAGTACTGAACTGTGTTGATGAAGATAGAATGTTTAATTCTGACAGAAACTGCATGTTTAAAACTTAAATTTATTCCATTGTACAATAGTATTTCACAAATATTTACAAATAATGTACACATCCCCAATGATGTCTTAAGTATGAAAAATCTTACTGCCACATTGTAGAAAAGCATTTATAAACATCAAATATGATGGAAATTTTCTTGGATGGTTGCGGATATTCAATGTTCTTATTGGTCTCCTGAAGCAGCCTTTAATCTAGAGTGCCTAGAGAGAAAATAAAGAATTAGTAGAGTGTGTACTGGTACCACTTGAAGTCGATCCAGTCAGTTACATGTGTACACATCTGTATGAGCATGCTAAATAGGGGTTGGAATCACAGAGTAACACAAAATACGATACTATCACAATACGTTGCCCATGATAACGATTTATTTACATTCAGTCTGATTTGCAGCAGACTGCTGACAGCCTGTGTGTGTTTATGCCCAGGTGTGTGTTGGTATGTGAGAGTGAAAATTCTGCTCTCTCTGTTACAGGAAATACAGCCTTGCTGTTGAGACAGCGCTGAGTAGTTAAAGTGTATGAGTGTGTGTGTTTGTGTGCATAACAGCATCTCTGATCTGCTTGGTCTGGCAATGTGTGTGTGTGTGTATGTGTGTGGGGCGTTCATGTTGCGTTGTCCTTATCAATTTTATTTGTGCCATGAGTGTTGTAAAAGCTGAAGTCGGTACAGACTATCAATTTGAAAGAATACGGTACCTCAGATTCAGATTTACATGTAATAACTCTGAACATGGGTGTATTCATGCAATGATGCCAAGCATCTTGAGGATAAGGCTTACCTTCAAGAAATGCAAATTCATCTATGGCCTCTATTGCGTTGTCTGTGGAGGCAAAAGAGAAGAGACATGATTTGATTGAGACGAACAACAACAGAAGATACGAGAATCAAAACTGATTTATAGGTCTTAATTTCCAGCTGATCATACAGATCTAATAAATATCTTAGGTTTGTTAACATACAAGTTAAACATGTTTACCAGTGCAGCAAAACAATCTAATCCCCTCAGCACAACTTTAGTGTGAAATGATTAATGTCCAAGTCCATCAGCTAAACATTAACATCATAAACCCATTTTAAAGCACAGTGATCTTGTATGTAAGAAATTCTTTAGTTTACAGTGCTTACCCAAGTCTTTTCTTTGCAAGGTTTTCCTCTTCCCTTGCTGGGCGTACACCAGGGCATCTTTGGCAATCATCTCAACAAACAACTCCTGGAGGACAAAAAAACCTTTATTATATATTAAAACTAAAACAAACTGAATTGCTTTTTCTATGAAATGTCAGAAAATAGTTAAAGGTGCCCACCATAATTTCCCAAAGCCACTCTTTCCTTACAAAATGTATTATTGTGTAGAGATTTTATTTCATCAATATCTTTAAAAAAGCAAAAAAAAGATGGAGATGGAGTGCATCTTTGATGTCTTTTGTTTGAGACAAACTGCTGCTGTATTTGATAGTAACATTTTGTATATTTTTACAGCCATAGGTTAAATAATTAGATGGCATCTCTACTTCAGTGGTTGTAGGTGGTGTGCAGACCTTGAGAGGTTTGAGGAGTTTATATTAAAAGCTTTACTGAAACAGTATCACACAGACAGAAAGCAGTATGTGTTGCTGGAAGACTTTTACCGTGGCTTTAGCGATGATGAATACAGACTCCTGGCTGGCAAGGGACACGTCTGGGTCGGTCTTCATGAGCGCCTTGATGCGGGCCAGCGGGAGTTTGGACAGTCGGCTGTGGCTCACGGCGGCAGCGGGGCCTGTCTGCTGCTGGCTGCTCTCCTCCTCCGCCTCGGCCCCGCGGCTCTCTTCCTCGCTCCCACAGCGGTCAGGGTCGAGCTCCGTGGGGGTGACAGGCGTTACCACTGTTGCAGCCATTTCCTGGTTATATTCTTTACACAAGAGTTAGATTAAAAAGACACACACACACAAATCACCACCGTTATCGAGCTACATGTCGCACATGACAACATCAGTAGCAGCGCGCCAGCATGTGTTTCCGGCCTCTCGGTGAGGGGCCTGTGTTGATTCGTCAGTCACAATGGAGCCCGGCCTTTTCCTCTCCCGCCAACTAATCCTCATCAGTGATTGGACAGATTGTGAATCAGGACTTGGCGATTGGCTAGAGCCGCACGCCACTCAAAGTACGTTTGGTGGTTCAAGTGTTGGTGACAAATACAAGATATATTTTTTTACTTATTTTGAAAACAATACAATGGATAAGAATATTATCTCCATAATTCAACGATGTATGAGTTTTGGCAACTTCTACATACAGGAAATTAAATGGACGAACCCCAAATTCACTCGCTCTTTTGTCCACTTTGTGTCAGGACAAATCCAGCAGACAAGGACCAACGTCATCCTTCATTTGGAGTCGTGTCAAGTCGTTCTGGCCAACCAACAAAGGTAAATCCAATTTTCACTCCACCTTTTAACTCTGGGCACCAACCCCTGACCGAAATGCTAAAGCTAATGCTAATACTAAATGCTACACTATGTCCACCGGCTTATCATAAACTGTGTCCGTCTACAATGTTGTACTGGTCTAGTGTCTACTGGGTTTAAGAGCTTTCTCGCTGCTTGCTGGACCTGGAAAAGGTGCTGGCGAGGGAGATGGGAGTGAACCAGAAAGTTGAAGGAAATAAAAACAAAACAAGTGAGCTGAAAGATGCTAAAGATGCTCCATAAGGCCAAGAGGAACTTCTGTGTGACTTTGAGCGACTCCTGTCACACGCATGTAGTAATTTGATTCATTGTAATAATGAAATATTCACTATGGAATAAAAATATATTGCAATTCTGAAGGTTAAACTGCAAAATAAAGAAGCAGCTAAGACCTGAACTATTTATAAAACCCACTGACTATATATTAAGATGAACCACTCATCTCTTCCTTCCACTGTACAAAAATGAAACCAAAATATCCTGCATATGGGTGCTGCCACCTTGCACTAGTGAGGTCATTTGGAGCTGGAGTCTGTGCAGTATTGGGTGTTTAGGCAGCCGCTGGGGTGATGGAGATGTTTTAGCTTTACTTTTGAGGAGCTGTTCTTCCATCTTTATGTACAGTCATTAGTAAAATCTAAGGTTATTGAGTAAAATTATCTCTTAACCTCTTAATTTCTTTTTTCCCTCTCCTCCAACATATTAATTTTTTTCTGTTGAATTTAAACAGCTCCCTGTATCCATTAAATATGTAATGTTTATATGTGATATGGCCATGTAATGTTTCAATAATTTACTTTAGACTGTTATGAATTATACAATGTGTATAATTTCCTGGCAACTCATGCTGCTGTGTTTTGAGTTAATGATTGTTTTCAACAAGGATTTACTGGGAAAAGAAAAAAACATGACGTCAAAAAGATCCCAAACATTTAAGAATATCAAATGTAATCTTTATTAAAGGTTGATGATATTAAAGTTTCATGTAATAAAAACTGCAAGAAATTTGCTATAATCAGTAAAAAAGAATGTCTATATTCATGCATTATTTATCATGAGCTTTATCATCAGTATGAAAACTAATAGGCCTATGGGGTGTGATTAGTTCATTCCTTAAAGTGTGTATGCAGCGGTTCCGTTATTTCAGTCTATGTCAGAGAACCTAATGAGTAGTCCACTAATACACTGTGTTAATAGGATTATGAAGAGTGATTTAGTTCTCTGTTGCTCCATTCACATGTTCAGTCACAGTCAGGTGTTACAGCCTGAGGGACAGAAATGAAGGACCCGCAGTTTCCAGGTAAAATTATATATACTTTTTCTTTTGTCTCTGCAGTGTTGTAGTTTGCAGAAAGTTAGAAAGAAAGAAATTAAAACTTTGATTACTTTCTGAGGAGGCATCCTTTATAGTGGGTTTATAAATTGTAAATAATGGCTTCATTAATGGTTAATAAATCATGTTGTATAGATCAGTTATAGACCATCAATAAGATAAATTCTAAACATTTATAAATGCAGACTTGGTGGCTTATTAGAGAGTGAGTATGTACCTTTTTTAATGGATTACCAACCTTTTATAACAGCACTATTCCTATTGACAGCTTCTAACCTAAATCTGTCTTATTAGAAGTCTTTTTTACAATATTTTTTTAGGTTATTTAATATTGAAAATGGCTGATTGGCTGCTAAACATACATCTTCTCTCATTTTTGAATTTACTAGTATACATGGAAAAGCAACAGCACTTTATAAAATCAATCATGCAGAAATTTTGAATGGTAGCTGATTAAACAATGGAGTAAACAATAAGTAAGTGTTTGCAAGATGATTACATTATTATTAAAATCAATGTGATTTACATTAAAATGCCCACATCAACAAATAACATGTATAGAAGAGTATAATGAATAGAGTAAAAGAAAGTGAAACAAGAAAAGAGAGAAAAAAGTTTAGTTTGTTTTGCTAATGTCAAACTGACCCAAGTGTTGAGGTTAATCATCTTCTCTTTAGTGCAGTATAAAGCCTTCTACACTCAGAAGTGGCCCACTAATACTGAATCTAAAAGAAGCAAGTAATCCTGCACTTTGAGAACTGAGCTTACCGTCCTCTAAATTTAACCCACAATGACCAGGAGGAGCCACAGCTTCATTACACTTTAAATTTACAGTTTAATCATTCAGTTTATGTTTAAATAATTATTGCTCTTGTTGATTATTGTCTGCTTTGTTTATTTCTTTAACCCCCTTTTTCATGTGTGCGTAGACGTTACACCTGCTCTGTAAGACGCCCACACAGCAAACGTTTGATATCTGACCTTATCATCCGTTGCTCTTTGTGTAATGCTGGAACCATAAAATAAATGTTTCCCATAAAACCAAAGAAACAGGGTGTAATGTTTACATAAAAAGAGTGGCAAAGTACTCTCCTGCTTGGGAGGAAAATGAATAGTTTGGCCAGTCTTTAAAAGAAATGTGCTGAGTCTCGAGAACTGTGTCCAAAGAGCAGGAACAGATAAAAACAGGAAAGGTCGACACATCCGGCTTTTGTTAGTCATAAAAAGTGAAAACATTGGCTACATGTTGAAAATGATTTAACACAGTCCAAAAATATATCAGCTTCTGTGCAGACCAGCAAGACTAATAAAACTCTAGTCACAACATTGACACCACAACAGTGTAGGAGTTGTAAGTCCTTGTCAAATAAAATACAAAAGCAGAGCTACCCCTGCATTCTGCGAACAGAAGAGAGTGCTGCATGTCTGAAACAAAATATAACATTAGTAAATATTCATATATGTAAATCAACTTAAAATTTACATAATCAGTTATTGTTTACTTCCATCTCATTTTCACCAACAGACACCGACTTACAAATTAAGATGCAGGCCAAGGCTGATGTAAAAGAGGCCAGACGTTTTACCTCATTCAGGACAAAGTGAGTTAACATGGAGGTTAATCTCATTACCAATGTCCTATACACGGAACGGTTACACTACCTGTCTGCACGATGACTTTTGTAAGAGTTAAGCAGTCTAATGCTGGTGACAGAGCAAGGGAAAAAAATAGAAGATAAAGGTTTGTGTTTAAGACTTCCTCAATAAAAGTGATGACTATTATTAGAAAAGTACATTTATCCGAACATGTTTTCTGCTGTTTCACACAACATTATTACCACCTTATTCCTGCAGGCCTCTGAAAAGAAAGTCAAATCTCTCCACTGATGTCAAACTCTTTCTTGAATTTTGTTCCCAAGCCATCAAAACGAGGCTATGGCCGAAGCAGAAGGCAAGCAAAAAATCCAAAGATGAGGCTCAGAAGGTGGAAAAGACAACCGAGCCGTTGGCCTCTACTGCCGTCTGTGCCTTCCCACAGCTGACCGAAGCAGAGAGAATGAGGCAGTCACCGTTTGAGAGTGTGGTATATGACATGGCCCACAACGAGAAGATCATCAACGACCTGATACTTGGTCGAAGGGTTGGCTTCTATGAGCTGCGTGGAGAGATTGGGCAGGGTAACTTCTCTACAGTCAGGCTGGGCATCCATGCCTTGACGAAAGGTCAGAAACCATGAGTTGTTTAAGTCTCTGTTAATATTCATGTTTTCTGGTTTATGTCTAACTTATATATAATAATAATATAAAGCATTCCCTTCTGTCCAGTCTGGGCGATCCACACCTTTTACCGTTATGAACAAGTCTGGCCTTGAGGGAATAGTAGTTGTAGATAAATAATATTACAGGTTTGTGAATAATGTTCATGTCAGTAGACAACAACTGATCCCCTGAATAAGACTTTCGGATCAACCTAGATCTTCCCTGACCCCTGCAGTGAATTTATTTTCTGTTGAAATTAAACCCATATATGCACTCTGACTTGTTCAAGGAGGGTTCTTGATTCTTAGCCACATTTTTGTCATACCTTAGAATAATGCTGCAACAATCTTCCAATTAAATTAGTTGCTGAGTAAATTCTTTCAGTCTTCTCATATGTAGCAGTGGCAAACACATCCCTATTTTCTTGTGTGTTTAAATCTCCTAAGCATGTCTCTGCCCTTATTTTGACCTTTCACTTCATCAGACCCTCTCTAAATCCACCACTGACATCTAAGCCTCCCCCTCCTCTTCTGTCTCAGAGAGAGTAGCTGTTAAAGTCATGGACAAGCTGCGTCTGGAGAAGAAGAGCCGGCCTATGACTTCCTCAGAAATCAGCTGCATGGAGAAGCTGTGCCACCCCAACATAGTGCGCCTTTACGAGGTGATCGAGACCAGCCGGAAACTGTATCTGGTGATGGAGTATGGCAGCGGTGGAGACCTGTTCTCCCGGATCACCACCAGGGGGAAGCTTAACGATCTGGAAGCCAAGCTGGTCTTTGCACAAGTCATCTCTGCTGTTAAACACATGGTGAGCTTCACTGTCTCTGCAACCCGTCGTCTGTTGTACAGCATGAATCTGCACAACACAGAGACACACAGAGATAGTTTTAGTTACTTTACATACAGTTAGGCAGTTTAGCCCAATGGTTTCCAACCTAGGGCTTGGCTTCTCTCTAAGTTTAGCTTTTATTGTGAAATATTGGATAATTTTACCTTACCTATAATTTGACCTGAAACCATCTGAGAAGTTTAGAGGGAAAAATCACCCTTAGATTGAACTCACAGTTACACACATAAACAGTGCTTTGTATTTTATAAGCTTACAGTATCCTTTTTTGATATAAAGTCTTAGTTTGAAAAGCAACTAGTAACTATAACTTGCAGATATATAGTGGTGAAAAAGTTTAATATTTGTCTCTGAAGGTAGAAGAAAATGGAAATAGAAGTAAAAGTATCTCCAACTTGTACTGAAGTACATAGTTTGAGTAAATATACTTAGTTATTTTCCACTACTGATAATAATAATGTTAATAATTGAATGCTTTAAAGTTTCAATGTGTTGCTAATCCAAATAGAACAATTACAAAAAATAACAGGAAAGTGTCACTCATTATTGTTGTTCAGTTCTTTTCAGATTGTCAACCCTTTCTTTCCCTGAAAGGAAATATAAAATGCCAAAACAGAACCCTTACTGACTTTTTAAAATCTGTTTGTGCTGTTTCAGCATGACCACAACATCATCCACAGAGACCTTAAGGCAGAAAACATCTTCTACACCACCAGCTACTGCATCAAGGTAGGAGATTTCGGCTTCAGCACAGAGAGCAGCCCTAATGAGCTCCTCACCAACTTCTGTGGCTCTCCACCTTATGCTGCTCCTGAACTGTTCAAGGAAAAAGGCTACATTGGACTCTATTCTGATATTTGGGCTTTAGGTATTCTCTTGTACTTCATCGTGACGGCCACTATGCCCTTTTATGGGGACAACCTGGGGAGGCTGAAGCGCTGCATCCTCCAGGGGGCTTACAGTATCCCTGCTTTTGTGCTCGAGCCATGCCAGCTGGTCATTAAGGGCATGCTGCGGCCTGTGCCTTCTGATCGCTCCTCTCTCACACAGGTTACAAACAGTGCTTGGCTGAGGGGGATTGAGTACCCTCCTCCGTATGTCTTGTTGCCCATGTCTCCGGCCCACTTTGCCCAGGCCGGCCAGGCTCTGTGTATGGAGGAGCAGGAGGTGAAGAGTTTGCTGTCAGATCTAGGCATCGTGACAGTTCATTTCCAAAACAATCCCTGTTTAGATTATAAGAGCCCGTTGACGGGGACCTACCGGATCCTCCTCCATCGGGTCCAGAAGAGGAGGTCAGTGGAGGCTGTAGGTTATTCAGCGCTTCAACCTGATGAGTATAGGAGCCTGAAGAAGTGGTCTGCAGCACCTGTGGACAAACACAATCCATCTGCTGTCTGTGTTGTACTGTAATGAAAAATAACTGGACTGCTTTAGTTGTGGCAACACAGGCACTTTATCACATGCACATGTGTTCATTAGTAGTCTTCAACTTGTATTGTGCAATACTGGACTGAAATGCTACGCACACATGGAGGTTGAGGTCTTCTGTCCCACATAAAGTTCACAGACGAGGGCACCTCTCTTAAGTAATTAGCTATAGCTTTCTGTTCTGATTATGTCACCACCAACAAGCTTACTGACGCAAAACGTTCATCAGTCATTGTATGGCTATCAGCATCTTCCAATCCCTCTTAGTCAGAGCATAAATCTACTGAGCTAATCCAAGGCCACAGCTAATCCTAACAAGGGAGACACTGAGAACATGCTTGGTCCAACAGAAATGAAACATGAGACTATGAGTGTGAAAAAAACATGTCCTGGGAAAAACAATGACATTAGGCATAAAACAAAATTATGACCACATAAGGCCAGAGCTATAAACAAAATGTAACCAGTCTTAAATGTTTGTCTGATGCCTAAAATGCCTTCATTTAGTCTAGATGTTTATTTAAAAACTTTCTAAATAAGATACACATTTTATGACTGTGACAAAAAAAAAAGTCTGGAGCACACAGATTGTTTTAAATTTCGCACAATTTAATCTAATTTTGTTAATATCTATTTTGAGTATTGTGCTTATGTTTTAAGGCAAGACTTTCATAAATGCTTCATGGACACAGGTCTAAATTTACTGCCACTCTGTATTAACAGTTATAGTAATCAATAAGGCCAAATTCACTCATCATAATAAAAGTATTTTCAAACAATTATTTTAAATTGTTTCCTTTCAGATCTTCTCATCTGGATACTATCCTCTGGCTCTATCTGTCCAGCAGGAGGCATGTTGTTACAGGATAATGATAATATTATTTTTCTGCTGCATGGACCATTTACAAAGAGATTTCTACTGGGATGTTGTATGATTCCTTGCTTTCTTGTGAGCCCTGATGTTTGGCTCTTGAGCCAGTGTGCAGAGATTTTGGAGCCATCTCAAGCACACATAAAAGCTGATAGTAAAATATGATGCTTTTCTATATCTGTGAATTCTACAGAATTATGAGTGAGTTCCTCTGAGACAGACAATTTTATTCCATTCCAATCTGGGAAGTCAAACTTGGAAAGCTCTTTCTCCACGTAATGGCCCTTCAGTTCCAATTCACCCCACATGTGAATTTCCCCTTAGGGTACAACAGTCTCTAAGACCGGCATCACACTTTGCCTGTTACCGTCACCTTGCAATTCTGCCAGAGTCTGCATGCCCCTGCTGAGATTCTGATAAGCTTTATATTTTCCAATAAATTTTTGAACTCCCATCCAACAGCCTGTTCACACAGGAATGCTTACACGTTGTGTGGGCAGGAGCAGAAATTGAAAGGGATTAACAAGGTCCCTATGAGTGCCAAGGAGGAGTCTTGACTTGTTGTTTATTTAGGAATCCTGCTCTTGCTCAATATCCATGGTGTGAAACTCCCTCTTATCATTTTCACTTGTGCAAAATAATGCTCATCGTTACATTAAAAATGAAAGTCAAACAACACACTGACAGGGAATTCAATAACAAAATCTCTCTCCTTGGAAAAACACATTTCGAAAGGGTGATGCTGATGCATCAAAGAAAGAAAGTAAGTTGTTTAGACCAGAGTATATCATTTAACTTTAGGTGATCAGGTGGTGTAAGGTGGATTACCATGATATGTCAACATACACAGAAGCTTACCCTTAGCTAAACATTAAAGCCTGAAACTAAAACAGCATATCTTCAGTCTGTTCAGATAATGACAGGGCTGAGTTTTCACTGACTGGGAGAGAATAACGTCTTAATCTGTGCAGAATCTGCTGTTAATACTGCAACACATAAATAAGAAAAACAAAAGATATTAAAATTTGTATCTTCGATTTACTCACAAACCCCTGCTTGAACGAAAAAGTGCTTAGTAAAATAATGTTTAAACCATTACTCATCTACAAACATTTTCATATGAAATATATTCTTTCTTTATCTGTACCTTTCCATACCCTCTGGAATTATCATGACCAGCCAAAAGATCAACTGTAAAAGCAAGTCAGCATTTGTGGGTAATTGCATTTGGCAGTGAAAGAGCAGCCTTGAGCTCTGGATGTAGCACAAATCAGTTCATAAAAACAGGGTCAAGATGGTTGCGAAAGAGTAACCACCCTGCCATATAAAGACTATCCTTTTTTATGATATACTGATGGGTTTTTAATAAAAACCAACATAAAGTGTCTCAATAAAGTGTTGGGTCACCAGGTGCTGCCAAAACAGCTTCAGTACTCCCTGACGATAATTCTACGAGTCTCTGACCTCTATTGGAGGAATGAGCACCACTCTTCCAAAAGATATTCCCTCACTTGGTGTTTTGATGATGGTGATGAAGAGCGCTGTCTAACACGCCGGTCTAAAATCTCCCATAGGTGTTCAACTGTGTTTAGATCTGGTGACTGGTCTGATGAGACCTCCCATTCATCCGACCATTCAGTGACCCCTCGTGCCCTATGGATGGGGGCATTATCATCCTGCATTACCATCAGGATAGAAATGTTTTATCATAGGATAAAGGTGATCACTCAGTACAACTTTGTATTGATTTGCAGTGATCCAAACCATGCCAGCATGCCAGCAAAATGCCCCCCACATCATAACAAAGCCACCTCTGACATTCTGGCCTGTACTGATCTCTTACACAACATGGGTAAGTACTGACTTGTCAAGGACATGATGAAGGAAAACTCACCTAACCATATCACTTTTTTCCACATCTCTGTAGACCATTGTCTATGGCTTTTGCACCACTCAACTCTCACATGTGCATTCATCTTTGTAACGAGGGGTTTATGCACTGCAACCCTACTATAATGTCCCTCTCTATGTAATTGTCGATGGACTCTTCTTGCTGACACAGTCAGATCACATCCTGCATTGACATTTTCAGTCACCTAAATGCAGATGAAACTTTATTCACTGTTCCAATTGAAATTGCTAGAGAGAGTTTCACTTTTATCAGAAATCAGTTTGATAGCATCAGGAACTGAGTCACTAATACTGGGCCTTTATTTACATTTGTCAGTGCATGACCAGTTTTCCTGTATTCTGTAGTCTTGTTTCTAATCAGTAGCTGCTGAAGCTAGAAGCCACTGCATATGTGTAATGTTCCGTAGACAGACAAGAAATTACGAGATGCACAGCTGGCGTGAGATCTAACACATCTCTGTTATTCTCGCATAACGAATGATAAATGCTCATGTGTTTTCGGGAAGGCAGCCCAGAATCTGCAGGTGAAGTCATATTTCCAGACAGCTTATTATCTTTGCCACATTAACTGGGTCTTTAGCATACACTGAACCAAAAAGAGGGTCAACTGTGCCACTGCTTTGTTAATGCTTTATGGTGTGAAAAACAAAGATCACTGTAGCTCTGCTCTTGGCAATACTTGCATTTTTTGTTTTCTATCATGGCCTGGTGTCTTCCTCTCACGATTGTCCAATTCAGTAACTCAGTTTCTAAATGATCAGATTGGCACAGTGCACAATCTGGAGACTCGCTCTACTTCCCCTTAATATCTCTTACATAGTGTTTATTGAATAAATGTATGTGTAAAGTTAAATCAGTTTTGACCAATGTGTGAAAGTTGAGAATTTTGAAATCCTGAATTCACTTCCTAATTGTGGTATGCTGGTATAGGTTTGGTAACATGCTAACACGGCAGATTGATTCTCTTGCTGTTTTCTAAATCCATCCTGGATACTAACAATTCTAAGCAGGTTTTGAGTGTTTTCACATGGAAAAGTTACAAAAAAAAGTACACTCAAAAAGGCTGGGCTGCACACTAGAAATTCTGCTGGGTTTTTGAGTGTGCTGCTGATGTACCCCATTGTCTCAAAATGCAATCCACAAAGGAAATAGAGTTCTTACTCACAACTGGAAGACATTAAAACTAAAAGTGAAGTAAATTGCGACACAGTTTCCGTAAAAAGCATCTGAGGTTTGGTTTCTTTGGGTTTTTTAAAGATTATTTTTCTTGCATTTTTGCCTTTTATTGATATTATTTAGCTGAGTGTCAAACAGGCAATGTGAAGAGCAAGATAAGGGGATAACAAGCAAGAAAAACTGACAGTTGGCTTCGAACCAGGGACAGTGTGGTTCAGATTGTACATGTCTTTACCCCTAGGCCACCATAAAGCCCTGTACTTGTTGGTTATGTTTGAAGACATTTCACAATCCATCCATTCACTTCTACTAAATGTGTGACATCTTGCATGACATCTTTGATGAGTGATTTGAAGACATTCTCAACTACAATCCCACCAGCTGCAAGGTTGGATTCACTTTGTGTCAATATGTTTAATATCTCAACTGGGACCTGCAGTATTATGTAATGTTGACGTCTTTTCTGTATGATGAAGGGACCAGTGCTCATTTTTCAAAATAAAGGTATGTTTGATGAACAGAAAACCTATGGAGTGCATGTGCAAAATATACTGAGGCTGCCATCTATAATATGCTGTCCTGTGTGTACTGAACTGAACTTCAACAGCAACAGATGCTACAGCAATTTTTTTCCCAGACATTTTAAAGGATTGCTTCACAAGTGCACACTGGAAAAATTTTGTTTGTTGTAGTTGTTGTAATCATTCCTCCTGTTTATGGTTTTGGACAAAATCCACAGTCCTCATACAGTGAAAACCTATTTCGAAAAGTTTCGACTTGAGCAGATTGAGTTTATCAAATCAAGTGGGTATCTTCCAAAGTCCAAGTTTCTTTTTTACAACAAAGTTCCCTGTAATTCAGCAAGGAAACACTGTACAGTAAAACACAAAGACGGAACTTTATACTAAACAAACAAACAAACTTTATACAGTTATTTGATGAACTAATGCTGCTGAAGCCTTGTAATTTCTTCATATAAACTTTAATATTTCGCAACAGAATGAGGGCTGCTGATTTTGTCCACTACACTGAAATCGTGTTAGGAAGGGAAGGAAGGGATCTCTTCCCGAACAGGAGGAATGATTACAGCAAATACAAATTGTTCCAGTGTACATATGGGCCCTTGTGAAGCAACCCTTTAAATGTTTGGGCAAAAAATTAGCTGTTTGATCTGTTGCCATTGAAGTTCAGTTCAGTACACACACACAAGCACATAATGAAGGGATCAGTTTACAGCCAGTATGAACAGGAGGACTAAACCTGCTTCAAGGTACATTTGAAAATCTGACAGATATTTTAAGACAGATTTGTGAATGGTGAACTGTTAATCCATCCATGTTGGACTGGATGGTTGAGAATCTGTCAGATTTCCAACTGTCACATCAATCCTTTACCATCATCCTTATCAACCAGCCATTGACAACAAGCTTTGGGTTAGTGAGTTGTTGACCAACTGGTGTGAGAGCCAGGTTTTAAAGGCTTGAAATCTTTATCATGTTGTCAGTTATTGGCTCAAGTTGATGCCAAATATAAACTAATTGAGAGATTACTGGAATACAGGAAGTTTCCCCCCCCTTAAAACACACACACGCACACACACACACACACACACACACACACACACACACACAGCCCAAAATCAACGTTGGGATGACCAAATTCGAAAGAAATTATTCAAAGCAGCTTGATGTTGAATGTTTTTCTGATGAACTATTACAAAACCCAGAGTCTTTGTTTTGCTTTTTCTTTATTTGATAGAGAAAGACACAAAATGCAATAATACAAAAATATGGGAATCTGTTCTATATAAAAAAAACTCTCAGCTTAATCCCATATGTATGTGTAACATATACATCACACACACACTTACACATACACACACAAACATTTCAAAGCTGCCAAATAGTGGCTCATTCCTAGCTGGCTCTAAATATCACAAAACTGAACAGTAACATAGGGATGGCTCATATAAATGAATTTCGCAATAGTGGCTATAGCATATGGTAAGTAGTTACATGTTTTAGTGAACCGTGTACATGATTTAAATCCTCTGTCAGCAACAGGAAATTCCTAATCTATTGAAACATAATCCATCTGTGCACAGGTGATATATGATGCATGAGAGGTAACAGCTGCTCTCCTCTTTCCCATTCTTCTCTTCTTTCTCTCCTTTGAGTAGTTTACAAAGACAAAAGTTTTATGATGAAGAATTTGCATGGTCAGTGGGTCAGTAAAGTATTAAATTGTCATTGTGTAAGTATGTTGTGTAACTTTTTACCTATTGAATAGCCACAGTCTTAAGCATGTCCTGGACCCAACCATCATGTGGATTGGCACAGACAGTCCGTTGTTTTTTATCTTTTTGTGAACGCCTCCTCTTCACCAGAAACCTGCACATATTACAAATTATGTAATGTTGTCAGGCTCACTGCACAATTTTCAAGAGCAACCAAAGACACGAGTGTGCACATTAAAAAGTGCTGCTGCAACTTTGGATCAGTCACTTCAGTCACAGTAAGCAGGCTGTTTCTTTTTCCCTTGGTCTTTGCCAAATTATTATAGTAGGAAGTTTTATCAATGTATAAACAAAATGCTCAGTAAGAGCCAAAATTGAGGAGGCATAACCTTTGTTACTTACACAACAGCTCTGATGTTGCAATCACCATCTGTTTCCTGCATCCTGTAACTTTCGATGTTTTTCTTTACATTTGCTTTAATTCGCCGAACATAGCCAAGGCAGCAGTTACCATATGAGCCTGGGAAAGACACGAAGTTAGTGAAAGTTAGAGAGATAAACCCCCCCTCTTAAAACTGTCACTGTCAAGGAAATATGTGTGCACTCTTATTAGTGTCTCAAGAGAAAACAGTGCAGCTCAATTTGAACTTGTCCTTTTTATGTCTGTGTTTACTGGAATGACTGTAACCTTATGAATAAAAAGTGTCAAAGTGAACACTCTTCAGTCCTGATGTTGTCAAATGTTTGTAATTTGTAAACTACTGACTCAAAGTTACCAGGAAAATCATAATCATGGGTCTCACAAATCAAAAATTCAATAATCTATCATGAAATTTTTATTCTGAGGTGAAGCCAACATCTCCCATCTTCACCATCCCTGCCTCATTAACACAGTTGGTTGTGGTTTTTTCAGGACATCATTAGTTTATGTAGACATTGAGATACCATGTATATTTTAGTCATTATATCTATTTCTCCTGTCAGTTTTGTTTACAACAAACTTGGCAGCAGATTTTGCAACATGAAGAGATAAAAGGTGAACAAAACCTGATTTTATCAGAAAGTTATCTCCCCATCAGGGCTGTAGCTGTGATTGAAGATACTGATGTTATGTCTTTGGTACTTTATTTCTGAGACTTTTGAGGTTTTAGCAACTTGAGGGGTGTCTACATCTGACACAAAACATGGAGGATATTTTATAGGCTGATAGATAAAGGATTCATTATTTTTTGAAAAGACATTTAATCCTGGCAATATGGAGAGGGCTTTGAAACAGATTTAGACCCTTATGTTGGGAAATGATAATTTGAGAAAATGAAGAAACACATAAAATGTCCAGATAATTGCATTGGCTTAGTGTTTTTTGTTGTCAAAATTTACTGAGGTGGGGAGTGCATTGGGGGGACACAGACTCAGTTTTTGTGAGGATACAGTCCCGCTTGATCAGTTCATCTCAGTGGTCATTGGGTTATTAGGTATTTAATTTATTTATCATCCGTTACATGAGGAGATGGAACCTGTTTCTGTAGGAATGACTAATTGTTTCTTGGAACATAATTTCTTAAATAGTTTAACAGGCACATTTTCTTTTAACTTAACTTTTACAATGTTTTTTTTATTTTTACTTTTATTTTTATTTTTTTTTTTATAGCATGTTCTCTTCCATCTGGTCATTTATCTTTGACCTTGTAGTCTGCATGTGAAGTTCCAAATAACGTTACCTCTGCTACATTAAAATGCCAGCTTTCTGAAGACTGAAAATATTTGGGGCTAGAATGAAGCCCCAATTAATTGGCTGCCATATATCAGCATCTCAGTGGTGAGGTACTGATGTTGTTTGATAAAGAAATTGTCAGTTTTACTCAGGTGTCAACGCAATGTGTCCATGATCAAAAATTCCCCATTTGTGCTGTGATTTGCTGATTGCGAGATGTTTATCTTTACTTAATTGAAATAATGTATGCTCTTTTGTATTTTTAAAACACATCACGAGATCACCACATCAAAGTGGTCTCTAAGAGCAAGCCAAGACAGATTACACTTTGGTATGAAGTGTTGTGGTTAATGGTTTTCAGCAGAATAATTCACCTCATTGAAAGACAGGATTTAGTAATAACATAAAAAGGAATCTGGATTTTGAAATACAGCTGAAACCAAATCCATGCCATCTACATTTTGCAGTTATAATATCATAGTTGGGGTGTGAATCACATCCAACCTGTTCCTCTTACCTTGTGCCAGACTCAGGTACATGCTGGTGAGGAGCAGAAGGAAGAAAAGAGCTTGAAACTTCATGGCTGCTGTTGCTGCTGCTGCTGTTCTTGTTGTGTGGCTTGCTGCACAGAGACAAACAGATTAAATAAAAAACCAGACCAAAACAGAAAATTGGAAGCAGAGACTTCCACCCCCTCTGCCTTGTGAACTTTGGCTGTTGATGTTCTCCATCACAAACATCCCATCTGTGCTCTTGTGAAAGAAAAAGGTTTTTTCTTTGACCCCTGATTAAAAATATTTAAGTCCTGGTTTCCTGCTGTGTGCAGCTGTTTCATCTCCAGCGTTCTGAGTGTTGTTTTACTGAAACCAGGCGAGTTTGTGATGAATTATGGCTGGATTCCCCTCCCTGCACCTATCTCTGACACCTTATTAAACTCAGTACTCGGAGTGCACAACAACATGTCTGTAAAGTCCAGATTTCAAAAGCACCAAGAATAACATGAGGGAGCAGTTTCCTAAGCATGCAGAGAAACATACCTGTTCACATTCACTTTTTCACAAGATGTCCTGGGAGGAAAAACCTTTATCCAGTGCAGCTTGTGGTGGCTCTCTTATAGCGGACACGGAAAAACTGCCCTCCCCCAACACTCTGTCCTTGACACACCTCCTCAACAATCAACAGTTTTACAGTTGCTCAGTTGAAGCACAAATTCACTGAATCCCACAAAGCAAATTAAACTTTTTACAACTCTCATGATATTTGTAAGGAAGGTAATCTATACAGTCTATTTTATTGAAAATAAAATTAAGCTGGGTTTTTTCATTGCTCTGGTCTAAGACTGACACATTGATTACCAGTGGTGTGTTAGTTATTATCATGTTCTCATTTCTGATGAGGGACATGAGAATAATCCTGCAACTGAGACAAAGTAAAATGACATAAAACAATAACATAATACTTAACTGAAAAGTATATTCTTGTCCTGCTCAGCAATGGTGTAGCATATCTGGACCTGGTAGAGATGTGCATTCCACAGCCACCGGAAAACTACCTCTTCACACAAAGACTGATCTAAACTCATGGTACTAAAGCTGTCCAGATATGGCACCCTTTCAGAGTTGGTTTATTGTCTGTCTGTTAAGTAGAAATTACATCTAATGAACTGGATTAGTACACTTTTGGTTCCCTCTACAGCTGCAACCATCTTGCATGCAAGAAAAGAAAAGAGAAGAAAAGAAAAGAGAAGAAAAGAAAAGAAAAGAAAAGAAAAGAAGTTCATTTAACTAAGTAACAACATACTGAATGTGCGTAATGAGTATATTACTTATTACTATTTATTGTATTTTGGTTAGCAGCAGTGGGGGTGATGGGGGCTATTCATGTAAAGACAATACTTAAAACAAGGTCCAAGTAGAGACAGCCTGAGGAATGTTAAAGGAACTACAGAGAATAATATTCTCATAAAGACACTTGGCTTACTGGACTGATTCCTCTTCTCCAAATATGGCTGGGTTTGATATGTCTTAGGAGTAATTCCTTCGATGTTTTTGGGTCTTGAGATAGCACTTTTGCCGTTAACTGGGGGGTTTCCGAGTCTACAGAAATATGGACTTAGCGATGACTGATCCTACACATGGGGCCATATCCAGAATTTCAGGAATACTGAAGTCATGAATGCAATTCACTGCAGTGTAACAATTCCCTGTGTCTCCTACAGAAAAGGCAAGTCACAAAAAGTGAAGTTTTTAAAATGATGTGAATGATTTGTATTTTTAATGTTTTATTTATTATGAACTTTTGATCTATATATTCTGTAAATTTTATTGTTCAACATAAACATCTTAACATATCTTATCTATATCTAAACTGGCGCCCATGTGTAGAGGCTACAGTCCTCGCTGCAGTTGGCCCCGGTTCGAGTCCCGCATCGGACGGCCCTTTGCTGCATGTCATTCCCCCTCTCTCTGCCTCCCCATTTCCTGTCTCTCTACTGTACTATCAAATAAAGGAATAAAAAAGCCCCCCAAAAAAAAAATATATATATTGGAATCAGACTATAAAATCCATTGTAGAACCTCAGTGTCCTCAGTGTTTTCTGAGGAATTAGTTAACAATCAATGTTTGGGTATATACATACTTTTGGCCATATAATGTATTAAACATTAATCTGTATAACATTAATAAATCATTCATTCAATCTTTCATTATTTTACACATACACCTAAACAACATTTGGCACTGCTCAGGGTCATGATTCAGACAACATCCCATTAACACTAACATTTGAAAGCAATCAAATCACTGCAGGTATGAGTGGAATAGGAACTAAACATAAAGCCTTGGTTCTTTCTTTAGAACATATTTTCTACTACTAAATGCTATAACCATCACTTCTCTTCCAGTAAGACTTTCTCCTAGATTTGGAAACCTAAAAACTGGGATTTCCTGCCATTCAGCCACAAGAACATTAGTGAGGTCAGGCACTAATTGGAGGTGACAAGGTCAGGGTTTGCAGTCGGAGTTCCAGTTTCTCCCAAAGGTGTTGAATGGAACTGAGGTCCAGACTCTGTGCAGCCTGGTCAAATTCTTCCACTCTAATCTGGGAAAAACATTTCTTTAATGACCTGCTTTGTGCACAAGGTCATGTCATTTTGAAACAGGAAGAAGACACCCCCCCCCCCATTATACACACACAAGAAAACAGAAGAGGGCAATGTGATTTCACTAGGAGTGGTTCCACAATAACAAGACAAGTGTCTATTTTCTTCTCATGGTAAGATTTTTTGGAGGTGTGTGTGCCTCTTGATGATTGCCTTATCCATACAGTTGGAAATACACTATTGATAATGATAATAACAAACTTTATCTATAGAGCACTTTTCATAAAAGAGATGTAGCTCAAAGTGCTTCACATTAAAAAAATCAAATAGCACAATAATAAGAGTGAATTAGAGGACAATGAAAATGGAAAATCGAAAGAGAGTAGATGATAAAATATGTAAATGAAAATAAAAAATAAAAACAGTAAGAATAGTGAAATAAGAGAGAATTAATTGAAAGCCAACCTGTTGTTAAAAAATGTTCACTGAGCCTGCATCTCTTTTAGCTCTTGGCGGAGAGAGCCTGGCACGCTGTTGTCTTTAATGTAACTGTAACTGCAACATCAAACTCCATTCAACACAGGTAATAACACTAACAATGGCTCTGTTGTGTAGTAGTGTAGTAAATTAAATTAAGTAAATTAAGTGACAGTGTGTCAGTGGGACAGCATGCACAATACTAGGACCCTGAACCTGAAGTAGCTAAGTGGTACTCAGCCATCATTCATGTTTCCCTGTAATGTAGCTAGTGGAGTAGAAATATAAACACAAAAAAAAGTACACAAAATCAGTACTTAACCTCTCAAACCTCCCCAGTCATAGTCATAGTGTATTATTCAGTGTACACATCATATAGCTTGATACAGACCATATAATATTGTTCGTCTACTTAACTGAAAACATGGGAAGACTGTATGCTGAGGGTTTATTTACAATACTTGAGTAAATGTAGTTTGGTTCACAGATTGACAAAATAATAATAAATGAATGAATGAATGAATTAATTAATTAGAAGCACTACGGTGTCATCTAGCGGTCAGAATAGGAACTGCCTTAGCGCAAAAAAAAAAATCCCTTCCACTGATCCAGTCCTGTTGTATGGATGCAGTCCATTACTCCATGTTACCCTGACCAGGATTTCCAGAACAATCAGCGACACCTCCGTGTGGGCGTTACCGCCCGGCTTGCCTTCATAACAGCCACTAAGCAACCCACCAAACCTGCAAGTCAAGCAAGACTGAGTGCAAGTCATCCTGACTAAATCATTTTTTTTAATAGTTGCGGGGAGTGTATTATTGTCTGCTATATTAGATTGCAGTTGCAGCAGTAGTCAGTGAAAGAGTGAAAGCACCTGCTTACGGGCACATCTTTCATCGCATCAAACACTGTGTAGCAACTTGTGAGCTAGCTGCCGAAAACCACATGGATCCCCAAAACACCGACACGAACACTGAGGCGAAGATGTTGTTGAACCACGCCAAGACGCTCAGGCTCCACACCGGGAATTTAGTCAACCGGAGTCGCCTGAAAAAGAAATGTCCAGGCTCTCCCAGCGAGGAGGTAAGACAGCCTAAAACTGCGTAAACTAAACGTCTAATTTGAAACGACGGCAGTTTACTGACCATGGTAGCTTATTAGCTTAGCCTGCAAGTTAATGTTAGGCTACCTGGCTAAATATTTAACTGGCTAGCGATATCGGTGTGTGTTAACCGATAGTAAGGTATGTGTAACGTTGTATGAGTCGTCTATAAAGATAAAAAAGACAGGAATCATTTTAAAAAGAATTATTTTTGATTGTACTTGTCGAGGTCCGTAGTTGGAGACTTATATCTAAGCTAAAGTGGACTAGCTGAGCTGTTAAAGTGTGTCCTGTTTATGTCAGACATGTAAGTAACTTTATGATCCAGCCCGAGGCGAATAGTTCAGATAGTGGCTGGAGATGAATGATTGTTGAAGGCTATTGACATAAAACTAGACCCAGAAAGCTAAAACAGGTGATCTACATCACCTGCTGGCAGATCCTCCACTTACACTGTGTTTTCTATCAGTTTTGCCATGACAGCACTGCCAGCACTTAAAATGCAGTCAAAATCTATTGAGAGGAACAAGTTTAAGATTGGAACTGAAACTTTTTTTTATGAGTCCGTGTTGTTTTTTTCCTCTGACCCTAAGTTGACACATTGCTAGTTTTGTCCAGCTGTCAGTCTAAACCCCAAAGATATTAATTTATTAATAATATTAATACAGTGATATGAAACAGAAAAATAGCACATATCTTACATTTAAGGAGCTGGGACTAGTGGATGTAATATATAAAATATTTGACAATTTTTCTTTTATTTTTAGGAGTGCATATATGTTAACGGTAATATAAATGTGAAGCAGTTTTTTCCTGAGAGGATCTGGTTAGACTTGTCACATTTTTTATGATTGCTTTAGAGAACATACCATTCATTACTTTAAAGTTTAAAACATTTCAGTTTCCCTCTGACATGGTTGTAGTTTGGGTACAGTGCGGTATGCTGTACCTGCCAAACCTTAATCCAAAATTGAGTTTGTAGTTTTTAATAGTTGTATTGAAGTGAAGGTCATGATTAATTAAATGTCTTTGCCACAGGTTGATTTAAAAAATAATCAGAACACAGAAATTGAGCTTTATACTTAAGAGTAGATGTTGGGGTCATCACAGATATATATCTCTATTGGCATGTAGTATGTGATTATGTATGTGGCTGACATACAACAGCTGCATATAACTCAGAAAAATGCTATAGAGAGTGATTTAGAAACATGGTTACAACATTCATTCATCTCCTCTTGCAGCATTACCTTCCTCTGTTTCAGGAATTTGCAGTCATGATACATACATGTCATACAGGATTCTGTAAATACTGTTCACATAAATATCATAGTCATAGTTATGACTGACAAGCTTAGATTTTTCTAAAGGTTCAGATATGATATATATATATATATATATATATGTGATTCTTCACTTAAAAACAAACTTATATCGTCCAAAGCTCACAGTTCAAGTTAATTAAACCCAGATTTAATGGAAATAGTGCTTCACTGTCCCTCTTCTTTCTTTCTGCTGAGCTCCACATCTACAGGTTTTGGTGTGTTTGCCATTTTCTGCTGGTGCCAACACTCACATCAACATTTCTGACTCATTGATACACTTCTTAAACTACTGATGCAGCTGGCTCTCATGCCCCATTCTTATCCCTTTGTAAATAGTTAGGCTATCACAGGAGCATTCACTGGTGCTTAAACTTGTCTTAATTTCTCTTCTTGTTCCACACTTGGAATCGGTTTGTGAAATTGTGACATTATGAAGTTGGTCCAACTGATTCCATTGTTTATAATACACCAAGGCATATGACTTGGCAGAGCAGCTTTCCAGATGCTAATGTGGCATCTGCTGAGAATAAAAAGCTTTTCAGCTTCAGCTGAGTTTTAGGGATCTTTCTTGAAAACTTTGCATGTTTTATGAATTTTAATTCAATGTCATGTTTTTCTATTTGATATTCCAGCTTCAAGACTGCATTCAAGCCACACTGAGTGACTGGTTTTCCATGACAAAGGCGCCGCCCAAGGTGGGGAAACATATATAGTTTTCTAAATGTTTTCATGTAGAGCTGCTCATTGTGGGAGTGTAGTAGTTCACCTAATTCAGTTCACCTAATTCAGTTTCTCTAGGTGTAGTAGTTCACCTAATTCAGTCTCTCCTATATTCTGAAACCATGGCGTGTATGTAGTGATTACAGTGACAAATGAGCACAATAGTATTTGCATTGACAGTTATGGCCAGACCTGCAGTTACACAACAACGTGTTACTATGCTGTCGAGCAGTAGGATTCCAGTGCTTAGGAAAGTAAAATAACTATAGTGATAGACATCAAAGGATGCCTCTAGGCTTACTGAAAAGAAGCTGTCATGATGAATGTTCATGCAGTGCTGGCTGCCAAAGGCGCCATTCCAAATGTGTGTCTGTCCGTTGGGCTGGGTGGTGGGTGAAGGTGGGGGTACAAAAACTTTGCTCTGGGGTTTTTGTCCATTAACTGTGGTACGATTTCTAGAATGTGAAAGCCATGAGATAATTTGCTTTCGTCAAACTAAAATGTTCTGAAAATCTTGAACTCATGATTAAATAGGCTGCAGGATCCAACGTAGTTAACGACCATTTCTGCTGAACACTCCCCTGCTCTGGCTGTTTTTGCTAGGCTCAGCTAATCTGCTTCAGCTTTTATCACCACGCCCACTGGACTCAGGGGGATGGGGGAGGTTTGAAAGAGTTGAACTCAGGGGTTTTAAATACTTGAAAATACAAAGCTTATAAGACACATCCCCTGCAGGAAAATGGGAAGAATGGGATATTGGAATCATGGGCTCTGAGTCCTCCTCAGGTTGTGTTCTTTAATGCTGTGTAACATGTCCATATCATAAAGCTCAGCACTTTCCAGTGTTTGTGTCCTGCTGTACTAAGCCTCTCTTAGACATACACCAAGTTATGTAAATGTGATGGAGATTAACACATTGGTCTCATGTCTAAATAAGCAGTCTCAACATCTCAGTGACAATTTTACCAGCTTGTAGTTACATGTCTATATTATTTGCAACATGGTACAAGTCTGAATTGAATGTCATCAGAAAAACAGACCACAACAGCACCAAAGGGGGGTGTTTCTTAATGGTAATTTATTAAGACTTTGATTGCAAAATAATGCAGCCTGTGAGGGGAAAAAAACATTCTTCTCTCTTCATAACTTTTAAAATCAGAGCTAGTTTTCTGTGGCGCTCATGCTCCCTCTGGCGCAGCAGATGCCAAATATCATGCAAGCATTGTGGCTCTCACCTGTCTAAATAAAGCCCTAAGCAACATTTATGTAACAAAATCACGTTTGAATAACAAAGTTCCCAATTTTAAAGATGGGTATTAGGAGGAGTGTTATATATTTCATATAACACTAAAGTGCTTTTTTTGTCCCATAGGACTTTCCAGATACACTGGACTGCTCCATTCCCCAGGAAACAGATGCTATCACACCCGAGGAGAGGGAGGAGGTGAAGGTTTCAGGTCAGTGCCTTTTTTTTTTTTTTTTTTTTTTTTTTTTTTTTGTTGTTGTTGTTGTTGTTTTTCCACGTAGCCTACAAAAAGAGCATTAAATGTACAGTATAAAGTAGTACTTTGAATTAGTTTAATGCATTTTACTTGTCCCGATCAAAGAAGAATTTAATATATACTTAATAAACCTGTTTATTTAACATCTAGAATTATTAAAAAATTCTCTATTAACCTAAGTGTCACCAAGAAATGTGACTGACGAGGCGTTGCACATCAGTGTCTGTTTTTGCACTCTCCACATCCCTGCTTCAACCTGATTTATTTTCCTGTTTTTGTAACCTGTCTGTAGTGCAGTGTAGTGATTTACTGTGTGTTCAACAAGAGTATAGCTGTCAGGGTTTCCATTTATTTTCCTCACCTATTCAAAGGACCTCTGATCAAATCATTTGTAAAGAAAATTCAGTGGGTGACTGATTGATCAGAGCATCCCTACTTAATGACTGGCTGAATAAGGAATGAATAAATTAGGAAATAAGTAATAAGTGGTGCCAATGATTTAAATACAACTAAAGTATGTGGTGGACGACATGGTTATGGTTGTCTTGTTCTTGCAGTCAAGCTCTTCCTGTGTGAGTCGGTTCAGTCCTCAATCAGAGATGCAGTGGAAATGGGTGAGTTAAAAGTTAAATGTGCCTCAAAAATTACACAGTTGTGAAGCTTCTTTTCATTTGATCTCTATGCATGCTACAGCCTTGTTTGTCTCTCTTCACCAGCCTGCCAGACACTGACAGTGTCCCAGCTCGACTCTGTTATAATAGCGCCACCTGGGCTCCTGGAGGGTGACAGCCAAACTTTGGCTCACCTTCAGCCAGCCTGGGAGGAGCTGGAGACCCTGGTCAGGAGCCAGCGGATTGCCGCCATTGGCACCTCTGACCTGGACAAAGATCTGCTGGAACAGCTCTACAACTGGGCTCAGGTCAGTGGGAATCTTGTGTCTGTGATGCTTAGTTTGTGTCATCTTCAGAGGCAGCAGTGATAATAGGGCTGGATGGTACCTTTTCTGTTGAGTTTTGGCCAGTGTACCACTGGCAGAGCTGATCCATGGGTCATTTTCTGTATTGAATCAATTGAGGCAGGTCATTGACCATGCTCCCTCTCTTGGACCAGGTGAAGCCCAGCAGTAATCAGGTGAACCTGGCCTCCTGCTGTGTGATGCCTCCTGACCTGACAGCCTTCGCTAAGGAGTTTGACATCCAGCTGCTCACACACAACGATCCCAAAGGTGAAAGAAACTTTTTTCCGCCAGTCAGATGGGTTTGATGAATTTTTGGTATCAATCCAGACATGCACCTTATGATAATTAACGTATTGATAGTGTGTCCAAGATCAAGTGCTCTTAATCCTTGGTAAAGCATAAGAATAAGTTTGATATTCTGTTCTTTTTATTGACAAAAGACCAAAACCAACAATGAATTGTTCCAACTAACAAGTTGTGACATGTCCCTTCAGTAACATGAGCATGGGAACTGTAGATTATTTTAAGTCAGTCTCACTATCTAATACTGATAATCCTTAGTAGCACTCAAATGTGTATTAATCCATGGTTACTCCTGTTACCAGTAAGTAGTAATATAGTATATATATAGTAGTAACATTCGCTAAAAACTACACTTCCCAGCTGTACTAGGAAATTACTGAGACTTTTAAAAAGGTAAAAGTATATATCTGTGATCCATATTTAAAGATTTACTTTCTGCACATGAATTTTGGGGCTGAGAGCAGCAGACAGGGTAGAGAAGTCAGAAAATACTGAGAAATGGTTTTAGTAGTTTTATTGCTTTTGTTGACAATAAGAATATTATAGAAAAACACCAGCTTTATCCTTTTTAAGCTTTTTCTGTTAATAAATAAATGAATAAAAAATAATTAATGCATTGTAGTCAGGGTCAGCTGCAGCATCAGTGGTTCTTATTTTAAGGGTTTTGCATAGTGTAAGCTGCATAGTTTACAGTTTTTCCCCTCTCTTCCTGCCCTCAGAGCTGATGTCAGCAGCCACCTTCCAGGAGGCAATGCAGGAGGGAACACAGGACCTAAAAATGGCTGACTGGAGGCTGGAGTGGGTCCTGCGCTACTCCATTATTGTCAAGAGCAGGGGCATCATCAAGTCTAAGGGCTACCTTGTCAGCGCAAGGAAGGCGACCCCCTAGCACACCTCATTAGAGAAGAAGACACAGGGATGAAGCCATTTTCCTCCTTTTTCATTCACCTACACACACAACATGCAAAGTAACAGCTTTGAATACTGGACGTTGCCAATCAAAATGAGTCTTGAAGTAATTGTTTTATCTTACAGATAAGAGTTCACCCTCATTGTGTATAATTTGTTTAGTTTATCAAATGCAAGTATTCATTGCCATCATCTCAGTGAGATCAAAAGTAGGAAATGAACATGCAAGATCAACCCCAGTGTCAGTTTTGAGAGAAAAGACTGTGAAATAGAGAGTTTCACAGATGGTGGCTCTCTCCATGACCAGTATGCTGACAGATCAGCCATTTATCAACACAGTAGAGGCTGCTCTTAACTTGGATCCAATGTGAAGGTTCCTTAACCTTGCTCTGATGTGAAGTGCCTCTCATCTTTCACTCCTTCTATCCTCATACCTGCTTTGTCTCCACTGTGTTTGTGTGAATCAAGCTTTAAATATGTAGGTCTGACTGAAAAGATTGTGATAGGTAAAGCAGAAGAAAACGGTAGAAATCTCTTGTTTTTAATACATTATTATTCCAAACATTTTGAAAGGTGAAATGGAAATCTATCTACTATGAAAAAAGTCTGATATTACTCAGTTTCGATTTGTTGCTGCTGTATATAACGCCATTTGCATTCCACAATTAAGAAAAATTATGCACTAATTCAAACCCAACTACATACAAGATGTGTATTTTATGATGCAGATTGAATTAGATTTCGACTGGCAGAACTATGTGAGTATGTATAACTCTATTTTATCATGTTTTTTTCTAACCATGAGCTCTTTTTAATGATGCATTGAAATGCCCCCCCCCCCATGCTCATGAGATTAATTTGAAAGTAGAGCAATATTTTGAGGTTGGCATAAACACAAGGCTGATGTCATCTATATGTTGTTATTATAACACTGAAAACTCTGTGGCAAGGAAATGAGAAAAATAGTTAACTCTGAGGAAGCTGTTTTTATTTATGAATCATGCTTGTTTTTCCATACAGGGTCCAGTAAATCTCATGTAGAATTTTCTGTTCTACTGTAAACATATTTAATGTTGTCATATATCTGTATATCATGAATTGGCTTTATTAAAATGACAAAATACACGTTTATACTTTGTACTGTCAACACTGGTGTAAATCATTTGAAATATGTGTATTTAATAATACAATCAACATTTTGGTGTCACAAAGGAACTTGACCAAAAAAATCTTAAATGGTAAAAATGACAACATTTCACAAAGATCCTGTATTTGCTGATGAGCTGAAGACTAACTCCAGCTTTGTTGAACTGTTTCACATTCTTCCTGAGGCAGCAGGCTTTTGAACCAGTTACACTGAACTCACCAGGCCCTGATTTACGTAAACTAAATAATTTCGTCCTGCAGAATATGTGATGAAATCTAAATCAGAAGTTATTAAAAAATAGTTTGGTTTAGTGCCACCGAAGCTCTCAGCTGAGTCATAAGCATGCTGTGAAATTGTTTAATCTATACTTTGGTTATTTTTGATTGTTCAGAAATTATTTATTTTTATTGTTATCTGAAAGGTTGTGCTTCACAACTGAGTGTATTCATGGACGGATTTCATTTTGTAGTTTCTTCTTTAGTGTCTCTGTGAACATTTTGCGTCTCTTTGCAGACACTGTCCACTGTGAGTTTTAGACAGAGCTGCAGCAATTTTTTTTGGGTCATTATTTCATAATTATTTTCTATCAATATTCCTTTTTAAATTATCCAGCTTGGTCTAGGGTTATTTCTAATACACCTTTACTGCACTTCAGAGGGAAATATTTTACCCTACTAAGTTTATTTGATGGGTATAAGGGCTGCTTAGGGCCCCAAGAACACTTGAAATGCCCCAAGAGATCTTTTTACATATTTTTAACACTTGGACCGCCAGCTTTCTAGCACCTCTGCCAGAAAATCATATATAATTACATCGTTTGGGCTTTAAAGCAGTTCTGCTCAAGCAGTGGAAAAAATGGATAAGTGCTACTTTACTTGACTTGGAAACTGTTCGTTAGTTTTAATATTTATTAGTTTATTTGAAGGCTACAACTGTAATGTACTATCCACTTACCAATTAACTTTTTTCCATGTTATATTACGCATTGATTAATTTAGTGCTGCTGCAAGTTTTCTATCCAAATGGACAATTTTCTCTGTTTTACAGTGCTGAAATACAAAACTATAGATATGTATACTATGGTGTTTGATGCCTTACTATACTATGACGTTTTCATGACATTTTATGCCATAGTATACTATGGTGTTTTTATGACATTTAATGCCTTACTATACTGTGATGTTTTCATGACATTTTATGCCTTATTATACTATGATGTTTTTATTACATTTTTTGCAATTCTATACTGTGAGGTTTTTGCCTAACCATACTATGACGTTTTTATGACATTTTATGCCTTACTATACTATGACGTTTTTTTGACATTTTTTGACTTACTATACTATGATGTTTCTATAAAAAAAAAATTCCTTACTATACTATGGCGTATTCATGACATTTTATGCCTTACTATACTATGACTTTTTATGCCTTACTATACTATGACTTTTTATGCCTTACTATACTATGACGTTTTTATGACTTTTTATGCCTTACTATATACTGACTTTTTATGCCCTACTATACTATGACATTTTCATGACTTTTTATTCCTTACTGAACTATGTCGTTTTTATGACTTTTTATGCCTTAATATACTATGTCGTTTTTATGACTTTTTATGCCTTACTATACTATGACATTTTCATGACTTTTTATTCCTTACTATACTATGTCATGTTTATGACTTTTTATGCCTTACTATACTATGACTTTTTTTGCCCTACTATACTATGACGTTTTTATGACATTTTATGCCTTACTATACTATGACTTTTTATGCCTTACTATACTATGTCCTTTTTATGACTTTTTATACCTTACTATACTATGACTTTTTATGCCTTACTATATTTTTGTCGTTTTTATGACATTTTATGCCTTACTAGACTATGATGTTTTTATAAAATTTTTTGCCTTACTATACTATGACATTTTCATGACTTTTTATTCCTTACTATACTATGTCATGTTTATGACTTTTTATGCCTTACTATACTATGACTTTTTTTGCCCTACTATACTATGACGTTTTTATGACTTTTTATGCCTTACTATACTATGACTTTTTATACCTTACTATACTATGTTGTTTTTATGACTTTTTATGCCTTACTATACAATGTCATTTTTATGACTTTTTATGCCCTACTATACTATGACGTTTTTATGACTTTTTATGCCTTACTATACTATGTTGTTTTTATGACTTTTTATGCCTTACTATACTATGACTTTTTATACCTTACTATACTATGTCGTTTTTATGACTTTTTATGCCTTACTATACAATGTCATTTTGATGACTTTTTATGCCCTACTATAGTATGACGTTTTTATGACTTTTTATGCCTTAC